>NW_022589807.1:1174908-1222037 GCF_004348235.1 Phoca vitulina
GCCCCCGGCCCCGCCGCCCCGCCGCCCCGCGCCCGCCGCCGCCGCCGCCGCCGCCATGGGCGTGCAGGGCTTCCAGGACTACATCGAGAAGCACTGCCCGAGCGCCGTGGTGCCGGTGGAGCTGCAGAAGCTGGCCCGGGGCAGCCTGGTGGGCGGCGGGCGGCAGCGGCCCCCGCACACGCCGCTGCGCCTGCTGGTGGACGCCGACAACTGCCTGCACCGCCTCTACGGCGGCTTCTACACCGACTGGGTGAGCGGCGGCCAGTGGAACCACATGCTCGGCTACCTGGCCGCGCTGGCCAAGGCCTGCTTCGGCGGCAACATCGAGCTCTTCGTGTTTTTCAACGGCGCGCTCGAGAAGGCGCGGCTGCACGAGTGGGTCAAGCGGCAGGGCAACGAGCGCCAGACGGCGCAGCAGATCGTCAGCCATGTCCAGAACAAGGGCACCCCGCCGCCCAAGGTCTGGTTCCTGCCGCCCGTCTGCATGGCGCACTGCATCCGCCTGGCGCTCATCCGCTTCCACGTCAAGGTGCGGCCGGCGGGGGCCGGGCCGGGGGGCGGCGGGGGGCGCGGGCTGCGCTCCGGCCCGTCGGGGCCGGGGGCCGGGGGGTCAGAGGGCGCGGGGGCCGCAAGATGGACGCGCGGCCTGGAGCCCCGGCCGGCCTGGAGCCCCGGGCGCGCAGGGCGCGGCGCCCCCGCCCCGGCGTCGCGGGGGTGCCCTCCCTCCCCGAGGCGGGCAGGTCGCCGGCCTGAACTTGCACCGGATGCTCCCTTCGCGTGCGGCGGTGCTCGCACAGCAACAGGTTTTCCGTGCGGGCGAGTGGGCTGCGTGGCGACAGGAAGGGGTCCCGAGCGGGGGCGACGGGGACCGCGCGCCGCTGTCACCGCGTCCAGCCGGGGCTCGAGCCGCCCAGGGCCTGCCGAGGGGGCTCCCCTTTTGGGAACACAGGGCTGTGTCCAGGTTCCCTCTAAGATGACAGTGTTTGGAGAAATTGTCCGATTTCTGTGTGCGTTAGAATTCACAGAATTGCAGGATTGGACATGATGGAATTCTGTTAGTTCTGTGACTTCGCGTCTTGGGTTTTGTGTGTCTGCTGTGAAGGGTGTCGCTCAGAGTCAGGGCGAAGGGGACGGGCATCCGAGTGTCCAGCATTGAGGTCTCTGCACAGGGAGGACTCGGCCACTCGGGGCCGTGCACGCAGGTCGTCAGCGCTGCCGCCGCCGGCCCTCCGCTGCCCCTCTGGCACGGGGCTGCTCGCTGAGCCGGGGCCAAGGACGCCTCGGGACCCAGCAGCCATGCACAGATAACATGCAAATCAATGACCCTCCACTCCAGTTTTGATTGCTTCCTTTTTCGTTGTTCTTTGTTAAAAATTTAGGCGTCTGTTTTGGTTTTCTGGCTGCTGCCACTGTGTCTTCCAACTTGTTTGCCATTATTTCTGCTTGAAAGTGCTTAAGCTCAAAGTTTGTGAAATTCACTCTTCCTGTCTGCCTGAGCTGAGATGGTGGTGGGAAAGCCTAAAGTGATAGCGGAAGTCCCACCCCGGTCCTGTTGCGATTGGTGACAGGGCTTCTAAGTCTGCGGGTCGTGGCGGCCGGGAGAGCGGGGATTGGTCTGTGGGCCTGGCACAAGCACAGCCAGTCCGCTGGGGGTTTGGGTGAGAGCCTGGCGCCGCTGGCATTTTCTGCCCTGGAGCCCGGGCTCCCGGGGAAGTAAGGCGGCGGCGATTCCCAGCGCCTGTCCACCTCCCGAATATTTGAAAGGTATTCGGAGCTGGAAACTAGCACTGAAAAGGCAGGATGAGCTTTCTGGTCAAGTGACTTTCAAAGGAACTCTGTAAATATTATGCAGGATTAGATTCAGGGTGTGCACAGCTCTGTATCTTTTGAAAGAACTCCTGAATTCTTTTCTAACTGTAAAGAAGTGTCTTTATGTTTATCTCCGCACCTCTCTGTGTGGTTTACCTACTAGGTGCTCAGAATTTTTGTACCAATGTGTGAGTGCTTGGAAACTAGATTTGAGATGATTTCTCCCATTGAGGTTTCCAAACACAAGATGGTTTTTTACATGCCTGTTTTGCTTTAGGTAAGCTTTTAGCTCCTGGTACAGAAGCATCGCACAGTGCTAGTCGCACAGACTGATACAGTCAGGGCTCGGGTACCCAGTGCGCACTTAGCCTGGCAGCCTCACCTTTTTGGAACACGTCTAAGAAATTTAGCTACTAGAAATTTCTAAGCTGCCAAATGGGAGGTCAGGAAGTTTTGGTACAGTGACCCGAAAAGAAAAAACAAAGCTTTCTTTTTCCTCACTGGAGAATCAAATCCTCTCCTTCTCAGATTTGGTTCTGAGAAGCTTGGTAACGCATTTCTAAACTCGGCGTGAGAGAAGGGTGCAGAGGAAAGTCGCCCGAGTCAGGAGTGCCATTAATAGCAAGAAGTGACACTTGGTAAGGGAGAAGATAAAAAAAAAAACAGCTGTAAAAACCAGACATAATTCTGTGGCCTATGAGGAAGAATCAGGAAAACAATCCTGTGTACTTGAGTAGCCCCCGAGGGTGGCACAGTGTTTATTCTGCAAGGATGATTTTGAGTCAGAAAAATTTATGTTCAGTGATCCCTAAGGGAATGAAGCGGTGTGTACTTTTTTTAAGACATGTCCATTAAAACGGTTAAGTAAATTAAAACCATGATAATATATCACCGTATGCCTGTTAGAATGGCTAAAACAAGCGTTACCAACAATACTAAGTGCTGACAAGAATGCTAAGCAGCTGGAAGCGTGTCACATGCCTGGTGGGAATGCAGGCTGGCACACAGCGTTAAGTATGCACTTACCATGTGCTCTGGCAGTGCTGCTCCAGGGTCATTACCCAGTGAAACTTTTGTTCACACAAAGACTGTGCTTGAGTGTTCATAGCAGTTGTATTCATAACAGCCAGAACTGGAAACAGCCAAAATATCCTTCAGTAGGTGACTGAACAAACGGGTCCGTCCATGCTGTGCCGTCCTACTCCTCAGCAACAGGAAGTTTTGGTACAGGCAACTCGTGGGTTGAATCTCCAAGGCTTTATGTTGAGCGAAAGAAGCCAGGCTTAAAGGTGTGATTCTCTTTCTGTGACATTCTCATGGCCAGGTCAGTGGTTGCCAGAGGGCAGGGGTCAGGGGAGGGTGCGGGGATGGAGCTTTTTGGGGTGATGGAACTGTTATGTACTCTGATGGTGGTGGTGGGAATGCATTTTTTTTTTTTTAAAGATTTTTTAATCTATTTTTTGACAGAGACACAGTGAGAGAGGGAACACAAGCAGGGGGAGTGGGAGAGGGAGAAGCAGACTCCCCGCCGAGCAGGGAGCCCGATGCGGGGCTCGGTCCCAGGACCCTGGGATCATGACCTGAGCCCAAGCAAGGCGCTTGATGACTGAGCCACCCAGGTGCCCCGGGAATGCATTTTTAAAACCTTAGAACTACACATCAGAAGTAAAGTTAATTTTACTGTATGACAATCAGTAGTTTTTTTCTACAGTATTATGTAAAGTTGACAAAGGAATTGCCAAAATTGACGTGAAATGTCACTATATGTCATGTTGGGTCCATGAGGCATGTGTCTTATAAAAATCTACCATCTTGTTGGCCTTCTAGGTTTCTGTAAACTGGCAGAAAGGCTTACTTTCCTGTCAGCTTTGCTTAGAGAAATCTTTTTTGACCTCGAAGAGTATGTCTTTGGTAGAGTAATAATTGTAATTTTTTTGGTACAGTAATAATTATATTTCTTTAACCATTAGGAGTTGGCCTATGAATCGGCTAATTTTGTTCAGGTCACTGAACTGCCTGGCCTGAGCTTGGCCTCTGCCAGTTACTGGGAGTGTTTCCTCTTGTGTGCTTTGAGTCATCACAACCTTTGTAACTTCAGGGAGGGACTGATATTTATTTAAAAATCTTTGTGGCATTAAATCCCTGGAGCTTTCCTAAATGTTCCTGCCACAAGACTTGAGTCGGTGCGGGTTTATAATGAAGACCTTCAGATCTTCCCCTGAGCCGGTGCTCTGGCATATTTACTTAGGTCTGACATAATAAAGCCGTGCTCCTGCTTTACGTCAGTGGAAGTCTGTGAGATTTGGCTGTGGCTTGAGATTTTGGGATGATGATGCATACCCGATGGGGCAGGGACTGACTTGTCAGATGCCTGCCCTCGCTGGGCCCTTTCACGGCGTTGTCTCATCTGGCCAGCACAGGGTTTTGTTACCCATTTTATATAGGATGAGACAGGATTGCTGAGTAGGCTACATCTGGGGACAAGTAACCAGTAACCTTCTCAAGGAGGAAGTGCCGAGCTGAAGGCAAAGTTCAGTTGCTTTGTGTAAGAATGCCTCAGGGTGTGCCTACCTGCACTTCACTCCCAGGTCAGATCCGATAGCACTGCCTCTGCTGTGTTTCCAGCTACAGTGGGAGTGGCACGGTTTCTATCCAGGAGAGGCCAAAAACTAGTCGTTACACCTTGTTCTCTAAGACCTTGAATTGACCAGGGAATACTTAGGTTCAAAATTGACCACATTACAACCGAAACCAGCCACCCATGTAAAATACTTATTTTAAAATATTTATTATCTTGCAGTGTACCAATTTTGGACTGGCTTAACTCAGCCTAATGTCTTCAAGATTCATCCATGTTGTGACATTGTGTTAGTTACCCTCCTTTTTAAAGACTGCATAATATTCCACAGACCACATTTGGTTTATCCATCCATCTGTCCATGGATGCTTGGGTTGCTTCCCCTTTTGTGTGTTGTGAATAATGAGTCATGCTGCTATGAACTTGGGTGTGCTCTGTTTGAGCCCCAGCTGTAGTTCTTTTGGAGATGCCTAGAAGTGGAATTGGTAGGTCATATGGTAATTCCGTGTTTAATTTCTCGAGGAATTGCCATACTGTTTTCTGTAGCAGCTGCCTATGTATGTTTTCTATTATACATTACACAACATATTATGTACTATCACCATATGGTTTTAATTTTTAACGTAAATGTGATCACACAATACATTATTCAGCAATTTGCTTTTTTAAATAAGGATGTAAAAAATCTTTATATGTTTATATAATTCTAATTCTTTTTAATGCCTGCATAGTGTTCCATAGTTTATCCAGCCCCCTGCTAATGGTGCACACACAAACTTGGTAGATCCAAGAGTGTGCATGTTTTAAAAACCTTATTGGACTCTAGAGCCGGCATTATCAGACTTCACGTTTTTCAAGAAAGCCAGGAATCCAGACTTTTATTTGAAATTATCCCATTTAAAAAATACTATTTAAGCCAAACAAAATAGGCTGTGGGTTGGATTATGCTCTTGAGTCCCCGATTTGTGGTTTCAGCACTGATTTCTATAACATTCATCACCATGTCTAAATCTCTTCCCTTTTCTTGAAGTTAGACTGATCAAAGCCAGCATTTCTCCTTTGTCTGCCTTGTTGAACCCTTTTCGATGATCAGAGTGCTTCTGTTTCCTGGAGCTACTGAAATAAGACTTCCCATAATTGCCACTGTTCTCCACTGCATGCTCTTCCTCCTCATAATCGCAGCATCACCTCTTTGAAGTTACTGCTGTCCACGTGTGCACACAGCTTCTGACCAGTCCCACGGCCTGCTCGGGAGACTTGTCGGGCCGTTGGTGTTATGTGCTTGACAGCGTGTCTCCTGACCACTCAGCACCCCCTTGCTGCCTCCTGTCCCTCACATCAGGTGGCCATTGTGCTTGTGCTTTAGCCACCCCAGATGGGACCCTGTAATTAGCGGGAAACTTCACCGTTAAGACTTTGAAATGCTGTCTCCCTTCTGTAGCCCCAACCCCTTCTGAGCTAGTCTTCATTCTTGTTTCTGTTCCATCCTCTGTGCGCTTGGGCTCCTCGGATTTTGCTTATAACCTTCACTGGTTTGAGCCTCGTCATCCACTTCAAGGTCACACTCCTGGCCCCCTAGAGTCGTCGTGTTGCCCCCTCCCCCTGCATTTCATGACCCAGCCTGCTGGTCCCTCTGCAAGCCCGGCAGTCTCCCACGTGCCCTTCCTCACTCCAGTACCCCCACCATGTGAACTCTCCAAGTGGAGCCTATAGGCCGAATAAGTGATTGTGCAAACCCCTTGGTGCTTGTGAAACCAAATTATTGGGTATTTACCGGCATTTAGAAAAAATGATACAGAATAATAGAGCAAAAAGTACACTGCTAGACTTACCCTAAGGGTACCATTTTATTCACCAGTGTCTAAATGTGGGCAGCCGTCAGAATTGTATCTCATCTGACTGGGCCCCACGCCTGCTGCCTCACTGGTGGAACTCACCCTGCACACCTTGTCGGTGCGGCCTGCGGCCTCCTCCGGTTCGTCAGTCCTGCCGGCACCTTGAACAAAACCATTAATCCAAACTCTGTACTGAGGGTCAGACCCTCCTGAACTGAGCTCCTTCCACCTGCCCGCATGGCTCACAGTTCCTCTGCTCTCCTTTGTCAGCGCTTCAGCCATCCCACTCCCTGCTTCCCCAGGAAACGTTCAGCTTCCCCACTCTGTTCGTGTTGCTCCTTCTTGTCCAACTACCCACTTCTGCTGGTCAGGATTTTGCTCATACTTTAAAGTCCATGTCAGGTGCCAGCTTCCTTCATGGAGCCTCTTTTTTTTTTTTTGTAAAGATTTTATTGATTTATTTGAGAGAGACAACATGAACAGGGGGAGGGGCAGAGGAGAAGGAGAAGCAGACACCCATTGCTGCATCGTAGGACCCTGAGGTCATATCATGACCTGAGCCAAAGGCAGACGCTTACCTGACTAAGCCACCCGGGCGCCCCACATGGAGCCTCTTCTGATGATCCCACAGGTTGGACCAGGCATACGCACAGTGCGCCTGTGCATCTGGGCTTCCTGGGTCCCGCTTTGTTACAGCTGCCTGTGTGCGTCCCCAGCTGACTGCAAGCTGCTTGAGGCTGGGGACTCAGTTTACTCCTCTTGCATGTATGTAGTGTAGGTGCTTAACTTTTTAATCAGATATTTGCTTTGTTCTATTTATATAGACAGACATTTAATTATTTTCTTTCAACACCTGGATCAATGGCCATTGTGTAAGATTTATTTTCTCACCTTATATTCTTGATACTCTCTTTTCTGACTGGTTCCCAGTTGATGATGTCATCTTCCCTTTAGCAAAAATCGAGTACCTGTTATTGGCCAGGCATTAAGGCAATCTATTAAAGAGATTGCAAAGAAGAAAGGAAGTCTCAGCCTATTACATAGCCTGGCAGCCACAGTCCTTGCTAATGATGCACACTAACGTCGTCATCTGAAGGAAAAGTAAAACCTCTATCTTTGACAAGTAGGAAGTTACCTCTTGGAGCCAAGTGCTTAGGCTTCTTAAGAAGACAGGTTGATGGCACAAAACGCTCTTTTTATTATTATATATTCTTAATTTTATTTTTTTAAATTGTGGTAAACTATAACAAATCTTACTGTTTTAACCATTGTTAAGTGTACAGTGCGGTGGCATTAAGTACATTCACACTGTCGTGCAACCATCCGCACCATCTGTTTCCAGAACTTTCTCATCTTCCCAAACTGAAACTCTGTCCCCACTAAACACCCAAACTGAAACTTTCCCCCCCGCACCCCCCCCACCCCAGCCCCTGGCGCCCACTACCTACTCTGTCTTGGAATTTCACTGCTGTCGGGACCTCATGTAAGTAGAATCGTACAGTATTTGTCCTTTTGTGACCAGCTTATTTCACTTAATATAGTGTTCTCAAGGTTCATCCATGTTTTGTAGCAGGTGTCAGGAGTTTATTCTTTTTCAAGGCTGAGTAATATTCTACTGTGTCTATACACATTTTCTTTATCCATTCATCTGTTGATGGTTGCTTCCACCTTTTGGCTGTTGTGATAATATTATTATGAAAATGGGTGTACAAATACCTGTTTGAGTTTCTGCTTTCAGTTCTTTTGGTATATACCTGGAAGTCGAATTGCTGGATCATAGGGTAGTTCTCTGGGTAATTTTTTGAGGAATGGTCATACTGTTTTCCACAGCAGCTGCGCCCTTTTGCATTCCCACCAGCAGTGTGTGAGGCTCCAATTTCTTCACCTCGCCAACACCTGCTTATTTATGTTTATTTTTTTTGATAGTAGCCATCCTTATGGGTTTTGAATGGTATCTCATTGTGGTTTTGATTTTCATTTCCTTTATGATTAATGAAGTCGAGAATCTTTTCATGTGCCACTCACTTATTTTGAAAAATTATTTTTCCTTCTAAGACCACTATAACCAGTTCTTATAGAATAGGCAAGAGATGTGTAAGGTAAGAAGCTCTTCAGCTCTGATTCCAGATTTCCTCAGGGGGAGAGACTTAGTTTTTAGAGACATCGCTAAAATATGTCATAACTTGAAATTGCCCTTTTAATGTTGACAACAACAATAAAAATCTTCCGCCAAATTGGAGTTGACTTTTATGTCCTCATTCCTCTGTTGGACTCGAGCAGGAGTGAGTAGCTTGAGTAATCTCACCCACCCAGGACCTGGCAACTAGAGTTCAAGATCAAGGTGTCATTTTTTAAAAAAGCAAAAGAATTTAGGTCGACTCCTATCCTCTTACGTTCAGGTTAACTTACATCTTTTAAATCTCATAAGTGGCTGGAGGGTGTGTCACATTATTCCCTGAGCTGGTATAAAACCGTTCTAAAGAAAAACCTCACACAGTATTTTTTTTCTTGATGTCGGAAAATCTATTTATGACAACTCATAGTGTTTCAGGTCCCATATGTTTGAAAAGTATGAAGAAGCAGATCCTTTCTTATGCAGCTTTCTTAAAGACAAATGGTAGCCGACTTTTATCAGCGTTTGTTATTTATGAAGGACTGAACTGTTTACATGCAGTTGCTCGTTAACCGTTGCAGCTGCCCTTTGAGGTGTAGGGATGGTGTTACTTTTGCAGATGAAGAAGTGGAAGTGCAGAAAGTGTTAAAGTGGGCAGTGGGGTTCACCCCCTGGCGCCAGAGACAGAAACCTGCCTTTATGGCGTCCGTGGTCTCGGGGTACCAGCCTGGGGTTTTCCTTACTGAGGCCGTGCAGAATTCCAGGTTTGGCTCACTCTCGGAGAGGGAGGCTTTACCCCTCTACTACCGCTTGTAGGAAAGTGGGTCTCAGGGCTTCAAGTTTTTAGCTTGAAATAATCATCCCAGTATCGTATGTCATAGTTTTCCCTCACTTCTAAAATTAGAATTAAGAACCAGGTGTACCGATTTCGTTATATTCTGCCCAGTTTGCACCTGGAGCTGGAGGCCAGGGAATCAGAGAAGCAGGGTGCTGTCCCCGGGCAGCTTAGGTGGGAGGCGGGCCCCAGAGCAGAGGGCTTACAGGCCCGGAGAGCAGATGCTCAAAAGAGAGGGACAGCCAGCGCCTGTCAGACCCTGCTTCCCTGAAGCCTAACTCTGACATTTACTTTTTATCTTTAATTAAATAATTGCCTTTCAAGTCCTGTTTTGACGCAGCCTAGACCCTTTTCCTGTCCCTAGCCAGACCTTGCACCGACCCAGTCCCAACACCTGCTCTTTGAGGTGGTGCTCGTCTTGAGGCATTGTCCCGGGGCCCTGTGGCCAGGGGACTTGGTTCGTTTATTCGCAGGTCTGTAGTGGCCCAGTCTCACCTGCAGTGGGCTCTCCTGCTTCCTGAAGCCCCACGATCTGCGGAGAGATGTGTTTTCACATAATAGGATCTTAGACTGTGCTGTTCATGCCTGTTAATGCTGTGTTCACCTGGTGAAGTAGCTTAAAATAGTCTTCCAGCTGGTGTCTTGTAGACTGTTGACTTTTTTCTTTTTTAAAATAAACTTAACTGTGGAATAATTTTAGGTTTATAGAAAAGTTGCCAAGAGGGTACAGAGGGTTCCCGAATAACCTTCCCTCCGCTTCCATGCGTGGTAACAGCTTGTGAGCGAGCGGTTATCAAAACTAAGAAGCTCGCATTGATGCGGTACCATGAGCCTCACTGTGTTCTTCATTCAGTTCTTATCCCTCCTTCCGCCGGGGTTCTTTTAGGCTCCGTGCCCCGATCTGGGTTGCCCTGTGGCCTTCAGGTGTCTCATCTCCTCAGGCCCCTCTGGTCCAGGACAGCTCCTCAACCTCTGTTTCTTTGGTGTCCTTGGCACTTTGGGTTACTGAGCAGGTATTTTGTAGGCTGGCCTCCAGTTTGGGCTGCCTGGTGCTTTCTCATGTTTTGGGAGGAATGCCCCAGAGGTGCAGTGCCCTTTGCCACACCATACCATGGTGGAGTCTGCTGGCATCTGCTCTGTGACACGACTTCACCCCGTTGCTGGTTTGCTTCTTTGGAAGTGGTCCTTTAGGCTAGCCCCCTCTCGGGGGGACGGTGGGGGTGAGCTTCAGCTCCTGGGAGGGATTTCACATTATTGTTGGAATTCTTGTGTAGGGCAGACTGTGTTTATGTAATCATTTGTTTGGACTAATATGGGCTCGTGTATTAGTTTTATACTTTGGGTGATAACCTAATATGTTCTTTATTTTGTTGCATAAATTATTCTAGCTTTGGCCATTGGGAGTCTCTCGGGGGGGGGGGCGGTTTCCTGTGTCCTGGCACACCCCTCCTTCGTTTTGTGAGCACCTCCTTCCTTTCTGGCGCTACAGAGACGTGCCCTAGGACCGTCTTGGATTTCCCTGCCCTGGCATCACCCATTTTTCTCAAGGGCCCTGGTTCCATTTCGTGGAGAATGGAATTTAGAAACCACATCAGAGCGCAGGTGTTCTCACTCCTGGGGTGTCGCTGCTTTTCAGCTGTCTTTCAACAGCGGGGAGGTGTGTGTGTACACACGTCACCTCTGATGATTTCTGTGCCTGTCTGTGTTGTCACCTACACATCAGTTCATAGGACGTCTCCATGGCTAAGCTGGCACCATAGGGTCGTGCCAGCCTCCTCCTTTTGCCCATGTGTAACCCCGTTCTCTGACGGTGAGACACCTGGCTCGTCCACCATTCATGATGTGGTCTCAGCGCTGTCACCTGCACCCCTGTGCCCTCGAGATACACTTTACCAGGAGAGGTCAGCATCTGAGTGGTGCCTGTCCTCAGAAGTCTGACCTTCCATTCAAAACATTGTTCTCCAAAGTTACCTAGGGCAGCAGCCCCCACCCCACTCAGAGAGGTCATTTCAGACTTTTCTAGTACAGTTCTGTACCTTAGCCAGTCTGCATTCATTCCTGGCCCCCAGATGTCCCGGCTGATTTGTTTTTAATTTGTATACGTTAAAGTTCATTCTCCGTGTGAGAGGTGTAGTTGTATGAGTTTGGACAGTGCATATGTCATGTGTGTCCACCACCTACATCCCCAGCTCTGAACTCTGGCCTCAGGGTTTTGTGGTAACGGACCACCACGCGTCCATTACCCGCCCGCCGGGGGAGGATCGTGTCTCTGTTACCTTATGGTTTTAAGGCCATGTTGCCTTTCCTCAGGTAAAGGTGGGAGAGAATACCAGAAATTTGGAAGTTGAAGGAAACTTAAAGACCCATGAATTGTACATTCCTGGCTGGGCAGGTGGGCGTCAAGCCAGAACTGGGACCTAGGCGTTCTGGTTCTGTCCCCTTTGCCGGCCCTCAGGGTGCCTGAGGGTGGGAAAGATGAGCAAGACAGGGGCACAGGTCAGCCCACCTTGACTCGAGCCTTGAAGTCCATGCTCACGGGCTTGATTCCTCCATCTTTTGTTTTAGGACGTTAATTCTAGTGGGCAGCTATTTGTTTAACGCTGGGTGTGCTTTGAGGGAGGATAAGGTATTGTTAATCATTTGCAAGTTAGTGTTCTAGTGAATTAATAAGAGCTCATTCACTTTGCTTTTTAATGCCAACTGAAACCAGATGTTCTGAAAGAACAGGGAACTGTGCTTGGGATGGCGGAAGGAGGCGATGGTGGAGAGCCCCAAGTCCGCCCTCTGCGAGGCCCTCTGCCTGCTCCTTCTGCTGGATAGAGCAGATCTCACCCATCTGCGCAGGTAGCTTAAAGACTCCTGGGGCCCCGTAATGGGGCCCCCATTGTTCTTCTTTCTTTTGGAATTTACCATGTGCCAGATGCCAGGCTAGACCCCTGGTTGGCAGATGAGTAAGTGCATGCCTTGTCATCCTTGGGGAAGGAAGAGCGTCTGTCCCCACTGTGGTGACACTGAGGAGGCCAGTGTGGGTGTGGCTTATCCTAGTGCTGCTTCAGCGTTTTTATTCATTTTTTTTTCCTCTAAGGAAGTTTTCGTTAAGCTTAATTGCACCGTCCTGACACAGCTGTTGGCGTTTGCTGTGTCCCTTCCAGTGTTTCCCCACTGACGCAGCTTCGCGCTGCTCTGTGTACAGGGGATTGATTCTGAACAGTTTGCTTAGTGTTTTGTCGAAAGCTTTTGCCCGTGTTTCTGCACAACACTGCGGGCTGCTGTGTTTGCCCAGCTCCTGGGTGTTAGCTTACGTTCTCCCACGGGAGCCTGCTCTGACCCTCTGACACTCCCAGCATTTGTTACTGGTGCTGGTTTCTTAGGCTCCGTTTCCTGGAGTGAGATCACTGGGTCAAAGGGCACGCACATTTTAAGGTTCTGAAAGTATAGTGCCGATTGTTGTAGGACTCTGAAGCCTTCCTTGAGAACTGCCAGATGAGACCCCATCCCTGCTTCCTCTGAGTTTACCACTGCCACCTCCCCGCTGTGCTCACGTCGGGCCAGTGCACCTGCCCTCCCCCCTGGGGCCCTGGTCGTGGGCCCTCATACCGGGCTGGTCCCCCTCCCCTCCTCCCCTTCCCGGGTGGCTGTGAGGCGTGCAGCCTGGTGACTGGCACGGGGGCGCTCAGGAAGGATGACGGCCCCGGCTGCAGCGTCCTGGGAGAGTGGTTTAATAGACTCTGTCACAAACGTACATACCGGGTGTGCAGTGTGCAGCTCCTGCACTTAATTCTGCCCCATCTCCACAGGGCGCCTGGCTCTGGAGCAAGTTGCCATGCTGCCTTTTCTGGAACTCCTTGGAGGGGTGGGGGGTGAGGGGTGGTCACTCACAGTCTCCTTTCATTTCAGGGCTTCTGGGGAGATTGTGCAGATTTATGATTAAAGTTGTCTGGACGACAGCCAGGGTTTGCTGTGATTTAGAAATGTTTTAAGACGTTGCTGTCATTATAAAGTTGTGCATCCTGAAGTGGGGGGAGGCGGGGGCTTGGGCTGGGAGAGGTGGAGCTGGCCTCACTTCAGAATTTTCTTAAACTGTACTTTTCTGTTTTAGTGAAGGTACAGTGTTTTTAGATAAGGGACGAAAGTGCATTTTTCTATTCTAAGAAATAGAAATAAATTGACTAAATGTTTATATTTTTCTTATGAAGTAAAATGTTTTTATAAAAGTATTAAGAGAATGCAGGAAATTACTTTTCCTCTAAATAGCATTTTTAAAGGGTTTGCCTTGCTTCTAAGTGAGATTTCATTATAACTAACTTTCCAACAAAATACGGTGACCACTTGTCCTGTGAAATTCAGTGAGAAATGGGAGCAACTCCACAGTGTGCCCAGCCGGTGACCCCTGAACACTTGTACTTACTGTTTGGATGTGATTTAGTTTTGATTTTAATTCAGTATAGCCACACATTGGACAGTATAGTTCTAGACACTTATATTTAAGGTGCATGTTTTTCAACTTTAGGGCTCTTTGGGGAGTTAATTTTCTACCGTTAGCTGAGTCACTTGATTTAATTTAAAAATCTGTTTTCTCAAATACCTTATCTATTGTAGAAACAAAAAATCTACCAGATTTCAGTTGGTTGAATGAATTTGGGAAATAGGAGAAGAATTGATTGTCTTTGACTTTATATATTTTAGGAAAGTGTTTTTCAAATGCCTTTTGGTATGTTTTGGGAGTAGAAAGATTCCTAGAGCCTTTTACTTTTCCACGGGTGTTGCCCGCTGCCCGCCCTTAGGATGCTACGGTCCCCGAGATTCCTGGGTCTCCGGGATACCTGCGGCGGACCACTCACCCTGGGAGAGTCGGGACAAGGAAAGAAGCTGCAGCTTTGTAGTCTTCATCACTAAGCAGGCAGTGAGTTTCAGCCTGGTCCCCATGGTGGTCCTGAGCCTGGGACTACACCACCAGGTCTGATCCTTTGCACGGGATAACCATGTGACAGTGTTGTTTGGGGTAAATGTTCACCTTTACTACTGTCCCCATATGCTGAGTGCTCTAGCGTGTATAATAACTAGCAGATCTGTGGGTGAAGGGTAACGCTTGGCTTTTCTGTAAAAAAAAAAAATCGTTTTTATTATTTTACCTATTTGACATATTTCTACTTTGAAGAAATTATTTGGTTTTACCGAGGTGGCTGGCTTCTGTCTCCTGCTTTGACACTTGTTTATTTTCCTCTTTTATCCCTGTTTCTTCTCCCTTTTTTCCCTCAGAATACTGTTAACGGGGATCAGCTGGCATTGTGTATTTTTAAGCAGGACGATCTTTGACTATGACAAGAAATGGGCAGTTAATTTGCAGTTTAGATGGGATTATAGTCACTGACCAGGAGATGGCTCCCACAGAGCTTGCTCCCACGAGCGGTGTGCCACACCCTT
This sequence comes from Phoca vitulina, assembly GCF_004348235.1. Taxonomy (NCBI): domain Eukaryota; kingdom Metazoa; phylum Chordata; class Mammalia; order Carnivora; family Phocidae; genus Phoca; species Phoca vitulina. Next base: position 1,189,503 of record NW_022589807.1, read on the forward strand.
TTTATGGTTCTTTGATTCTTTGGCTCTTTTGGGTGTTTCTGTATCTGGGATCTGCAGGTTCTGCACAGAGGCGTCTGCATGGGCGCTGTGGCGGGCGGGCTCTGACCACATGCTCCTCTCGCTTGCACAGGTGGCCCAGAGCATCGAGGACCACCATCAGGAAGTGATCGGTTTCTGCAGAGAAAACGGCTTCCACGGCTTGGTCGCCTACGACTCCGACTACGCGCTGTGCAACATCCCTTACTACTTCAGTGCCCACGCCCTCAAACTGAGCCGGAACGGGAAAAGTCTCACCACGAGCCAGTATCTGATGCACGAGGTCGCCAAGCAGCTGGACCTGAACCCAAACCGCTTCCCTATCTTTGCTGCTCTGTTAGGTAGGTGGGCAGTGTGAACTGCTTCGTTTGATAGGGTTCTACGCTGGGAACACATATATATATATATATTTTTTTTAAGATTTTATTTATTTATTTGACAGAGAGAGAGACAGCGAGAGAGGGAACACAAGCAGGGGGAGGGGGAGAGGGAGAAGCAGGCTTCCCGCGGAGCGGGGAGCCTGATGCGGGGCTCGATCCCAGATCCCGGGATCATGACCTGAGCCGAAAGCAGATGCTTAACGACTGAGCCACCCAGGCACCCCGCACACTGATATTTTTAAATGTCAGTGCTGGAATGTTGTGGAGTGTGCCCCTCCTCAGTGGTGTTCCTTACTCAGTATTATTTTTTGGTGTCGCTGATAATGTGCTTCTTTTGTTCTTAAGTATTCGTTTATGTGTTGTTCTTTCCGGGGCGGAAAACTAATTTTGTGAATAAATTCACTAATACTTTGGGGAAAATGGTATTTTAAAATCACAAATGTTAAGCACATCCTCACTATGAAAATTAGACATTTAACCCTTTGTCATAACTTATGTTTGTTAGAGAAGAAAATGTGTTGTGAACTCAGCTCTGTCATGGGTTCTTGTGTGTTGGGGACACTCACTGCTTTGAAAGAAAAACAACAAACATAAGCTACCTTAGCTCACCTCCAATACCTGCATTTTAGATGTCTAGAAACTCCTTCGGAGGAATTCCTCATGCTGGATACCTAGAAGAGATGAAATCTTGTTTTGATTGAAGTTTTATATATTAATTCGTTTCATGTAAAAACGACTTTCCAATAGTTATATATTCATCTATCACTTTTGTTTGCATTTTGCAGTTTTTTCTTTCTTTTCTGTTCATTCCTGGTTTTGTGCTTGTAGTATGCACGTTTAAAGCTACTTGGACACCCAGCTGTAGTGGCTGGTTTTGTAAGAATTGTGCCCACAGTGTGAATGGGCGTTCTCCAGGCTGGGCCCTCCTGGGATCGCAGCCCAGGGGCCGCAGTGGCGGGTGGGGGGCCGCTAGGGACATGCAGGCCCTGTTTGAATGCTCCGTGGTCTCCAGATAAGTGAGATCTTACTGTGTTCTCCGTTTGTCTTCTCTGAAATGTGTAGGATGGCAGTCATATTGTGAGCTGTGTTTAGATGTTTCTACTTACCAGATTTTATAAACATTCCAAAAAGTTTTTACACAGTTAGAAATTACACTGAGGGAGCCACAATTTTTTTTGTGTTGTATTTGGTGATAGCATTTCAAACTGTGTAACCACCAATCCGTCAACAGTTCTGATTTTGCAGATTATCCTTGCTTGAATCTCACCTTAACTATGTGTTGTTAAGCACGTGGCTGTTTTCTGTCCATTTGGACTTGGGATTTGGAGAATTAAAACCAATTTTCTAAATATACTTTCATATTTTCAAATATTAAAATATAGAAGGTATTTTCTCTGATGTTAAAAGTGATTATGTAAATGGGGATATTGTGAAAAGTTTCCTGTTTACCTAAATGTTACACAGAATGACTTCGGCATATTAATTGACCTTAAATGAACTGGAAAATTGAATGCTTGCAGAATATTGGGATTCCCTAGCTAATTTGAGATATGGAGGATATTTGTTTATTGTATTTGAGAAACGTTGAATATATTTCTTAGGAGAGAGTGCAAACTCTGTACTCTTCTGGCTAAATTACCGTGTGAAGTCTTAAAATGAGTGAAAAACAATAGTTACATTTTGAATAATAATGAATTTAGGGCTTGGAATTTCTTTAAAAATTTTATTTTTTTTATTTTTTTTTTAATTTTTTTTTTTAAAGATTTTATTTATTTATTTGAGAGAGAGAATGAGACAGAGAGAGAGGGCATGAGATGGGGGAGGATCAGAGGGAGAAGCAGACTCCCTGCCGAGCAGGGAGCCTGATGCGGGACTCGATCCCGGGACTCCAGGATCATGACCTGAGCCGAAGGCAGTCGCCTAACCAACTGAGCCACCCAGGCGCCCTCTTTAAAAATTTTAGACTAGTTGCAGGTAAAGTCTTAATTGGGCGTGCATTTTTATTTTAGATTTTGTGTAAAAGTTTCAGTGTTCTCAAATGAGAAAGATTATTTTTCTTTTCCTTTTCCTTTTTGTAATGGGCAGTGTAGTTATATGAGTTATTTTGTTTTAGAGAGGTTGGGTAGAATATTCAGTTAAGTATGTGACCCAGATTTTAATAGACTATTACTGATGTTGGAATTGGCCTCATATTTTTTCAGATAGAAGCTTCAAAAAAAATCTAAGATGCATCATACTTCACAGTAAAGTTCTGTGCACCTGTGAACCCAGGAAGGCAGTGCAAAGCTCAGTAAGACAGTGAGGACGTAACTTTGCTCCTCTGGAATTCATGGCAGCTCAGCGCTCATGTGTCGAGTACTTTCATGTTTAGAGTATTAAGATTAATTAATTAGTTACTAAGAAATCACTTTTTTTTTTTTTAGATTTTATTTATTTGAGAGTGAGAGAGCATGCACAAGCGGGGGGGAGGGGCATTGGGAGAGGGAGAAGCAGACTCCCCCCTGAGCAGGGAGCCCGATGCGGGGCTCGATCCCAGGACCCTGGGATCATGACCTGAGCTGAAGGCAGACGCTTAACAACTGAGCCACCCAGGCGCCCCGAACTCATCTTGTTTTGCTTTCTCTTAGTAGTTAATTAATGAATCTGCCCTCTCAGTGGGGAGGGGACTAAATCATGATATAAAAATCACAGAATTATTCAGGAACTTGACACTTTTAAATTGCATCGAGAGAACTAACACGCTAATGATGTTGGCATGTTGGCATCCAAGTGCTACAGTGAAGGGAGAGTGTTCCCCAAAGTCCAGTTTCTCAGCCGGATGCAGCTCGTATTTTTGAGGCAGCCCTGGTGATAGGGCGTCCAGCCGAGTGGCATTCCTGGTGCTGGTGTGGTCTGTGCTTCGTCATCTGTGGGTGATGGTGGAAGTGATGGGAGGAGGTTGACCCATGTCACAAGTCACGTAACCGTGCTTAGAGAGATTCTGGAAGTGTGCGGTCTGCCTCTGCTGTGGAACCTGGAGTTTGAAGCCTAGGGTCTCGTGAGCAGACGAAACCCGATATCCCAGCATTGTCAGACTGACCTTAGCACTGTCGAGCGAAGTCACTTCAGGTTTATGCAGTTTGTTCCGTTGGAATGCTGTTGGAACTGTCCTGGAGACTCACGTCGTGCTGAGGCAGCTGCAGGAGGTCTGCCTGCTGGCTGTTGCTTTGTATGAAAAGATGAAGATGTATTTTCAGTGTTTGTGTGGAAGTTTTATGTGGTATGTCAAAGGAGACGGTCCTAAGTTACCGCAGCGTCTAAAACGAAGCCCCTAGGGACCTGCGGATGGTGGTGTGCAGTGTCAGTGACGCGCTCTTTCTCACTGTGCCGTGTCTGTGTTGCAGGGAATCACATCCTGCCCGACGAAGACCTGGCCTCCTTCCACTGGAGCTTACTGGGCCCAGAGCATCCACTAGCCTCGCTGAAGGTACAAGTGCACTTGGTTTCCAACGCTGGTGACGGTCAGCTGTTGAGTTTGCTGCTGCTGTAGTGATGTGAATGATGTTCCGTTACTGTAGAAGGAGATAGGCTGCAGAGTGAGCGATACCACGCCTCCCCTCACCACCGTCAGCACTGACAGACCCACAAACCTGCCTTATCTTGTTCCCAACACTTAGGCTTTAGCGAGATAAATGAATGTCCTTAAACGTCTCCTTAGAGGAATTCATGCTTTGTTCCTAGGTAGGTGGAAATCTTTTAGCTAAAGGTTTTTTATATTGTTTTACAAATCCTAATATTTTTAATAGGTAATACAGTCAGCTGTTACTTGGATCATGTCTTAGCATAGTTTGATAAATTTCATAATGTTCTATAATTTTCTAAAATAATAAAAGTCTAATTAATAATTAAGGTTTTAGTGTTTGGGTGATGGAGGGGACCCGACCAAGTTCGTTAGAGAAATGTTCCCTTTATACTGCTTTATTAACACTTTATATTTTTATCTTTCTTGCCTTCCTGTTGTGAAAGTGAGGAGCGTTGGAAACACGCACGGTTTTCTAAAGCGGGAGGGCTGTGGGGACGCCTGCCTGGTGTGTACTGGCCAGCAGCCTCCTGGGACTCTTGAGTCCCCTTTGCCGTGACCACAGTCGCTCTTGGGGGGCGGGTGGGAAGTCTGTCGGGCAGCCTGGGCCTTGGTTCCTGTAGCGAAGGGGCTGCTTGGGATGGTTCCCAGGGGTGCTTCTGTGAAATTCTGTCTCCTGTCAGATTGACCCTCCCGCTGTAAACTATCTTCTGTGGTGGTTAGTTTCAAAGCGGATTTTGTGTGTAACTTGGCGTGAACTTTGGAGAAACCGGATCATTCAAGCGCATCTCTTTCCTGCCTCTTTCCTCTGGCTCCTTGCCCCCCTGGGCCCCTCCCTTCTGGCGTGCTGGCTGTCAGGATGCTTTCCTTGTCCTTCTGACAGTTTTCGGGCCTGGGGTTTTCAACTTCTCCTCTTGTTAGAAGCTACTTGTTTTCTTTGTGTTTTTCATCCTTGAAGGAGAGAAGCTTTCTTCCTGCTGTTGGCCGTAGTGTCATTCCTGTGTCCTCATGGATGAAAGTGCTGCCGTTTGTGGTCCTGCCGGTCCACTGCTGATGTGCAGCCTGAAGGCAGGTGCACTTGCATGAGGTGTTGTGCTCATCCGGTTTGCCTGGCAGTGAGCTTTTGTAGGTGGGATGAAGGGAAGGCTGGCTTCTTACAAGGGTCAGGCAGTTTTGGGTAGCAGCGGAGAGGCTCCCGAGACCCCAGACCACACGTGCATTTCAGCCGAGCTGGCTTTGGTCACGCGTCAGACATTAGACAGCAGCACTGTTGATGGGGTTAGTGGGGGACCAGCTCAATCTCGTGGCAGGTCACTAACATCATTAGCATGTGCTTTTCCTCACTTTGTTTAAGAAAAATATTAAGTACGTGAAAAGTTGAAATAGACAATGTCCATCCATGTATCTACTTGGTTCTACAGTTAACATTTTGCCATAAAGTATATTTCTATTTATCTTTGTTTTTTAACTCCACTATTTGGAAGTTAGTTGCAGACATCCTAACACTTCACCTGTGAAAACTTCGGTTTCTATCACGACCCCCTAGAAATAAGGCTAGTCTCTTCCTCACTCATATTACTATTAGCAAACCGAACTACATCAGCAGCAGCCCCTGCGTTCTGTAAGGTCAGGTTCATGTTCACGTTTTTCACTTGTTCCTGCAAGTCATTTAAAGTGTGTGTGTGTTTTTTTTTTTAAGTCAGGATCCAATCAGGTTTTTCGTATTATCATGTGTACTGTAAATATCAGCTGGGGGTTTTTGTGGGTATGATGGAGAAGCAATCTGCAATAATTTTTCAATGACTTGATAAGTTCTGGGTGTTTCAGAGTCACGGTCTACAATGCAGGCACACCTGGCTTTGAGTTCAGGTACTGCGCAGTGTCTGTGTTTGGCCTTTTGTGCACACGTCCTGTGTGCAGCATCATTTTGGCATCGTGGCAGACGTGGGGAAGTCGGACATGATGGTGCCCTTTCTCATGAGCATCCCTGCTGTGTCACACTGTTCCTATCCTGTCTGCTTTACCCCGCTCGTAAAAGTAACCACATCTTTTGAAAATTTGGTTAGTTGCGTGTGACACTTTCTTGTGATTTTTAACAGTCTGTGGTAGACACAGCTTTCACAGGCATCTGATTCATGTCCCCAAGTGCAGGTGTTCCTCGCCCTTTCTTGTCCTACTGGGTTGCGTTTTGCCAAAGTCACTCCCACTGGATTGCTGTTTCCAGAAGGTGGGTGTTCTGTGAACTCCTTACGTGATGAGCCCACAGCACCCCTTGCCATGGAGGGCTCTTCACCCTCTCACAGCGACCTCCTTGCCCACAACTGCAGGTGGGTGCAGAACAGTGCAGACAGCCAGATCGAGGGGTGAAACCTGCAGACAGTGGGCAGGGAGGGGAACAGACTCTGTGCCGTGCTGTTAATCAGGGTGTGCTCACTGCGGGGGGAGGGCAGTGCTGGACACACTTAGAACCTAAAATCTCACAACGGTGGTAGAAAAGAGGAGGTGAGGCAGCCGGGCAGGTGTTGAGCTTTTTAGTTCTTCAGTTTCTATGGGAAGAGGTGCTGGTAAGGTGGCATCACATGTCTTAGGTTTGATTCAGAAGTAAAGAATATTTCATTTGTGTTCAGGACAGCAGGCAGCCATGTTATGTGATGGAAAATTCTAGAACTAGGGGCGGGGCCTTTGGGGCATGGGGTGGTCAGCCCTGGTGGGAACACCTCCTGGCCATAAGCACATGCTGAGTGAGCTCCCTTTTTAAATGTGCTTTTTGGGTTTTTATTGCTCTATGATTTTGAGTCCTAGTAAGTGGTAGAATTTTTATTTTGGATAGGCATTTAGTTTTAATTTTAAAAACATTTTTAAGTTGGACCATTAGTTACAGGTCTTTGTATTCATTTTAATGGTTGTTCCTAAACTTCATGTTCAGTTTCCCGCATTTGGAGTTTTTATCCCGATCAGTGGTTCTGACCGCCAAGCATCTCCTGTCACGGAGCCCCTCGTCCACCTGTTGTTTGGGCGTGCCCCCTTGCAGGTCTGTGCCGGCCTTTCCTGTCCCTAGACCTCCTGGGGCACACACGCACACCTGGTGCCCCACCAGTGACCTCTGCATAGTAAGCACTACAAGGCGGCTCAACCAGAGACATTTCCCTTCTTGACACGAGCCATGTGTGGGACCAGAAAGATATGTGATAAAGCTGGGATTTGCCGGGCATTTACTCCAAAAGTGCCACTTGCTTAGAAAGCTTGTTTTTCTTTTTGTAGCAGCTTTATTGAGTTATAATTCACATGTCATAAAATCTATCTTTTCAGAATATACAGTTCAGTGATTTTTAGCTTTCACAGAGTTGTGCAACCATCACCACTGTCTAATTTTGGAATATTTTCATCACCCCAAAAGAAACCCAGTGCTTATTGGCAGTCATTCCCCACTTTTCCGCCTCCCTGCCCGTGGCAACCACTGATCTACATCTGTCTCTGGACACTTGATATAAGTAGACTTACGTGTCCTTTTTTGTCTGGTTTCTCTCACGAGCATAACTGCCTGGTTCATCCATGCGGGAGCAGCTGTTGGTGCTCACTCCTGTTTCTGGCAGGAGGACACTGTTCCCCTGGGGGCGGACTCAGCTGGTGGACGTTCACGTTGTGCCTACCATTTGGCCGCCGTGAGCATCTGTGCCCACGTCTGTATGGACTTCCCTTTCTGTCAGGCATGTGCCTGGGGCCAGAGTTGCCGGTCCTGCTCGCCTTCTCGTGGAGCCACCGGAAGGCTTCCTGTGGGGGCTGCCCTGCTCCCACTCCCAGCAGCAAGTGTGTGAGGGTTCTGATTTCCTCGCATCCATGCCAACACTTGCTATTGTCTGTGGTATTTTCAGCCGTCCCAGTGGGTGTGAGGGGGTTTGGATTTGCATTTCTCTGATGAGTGATGGTGTTGAGCATCTTCTCCTGTGCTCGCTGACCATTCATTTATCTTCTTTGGAGAAATGTCTGTTCAAGTCCTTTGTCCATTTTTAAATTGGGTAATTTGTCTTTTTATTATTGAGTTGTAAGGGCTTTTTTTAGTTTTTGTGTTTTTGTTTGTTTTGTATTCTGGATTCTGTCTCTTAGCAGACACATGATCTGCATACTCTCCCCCATTCTGTGGGCTGTGCTTTTCCTTTCCTGATGTGGCTCTTTGGTAACTCTGAAGAGTTAGGCCATCTAAACTACCACCTCTCACCCTCCTAGTGGCTGTACTCAATCACTTTTTGTCACTTGGGAAAGCCTTGGGGTCCTTGCCAGTCTTCCCCTTTACCTTCCAGAGCCCTTGGGAGCTCTGTGCACTGGGGCTGCCAGACAGCTTGGCTGCACGTCCTTCACCTCCTGTCAGGTCTGCAGTCGGCCCTGCTGGACCACGGCCTCCTGGGCCCAGCGGCCTGCCCTGGGTCTCCTCTCAGAAGAGCTCCATCTCCCCTCGTAAGCTTCCCTACCCCTCACCCTCTGTCACCGGTGCCACCTTCTGCTGGTGCTAGTTCTCAGTGTGGACACTTGCTGCTGGGCCTCTGGGGGCTCTCTGCTCACCTCTTCTCATACCGCCCTTCCGGGGCACCCTCTCAAGCTGGTTATGCCAGCACCACCTGCCTTGGGCTCCTCATCAACCCCCTGCCCAGCAAACCCTCCTCCCTCGATGGTGCTGCACTATCTCTTCTTGAGAACTGCCCACCTGAGCAGATGGTGAATTTACAGTTGTGGTTAAAGAAGGACCTAAACAAATGGAAAAAAAACACTGTGTTCATGGATTAAAAGACTTACTTAGATTTTATTACCTCCCTATCAGAATCCTAGCGAACTTTTTTTTTTTGAAGTAAGTGAAAACTGATTTTAAAATTCATGTGGAACTGCAAAGGACCTAGACTAACAACAAAAATGTTGAGAAGGAAGAACAGAGTTGGAAGGCGCTCATGTCAGAAGCCCAAGGTAACAAAATGGGGAAGGGATAGTTTTTACAGTAATTGGATATCCATGTGCAAAAATGAAAAGAATATAAAAATCAAGTCTAGAAGAAACATAAGAAATCTTTACAACCTTAATTGAGGCAAAGATTTCTTATTGAAAAGCAAGCGGCCGAGGGAAAGGGTCAGAGTGTGTCTCTGGTAACAGACCCATGTCCAGAATTTGTAAAGGACAGCACAGTAAGATGATACAACCCAGCAAAAAAGGATGGGGGACAGTTTGAGCAGGCATTTTCCGGAATGTTCAGTAGGTGCACAGAGGCGCTCTGCATCATGAGGGAATGCCAGTCACAGCCAGGGGAGGTGGCGGGACAGCACAGGCCGCCGCTGTCCAGGTGGCTGCCAGGGGAGCACGGCGAGTGGCCACCTGGAGAGCAGCCCGGCAGCTTCGCACAACACTGAACACACACCTCCTTGTGACCCGCACTCCCACTTGGCGACACTCGCCCCAAGTGAAGCTGTGTGTTCACACACACCTAGGTCTGAGCATCCCTGGGGCTTTACCTGGGGCCTCCGAATCACCCCTGGGCCGGCCGGTGAGTGATGGGTGGAAGAGTCGCACGGGGAGGCCCTGGGAGTGGCGAAGAAATAAACTTCTCTTCAGTGAGAACTCAGACACAAAGGAAAGCTCTGAGACCGCCTCTGCATAAACCCAGGAAGGAGAGAACTCGAGAGAGGGCGCTGCGTGCAGCTGCTGCCTGGGGCTGGCTGGGAAGGGGCGCAGGGGGCCGGGGGCGTCTCGGGCGCTATTCCCCATGGCGGTGCCGGCTCCGCTGAGGTGTGCCTTCCTCAGAACTCAGTGGATTGTGTGCCTGAGGTGGACGGGTTTTACTGCATGTAAAATGCCTCCATAAAGCAGATTTAAACATTAGGGTCCCCATCACGAACCGGGCTGCCCGTGTCCGCAGGTAAAATCTCTCCTCCTGAACGTGTCGTGAACATTCATTGCTGTCTTCCAGGCTCTCCTGGTCACACACTGCTCCCACTTACCCTTCGTCCCAGCGCTGGGGCTGCTGCCCCCGTGGCCCCCTCCCCACTGCCCGTTCTCCCCAGCTAGGCCCGTTGCCACTGCCGTTTTCTGGTCTGAGACTGGTCTGTGATGTGTTCTCGAGCCGAGCTGTTTTCATTGGATGCTTCTGGGGCCCTGCACACCCGGTCCCGTCACCCCTGTGCTCTCATGGCCCTCAATTTGTAAATGTGCTCCAGTCTTTCCCACATTCTCCCAGCCCCACAGCTCCTCTACAAATCTCCGGAGGGTGGCCTCTAGTAATGTGCTCCGCAGCTTAACCCTGCAGTGAATTTAGGCCACCACAGTGGGCCTTTGTCCAAGGCCGCTGAGGACTCGGTTGACGTCTGTGAAGTGTTGAATGGTTTTCATCTCCCTGGGGTGTGAAACACTCAACGCTCAGCCACCCTGTTCTCCTTACCTCTGGAAACCCCTGCTTTTCTTCCTGGACCCCAGCCTTGTTCTGTGTCCCTCATGTGCCGTGTCCTCTTCCTGACTCCTGAGTGAGCGGGCTTCCTCTGCTTGTGTGTGTGTGTTCCTTAGTCCATGTGCATCTTGCTGCGGCCTCAAGCTTTCTGCCACATCTCATCTGCTCTGAGGGTTTCAGCTGCCATCGCTGTGTTGACCACTCTCCAGTGTAGTTCAGCCACGAGACCCCTTCCCTGACTGTGGGGTGTAGCCCACCATCTGCCAAGGCATCTCCACTGGGATGCTCCCCCTGCACACCAAATAAGGTATTCCTCCTTGCCTAAGTGGGTTTATCCCCTGTATTCTGTTTCTCAGAGAGTGATACCAGCTGGCCCTGTTGACCCTCTCGGGTACAGCTTGGGGGGGTCTCTGATTCTTCCCCTCTCCTACATCTGGTCTGACCCTTCCTGCCCCCGTCCTTTCCTTCCTGCCTGCCTGCAGTGACGGTGCTCAGGTGTGTGCCAGAGCCCCCGGCCCCCATGCCCATCCTCCCTGCGTCTGACAAGGCCTGACCTCCTGTCTCTCCTGTGGACAGTCTTTCTGTGGCTCGATCAACAGCATGGATTCAGGTTTCATGGACCTGTTAAAAAAAAGGTTGGGAGGGCTACTGTAGTGTTGCCAACTCTTAGCTGTGTAGGAATACCAAAAGGAAAAGGAGCTCGCCATCTGCCATTGTTTCATAGAAAGGACATCTCAACCCTAGAAGAGGTGTCACTTAGAAGGTAGGAGACCGGAGTGTGCTCTGCCTCGGGGTGGCCGCGCTGCTCACCTGGGTGCTCCTACGAGCAAGCACCTTAGTGGGCCCCTCTGTCCCCTCGGGATGTCCAGAGTGCACCGCACGGTGGTGGTGTGGGGGTAAAACACAGCGGTGCTCCTCTACGCGGCCCTCTGAGGGTCCCTCCTACGTCAGCAGTTTGTCTCCAACAAGAATGTGAGCCCCTGGCGTCCCATGTTCATGCACGAGTGAAGGAGTGTTGTTGGCAAAGTGGCTTTCTGGTTTCCTTCCCTGACACTGCCAGGATTGAGACGTACGCCATCACAGCTGCGGCTTTCCTAATGGTGACGGAGCAGAGCTGTTGTGTGGAACTTGTGTTCGCTCACCCGTGTTGCAGCGAGCGGCCGGGAGGCCGTGTGCGAGCAGCAGCACCAAGCCCCAGAATCCTGGTTTTGTGGTGTGTTTGTTCAGTTAGCAGGGAGTCCTGTAGGGATCCCTGTGGGTCTCAGAGCTCAGGCCAGATGCACTGACGACTGGCCTGACGGGGACTGAGTGGCCATGACAGCCGTGCCGCCCCAGCTGTTGGCGTGAGAGCGGTACGCGTTCTGGCTTGCTCGTAGCCTCGCGCTGAGCAGTGAGACGAGAGGATACGGGAGGGAACAGCCGTGCACTTGCAGAAATGTACGTGATGGACGGATCGCATTTATGCAAAGTTTGGACACAAGCTGGGAGAGATCGTGAAGGGTTTTTTGTTCTTTTTTGTTCTTGTTTTTTTCACTTAGTCAAAATTTATTTCAGACTAACCAAAATAGTAGCACAGTAGTCTCCTATGTAAAACGTCATGTAAAACTTTTTGAAAAAGTTGATATTATTATTTAATTCATAACAGCATATTATAAGATTTTCAAAAGCAAAATAAAATACCATTGAACTTTGACATACTTATGATGACATAATTAGCAGAATTAAAATATAACTACAGTGTTTTTCAAACAAAACGGACATGAATCTGTTATACTTTGCATCTTATTTTTAACTTTGCTTCATTTTAAAGCATTTGGATTTCTAACATTTATATTTCCTATCTTTCTAAAGAAACAAACTGTATTGTTTACCATAAACTAACATCCATGAAGTCAGACATGGTCTGGCTACATGCACCCGTCTTCCCTTCCAGTGTCAGCTTTATAAATGTTGCCCTGAAGTCAGCTGTGCAGCTCCTTTATGTAGGCGGGGGCGTGGTGGACAGCAAGTCATGCCCTGCAGCGGCCTCCAAGGGCCGCATCCCTACACAGTTGCTGCTGAAGGGGCCCCATTTGTGTCTTCCCGTTTCCTGAACATCTGAGGATTTCAGATTCCTGTCAACATGAAGAATAAGACTTAAGTGGCCCCAAATCATCTGTTCTGTATGAAGAAAATGCACGGGAGAAAGTTTAAGAGCAAGTGAAACTTCACCATGGGTTCTCTTCCCCAGGCTTCGAGCACCGCCAGGCCAACGTCAAACTGCACGTGCGCGCACGTCTAAACGCAGTTTAATGGGCTCTTGACTGGTTCCCTTGGTGTGTGCGGGGCTAAATTTTCGTTTTAAGAAACTGGTGTATATAAATGTGTTCAGCTAAATTGTGTGTCAGAATGCTGATGCTCTTTTCCTAAAGACGCAACACATAAAATCTTACAAAAATAAAGGGAGGGGGAGCCCCCTAGGTGGCTGCCTGGCTCAGTCGGTGAAGCATCTGCCTTTGGCTCAGGTCATGATCGCAGGGTCCTGGGGTCAAGCCCCGCGTCGGGCTCCCGCTCAGTAGGGAGTCTGCTTCTCCCTTCCCAGCTCGCTCTGCTTGTGCTGTCAAATAATAAATCTTTTAAAAAAAAAAAAAAAGCTTTAGAAGAGCCTTTGATACAATCTACATACTGTCTGGGAGAAAATCTTGGATTTTAGTGGAATCCTTTGCTGCTGTGGCATAATGGATTTAATTTAACAGTTGAAGTGTCATGTGGTAACTGCATTGTGCCATTTAAATTAATTTGCAGAAAAGTCTTTGATTTTTGAAATGTAACCAAGATGAGGCGACAGAATCACCTAAGTAGTGGAATGCTAGAACCTGGTGGCTACAAGTTGGTTCTATGGCAGGACCCTCATTATTTCCCCTCTAGGGGTGGGAAGAGATTATCTCCTTGGGGAGACAGACGCTAACTCGTGTTGTGGCCTTTGAATTGCTAGCGTATGGATGGGAATGGGGGCCCTAAAGAGTGGGAGCCTGTTGCTGCCTGTGGCGGCTGGTGCTGGCTCTGCTGGGGGGTGCGTGGCGAGGGCTTCCGTGGACCCGGTCGCATCCCTGTGGGGTGGGTGCGTCCCGTGCTCACACCACTGAGTTCATGACAGCTCCAGCACTGGACCAGGGGTCGGAAGAAAATACAAGGTAGAGGTTGTCAAGAGAGGCACATGGAACAGGATTATCACGGCTGGCAAAACAGGGGGCGCCTGCTGGCTTGCAGCTCTGAGAGGTCCCAGAGGGAAAGCCAGGGGGTGCACGAAGGGCCAGCGTGGAGGCCGCCTGGCTGAGTGCCTTCCGCACTCGCCACCTGTCCACGACCCGCAGGAGACGGCAGCACGTGGTCTTCAGTAGGAAATGGGACCTTGGGGAAAGATGAGGCTCAGTGCAGATGGCCCCGTCGGAGGTGCGCCTGCCGCCCCCACCACGCAGGGTGTGTCTGCCACACCAGTGTCCCGTCTGCAAGCAAGGGGGCTGCACACTCTGGGAGGTCTTTGCCAGTTCCAGATTTCGTCTTTTTGCTTGCAAAGTGAGTAACTAACAATTACTGCAATTGCTACAAAGTGCTGTAAAAAGGCAGATGATCATAAACGTTTGGTTTTTAATTAAACAGAATTTACTTTCTATCCTTGGAGACAAAAAATACCTGTTCTCAACTTTAGATATATTGCAATTTATTTAAATTTTGGTTTTTTCCCCCTAATGTTAAGCTTTGGGCTAAAATAAAAGTACAGCTGCTCAAAGAAAAGAAAAAAGAAGTGGGACTTTCATAAAAATACCTTGAAGCCTCTCTCCAAGGAGCGAACACTTCATTTGTGTGGTTTGAGTGTTGATTTTGTTTTTATGAGTGGACAGGGGTGGATTGCTGTAAGTCTCCTGCAGTTGCTGCTGTGGGGGGGGGGGCACATGCTCCCCCAGAGCATCTTCGGGAGGTTTTAGCGCTTTTTGAGGGACAGCAGATCAGTGTTTTGCACCAGCCGAAAGTTGGCTGAGAAACACCTTCGTGTGGTGTGCGTGTGCGGGTATGTGTGGACGGAGAGCCGTAAGCCGTGTTCGAGGTGGCCGGGATCTTCAGGGACTGTTTCTTTGTCCGTTTGATTGGCGTTCTCAGCACCATTTTCCAGCCCGTAGGAATGCGCGATTCCTTCCCAGTGTGACATGGCCAGGTTTTTAAAGAAAGTACAAATTGGGGCGCCTGGGTGGCTCAGTCATTAAGCGTCTGCCTTTGGCTCAGGTCAGGATCCCAGGGTCCTGGGATCGAGCCCCGCATCGGGCTCCCTGCTCCGCGGGAAGCCTGCTTCTCCCTCTCCCACTCCCCCTGCTTGTGTTCCCTCTCTCACTGTCTCTCTCTCTGTCAAATAAATAAATAAAAATCTTTAAAAAATAAATTAATTTAAAAAAAAGTACAAATTAAAAGTTGTCAGGAATGTCAGAAGTTTAATAAATTGGTTGGTTATCTGCAAATATATCCTTATTTGAATGTACCAGGAATCTTTCTCATAAAAGGAATTCTGTGGTAAATCATTTTGAAACGTGTATAATCTTTTGGCGAATGTTTTGAGGTTATAACAGTGCCATCTGAGTTGCAGAAATTACTTTGTGTGCTCTTTCTTCCTGAGTTAAAGCCTCTCTTGTGTGCCCCAAGCCGTGCGTGTGCTCATGCTGTCCCCTGGGCCTGGCCGCTGCCACTGGGTGCTGCCCTGAGGTGGGTTTGGGAGGCTTGATTCTGAATGAAGCTGCAGGGCCAGTGGTGGCTGGTGTGAGGGAGTCAGGGCCGTGGGGACTTCTGCACCACTCGGGGTGGGGGGGGGGCACTCAGGAGTCCTCACTGGTAGCGTCGGCTGTTTTCCTTCAAGGCTCGTGCAGCACAGCAGTCGTGGGGGCGGGAGTGAAGCAAGGATGTCCACAGGAACGAAAGTGACAGGTGGTCCTTTTCACTCGAGGTGGGACAGACTGTGAGTGGCTCCCCATCATCTGCAGAGTCCCAGTGACAGGGTGCACACCCCAGGAGAGGTAGCCTGTGCCACCGTTAGCTCCCCACCCCTGGGGGACAGCCCTTTCCAAATTTGGCTGTTTTTATATCCTGTAGGTTGTTCTCACCATGTTGTTATCGCTCTGTTCTGTATCTGAAATCCTCGTACAAGAGCCAGCCCTGGCAGTATGGTATGAAAACCTCGAGGGCCCCGTAGGCTTTCAGGGTGCCAGGGGCACACCTGGTCAGCCAGGTCCACACTGCTGAGGCCGGGAGTCGAGGCCCTGGGCCCTCGGGCACGGCTGTCCCTGGCCCCGTCCATGTTCCTTGAGGACGGTGCAGGGTTTCTGTTCCGATGCCTCCCTCCTGGGCTGCCACCAGCTGGTCCTGCTCCTGCCCGGCCATGGGACCAGACACCCCAGAAGGGGGAGCACAGATGGGACTTGCATTCCTCCCAGACTGGCTGGCACACGCTGTTCGCCAGGCTTCGTCCCGTGGAACGTGTGTGCACCCATGGGCTTTTGTCTTCATGGGGGGTTGGGTTTCTAGGACTGAGCTTGTGATCTGTGTGCATAGACGTGTGCATGGCTCTCTGGAGGCCTCGCGATGGGGTGTCCCTTCATGAGCACTAATGACCGGCACATGGGGGCTGAGAACCTTGACTAGGACATGAGGAACGGTGCTTCAGGGAAACCTGTTGCTTCTGTGAGGAGAGAGTGAATGTAGTCTGCGCATCTGAAAACTTTCTTGATGGTGACTTAAAAGTTTAAATGTCTGTTTTCTGGTGGGTTCTTCCACGTCTTGTGCTCAGGCTCAGGTTTTCTGAGTTTTTTCTTTTGTTTTTCTCTGTCTTTGTGCATGTGTGCGCATGTCTGAAAACAACTCAGATTTATCATCTTACCGTTCTAAAGGCCACACTCCTTCTGGAAGCTCTAAGGGTGTTTTCTGCCTCTTCCAGGTTCAGGGGCCGCCGCACTCCATGGTGTGTGGCCCTTCCTCACTCCTTGTCCCTGAAGCCAGGTCCCCTGTGGTGACCCTGGGCCCACCTGCACAGCCCAGGGTGGTGGGCGGGAGCGGACAGTTCTGGAGGCACAGGGCTTTTTGGGGTCTGTGCCCTGTTTTTTTATCTTTGTGATCTTTGTGGTTATATGGGAAATAAAGATTATTTCTTGCTATCATTTGACTTTTTTTAATTGCTAGAAACAGACTTAGTGCCTGATTCATCTTTGTTTCTAAGAAAAGGGCGAAACTATAGTTTTAGCTGAAATCATATTTTTTCATGGTTTTTTAGTTTTTATTAAAGAGCATAAAACCTTTTAAAATAAATCTGTTTACTTACCTTTTGGTGGAATGAGCTATTCTGGGACAATGAAGTATTACGACACTTGTTCCGTGTGTCTTTCACAAGACATGACCGTCAGCATCAGCAGTCAGGGACCCACCTTTCTTCCCACTCAGAGCCGACTTGGCTTTCTTGGTGCTCTGGTGCCTGGGCTGCGTTCACCCGGCACGGCCTCCTGTTGGCTGGCGTAGGAAGAACGGAAGTGTCTGCAGCCCGTGGCTTCTTGCGCTATGTTCGCTGCTCTGGGGCACGGGGTTTTGAGCCCAGGGTTGATGGTGAGCAGGTCGCAGATGTGTCAGAAGTAACGTAGGACTGCCAGGTGCTCCGTGACCTAGCTTGGTGGAAGTGGCCGAGTTGTACTTAATAGCCGAGGGGAGCTACGGCTTGAGCCTCAGCACCAGAGTCTTGGGACCGAGACTCACCGAGGGGTCATGATGGGGCCTGCAGCTTCTGGGCCCTGCCCTTGGGACTCATGTACTGACTTGTGCGCTTCTTTCTCAGGTCCGGGCCCACCAGCTAGTCCTGCCGCCGTGTGATGTGGTGATCAAGGCTGTGGCCGACTACGTCCGCAACATCCAGGACCCCTCGGACTTGGATGCCGTAGCTAAAGATGTGTTCCAGCATTCTCAGGTACAGCGCAGGCTTGGAGCACTCTGCACGGCGGGGGTGGGTGTGGCAGGGGCCCCTCACCTGGCTCCCGGCCTCCCCGCGGCTGCACCGGGAGGGCTCGAGGTAGACGCCTGGGAGGTCTGCTGCTCCTGCAGTCTCCATCATGATTGATAATGTTTCTCCTGAGAAGACAGACCTATCACGCGGGCTGAGTGGAATTGTGAACATGACTTGTCCATCCCTTCAGGTGATGGTCAGGGATTTCTTCTTCTTTTTTGGGGAAAGTAGGGAATGTGAGCGAGTCGGGGTTAATGGAGGACATGAGGTTGGTGTGATCTCCCATGTCTCTCTGGAAAGCTGAAACCACTGTCCTGCTTGCTGGAGACAGGACAGGAAACCTCCCCCGGCCGCACCAGGGACGTGGCCCGGAGAAGCCCGGGACTCCTAAGGGCTGCATTGCAGACCCAGGTCTCCTGACGGGCTGCCAGTCTGTGTTAACCCACATCACTCTGAGAGGATTAGTGTCTGATTTGTTGCTTTTCCTGGAAGATTTTAATGTCACTTTAAACTCTTCTCTAACTTGAAAAGCTGTAGATGATACATGTGCTGAATTGTGAAAGTATGTTCATGCACAGGACCAGTGGCATGCGATTTACAAAGGTTTTCCTACGTTTATTCCAGTCTAGAACAGATGACAAAGTTATTCGATTTAAGAGAGCAATTGGATATTACTCAGCGACTAGTAAGCCTATGGCATTTCACCCAGCACATTACTTAGGTAAGTAAATCCAAGCCTCTGTGACGGACGCTGACCATGCAGTCACCAGAGAGATTAAAACGTGGGCCCAGTAGTCTTGTAGTTTTATTCATTAGAGTGAGGTTTCCGCCGCTGGCATGAGTGCATGGAGCTGCACCTCCTGGGCAGACTCCTCAGTGGCCCCTGAAAGGCTGAGGAGCAGGACAGACAGACCTGGGAGTTGGGGGCGGGCCAGGAGGTGGCCACGGGGTGCTCTGCGGGGAGGCCTCTGGACCTGCAGACGCCTTCGTAAATCCACTTCAGAAAAGCAGATGGGTGTCTTCTCTTTTGCTGCCTCTTTTTTTGTTTTTTTGTTTGCAAAAGACCAAATTTAACTCAGAGATTTGAAATTGGGGAATAAAAGTAATTATAAGCTATTTACGTGAAGCCTGCCTGGTGGTGCTCTCAGGGAGGCTGTGAAGCCCCGAGTCACGTGCCAGACTTCTCCCTGCGTCCGATTGCCCCTGTCTGGGGCCGGAGCCACGAAGCTCTGAGAGACTGTGCCGCCCACTGGTGTTTCTGTTGTGTTTGCTTCCACGTTCCTGATGTGGTTTGAGAGCGCCTCTGTGGACTGGTTTCAGAAGATTAGTCCCAGGTTTGCAATGTCCCAGACAGATGTCCCTTATGGGGTACGTTCATCAGCTCACCAAGCGTAGAGCTGCAGTGAGCGTGTAGGGCCCCCAGGTCCAGAGGAGTGTGGCTGCTGGTGGTGGTCGCTGTGGGTGCCCAGTGCCCAAGGAGGGCGGGGCCGCAGGCTGCTCTGCTGGCCTGTCCGCTGGGACCCACGGTCAGGGCTTCTGTCGGTGGGGCTCATCCTCCTGCTGCTCTGGCCCCCTGCAGCCATGGTGCTGTTTAAACTACTTGGCATGCGCAGTCCCAGCATGCTTAGGACGAGCTCTCAGCTGTGCCCCTGCTTTCCCCACGGCTTGGTCCTGCGCCCGTGGCTCTGCGTTGTCCAGGCCCTGCTGGCTTCTGCCGGGGATGTGCCATGCCAGCTCCCGCCTCGGGGCCTCAACGCCCTGCAGTCAGGAGTGCGCCCTGACCTCCTGTGCCTGGGACACTCCAATTTCTGAGGTCCCGGCTTCACTGTCACTTGTCTGAGGCCATCAGCCAGCAGCCGTCATGTCTCAGCACCTTGCTTTAATCCTCTGCACACTGCCTCCCACTCCTCCCCCAGGAATGTCAGGTCTGCAGCCAGGGCCCCACCTGCCACCTTCACCCTCATGCCCCCGTGGGAAAGTATTTGACTGAGTGACTCAATCCAGGAAAAGCTGTTGAACTGGGACAGTGAGAGGATCGTGATTTGGGGTCACTGTGCTGGACAGAGGGAGATGTGGCAGGCAGGTCATGTGGGTTGCTTTATTCCTATGGCAGGGGCACCCAGTGGACACTGTTGAGACAGGTGACAGGCAAGGTCTGACGCCAGGGGTGGACATCCTGACCCCACGGTCTTCGGCCTCAGGCTTCCTGGTTCTGGAGATGGGTGTATGTGACATGCTCTGTGGCCCCTTGTCACAGGGCAGACACTGTCTCTGTTTTCAGAGGGACAGTGGCTGGGAAAGGCAAGGAATGGTCTGCAGCCACAGAGCCTGGGGGGAGCTCCCAGAAGGGCATCTTTGCCCCTCATGTGTCTGAGGGGACACCTGGTCCTCGTGTGACAGGGTAGTTGAAGCAGTCACTCTAGTGCACTAGGGACTAGAACGCTTACTCAGGAGGGGCCGGCAGGGAGGT
This sequence comes from Phoca vitulina, assembly GCF_004348235.1. Taxonomy (NCBI): domain Eukaryota; kingdom Metazoa; phylum Chordata; class Mammalia; order Carnivora; family Phocidae; genus Phoca; species Phoca vitulina. Next base: position 1,209,375 of record NW_022589807.1, read on the forward strand.
CAGGGTGGAAAAGGGCATGAGGCAGCGTTTGGTGCTGGTCTGAGCTGCTAACAGGGTTGACGATATGTTGAAGAGGCGAGATGGGCTTTAAATTCATGTTTAAATTTGAGCTGCCTTTTTTTTTTTTTTTTAAAGATTTTATTTATTTATTTGGGAGAGAGAGAGCACGAGCAGGGGGAGTGGGAGAGGGAGAATCAGACTCCTCGTTGAGCAGGGAGCCCGATGGCAGGGCTCGATCCCAGGACCCTGAGATCATGACCTGAGCCGAAGGCAGTCGCTTCACCGACTGAGCCACCCAGGGGCCCCTGAATTTGAGCTTCTTAAAAACTTACATGTTGTACAAAGTGCTCTCGTGTTCTTACGTTGTCAGACAATATGTGAAGGAAGTATTTTATGGATGAAGGTGATGCTCCTGGAATTTAGTTTCACTTCCTGTCCGTGGGTTTTGGGGAATGGTGGTGGGTTGGGGAAGAATTTGTGGTGGTGGGGGCGGTATTTTTAAGCAGGTCCATGTGGGTGATAACTACCGTGTGTTACGTTAAAGCCTTCTCTGCAGGGTCTCCTGGTGCTGCTGCCTGTGGCGGAGACTGAGCCGTGGGGCACAGAGTTTGGGGCAGCTGAAAGTGCAGGCTGGCAGCTCTGTGGCCTGGAATGTGGGTGACTGGGGACAGAGGTTGGGGCAAGGCTGGGAGGAAGGTGTATTTCAAGTTACAGATACACAATTTGGAGCCAGCAGAAGTGGGTTCATGTAAAATCGTTTTTGTTGTTTTCCTGACAAGTATAAAGAAACAAAATAATGTGGAGATGGTGCCCATCCCTCTTGCCTGTACGTGCTGTCAGGCTCCCGCCGTGGAGCTGAGTGGGAATGGAGGGCCTAGAAGGAGCAGCGTGGGATTGGGGAGAGGCTTTCTTGGTATTCAAAGTGAGAACCCAAGACACATTTCCCATAAAAATGTTTTTGTGAGCAGTAGGTAGGTCCTAAGTGGTCTTTTCTGACCTTGGTCCATTATGTTATTCTCTGGGAAGATGCATTCAGAACTTTGACAGCCAGTGTTGGAACATAATTTTATCATTCATTAGAACTTGTCTGTATGAATCATTTTAGAAACTGAAATATGTATAGTTTTAAAGACATTTAAAACATTGTATTAGCCCCTTGGAGGCTATTGGGAGTAAAAATGGGGAGAGTTGACTCTAACCAGGGGTTCCTAACCTGGCTGGAGTTGAGGTTCTAGGCCAGAACTGTTGCGTCAGGATCTTCACTGGGCCTCCATGATCCAGGAACACCTTCCTGGCCTGGCTGTGGTCAGGGAGACCGGCACGGGGCAGGGCTGCTGTGTTGGAGCCCGTGGGCCTCTGTGGCCCCGAGGGAGCCTCTGCTCCCCACACTGATGCAGAGGGTGTGGAATTGACAGGAGGGCCTGCACGCCCTGTTGCGCCATGGTGCTGGGAGGCCTGGCCTGCACAGCGTGTGGTATTGTTCAGGGTGAAAAATGGGTTCCCGTCCGTACTGTCTTTGCATAGTGGACCCCCAGAAATGATCTGTTTTGAGATGGGTTTTTAAAATCAGTTACAGGTGAGATTAGTATTCATTTTGTAAACATTTATTGTGTCAGAAACACCGTGTTGGGACCAGGGACCCGGAGATGGTTATGATTTTGTGCTTTCTGTCCCAGCACATAATGCCTCCCATGGCCACAGAGTCCCATCTGAATGTAGGTGCACATAAGAGCGGTCAGAATGGAAGCTTGTCAGCAGTGTGGGGCTCCCGGCTGCCGGAGGCCCAGCTCAGGCCTGTGAACGGAGACGGGAGGCTTCGGCTCACCCTGGTGTTCTTGTAAAAAGGCTGCACAAGTGAAACCGAGGCCCAGTGAATCTGAGGATGCACACGCTGTGTCTTCCTGGCCTCTTCAGTGAAAAGTAGCTGAGCTCCCACTGCACACTTGTCAGAACGGCCAACATCCGGAACGCCGACACCACCAGATGCTGGCGGGATGCGGCACAGCGCGAGCGTGTGTTGCCGCCGCTGCGGAAGACCGTGTGACAGTGTCTCAGAGAACGCAACACACTCTTTCCATGTGGTCCAGCAGCCAGGCTCCTCCGTGTTTACCCCGAGGAATTGGAAACTTCTGTCCACACGGAACTTTGCACTTTATTCATAATTGCTGAAACGTGGAAGCATCCAAGACATCCTTCAATGGGTGGTGGACACATAAATTGTGGTGCATCCAGGCAATGACGTATTATTCAGTGCTAAAAAAAAAATGGGTTATTAACTCACGAAGATCTTGAATACATTCACTGAGAGAAGCCACTCTTCAGGCTCCCTGCTGTATGATTCCAGCTGCATGACATTCTGGAAAAGGCACAGCCACGGAGCCTGTGGAAAGTCAGCGGAGGTATGAACGTAGGCAGAGCGCGGAGGATTTTGTGTGACACTATAGTGGTGGATATGTGTCCTTAAAAATTCGTCCAAACCCATAGCGTGAGCACCGAGCTGTGGGCTCTGGTTCATAATTGTCACGTATCAGAAGTAGACCATCTGTTGAACACGTATCATACGAATGCAAGGGTTGTGTTTTCTGCTTAGGTTTTCTATAGACCTAAAACTGCTCAGAAATATTAATTAAAAAGACCAAAAACTCCTTGATGTGTCTGGCCCATGCCAGCACTTGCCGGTTCTGGACAGTGTGGTAGAGCAGACGTGCCATCCTGGGCCTTGCACACGAGTGAGACGCGGACTCGTACGGCTCAGGAGCAGGCAGTTCTGGGAAGCCCGGGAGACTAAGCTGGTACCGGTTACGTCAGGGCTTGGTTCTGCTTGACTGAGTTAACGTTGAGCTCAGGCTTGAAGGTAGAGCAGGAGTTTAGCGAGGTGGCGATGGGGAGGAAGTCTGTTCCAAGCGGAGGAGACCCAAGGTGGCGGCGCTGCGCATGGAAGCAGCGGAAGGGAGTGGCTGGAGCCCAGGACGCAGGGAGCAGGCAAGGGCTGGTGTGGCTGTGGGCAGTGGCCACCGGCCAAACACAGCCTGAGGCTTCAGACTCTCTAGGGGCTGTGAAAGCTCATTGAAGGATTTATAGTGTTAAAAGTTGTTACTTTGTACCTGTCGCACACCAGGTGCGTTTGGCACATGACCAATAGCCTGTGTGCAGTTAATGAAACCAGCCTCAGTGGGACATGACCAGTAGCCCATCTCCCCATCAGGTTCCCCTGCCCACCGGCTCCCTGAATTCTGTGTCATTCGTCCCCTTTTCTTTATCGTGTCTGTACCCCGAGTGCTAAGTGGAGACATGGAAGTAGGAGGGCTTCCCTGGGGGTTCTGTGGACAGAGTGGCTCGGGTCAGGGAGAGGAGGGGGAGCCGGGAGTGAGGTCGGGCTCGCAGGAGACAGCAGCGGTGTGGCAGGAACGTCGGTTGTCAAGAGGTGAGGGGGGGACTTCTGTGGCTCCCAGGTGTGTGTGGCTGCTTGGTCCTCAGCGAGGTGTAGGGAGTCCGAGGAGAAACCGTTTTTAGCGCTGCAGCTGCTGCCACCCCACCAGGCACGGAGCAGGGAGGGCCAGGGGCCGTGGCAGCCTGTTTCCGTGGCTTTCGTAAAGGATAGGGCTTGAAACGGGAGGGGGTTGACTGGGCTTGCACCGTCCGAAGTGCGGGTCTGGCGGTGCGTGGCGCACATGTGGGGACTTCGGCAGGGCAGTCAGAGTGTGGAGGGTTTCAGAACGTGCCGGGCCCCAGAGCATGTAGGCCAGGGAGGAGCCTGCAGGACCAGGCCTGTGCCCGGGGTTGTGTGGGGATGGGAGCTGCCCCCAGGAAGCCAGGACCAGACCGACCGCGACCACAGGAAGGGGCCCCTGGGAGCCTGCATCCTCACTGGTCCCCTTCTGTCAGACCGGGTCACGGGAGAGCATACCTGACTGCTGTCTCACCTGGAAGGAGTAGGCCCGGGTCGTTGGCCTTCTGGAGCCAGCTCTCGGGGCCCGGGCTCAGGAAGGCGCAGGAGTAAACGCGAGGAGAGACGACTGGTCCGTGGGCCCTGGTTCTGGGCTGCGGCTCTGCCGGCAGGCGTCCCTTCCTGGTGACTGAAGGGGAGCAGCTGTGGCCACACGGCCTGCGTAGCTCGCGTCACCAGCCTGTCCCAGCAGCTGTCGCTGGGCTTTCTGGGTTAACAGTCTCTTTGGAAGTACAGCTCTGCCTCCCCACAGTGTGGCTCCCAGCCTGTCAGGGCACGGTCGGCAGATGTCACTCTGGAAACGGAGACACAGTCTGGGAAGAAGGACGCAGCTCCTGCAAGGCTGCTTCAGCTGATGAGGCAGCTCCATCTCCAGGAAAGCAGGGTTGTCCAGGCGGGAGCACACGGATGCAGCGGTCACGCGGCCTGCCCGGAGCAGAGGGTGATGGCAGGTTCGTGTGTGCCCGGGGAGCGAGCCCAAGTGAGGACCCAGCACTGCCCGCACTGCTCCGTTCTGCTCGGTCGGTGCCACCTCTGCGGGAGCACGGCGGGACGGCCGCACGCTGCAGACAGCCTGCCCGCTCCCACCCGGCCACTGTGGCTGAGGCCCGTCGCGGTCTTCGCCCTCTCCAGGTCTGCCCCATCGTCCCGGCTGCCACCTGTGCTCGTCGTCTGGGGTATTTCCAGTGTTTGGCTGTTAACAATGATGGCTTTTTATATCATTAAACAATGATAGTCCATGTTATACTGCTCCGCATGTTACTAGTGAGTCTTTGAAATTTGGCATTTAAAGTTTATGTGGTGTTCAGCCTTACAGTTCTGCTTACTAAAGCCACCATTTCCATGGTTTCTGCTTAAGCTTTTTTATTGTGGAAAAACTTTAAATGTAACTGTCAGTACAGGGCAGTGTCACGAGCAGCGGCGAGCCCACAGAACAGGGTCAGCAAATGGTAATGTTTGTTTCACGTCTTTCCTTCTTTAAAGAAATTCATTAGGCTTTTCTGAAGGTCCCATCTGTCCCCTCAAACAGGTTTCTTTGTTTTCTTACCTTGTATGTGTGGGATCATCAGGGGCTGTATTGTGCGTGTCATTCTGCCCTTGCTGGTTTTGGAGATGTGTCTGTGTGTCCGTCTGTTCCCATTTTTATCTCAAGCTGGAGCACATGGTACTGATGTCAGGCCCCAGGGTCTAAGTCAACTCTGCCAGAGAGAAGCCACGGCGCTCTCACGTGGAGCAGAAGGTCAGCCTCATCTCACTCCCTTTCGATTCCTGAACATCATCCTCAGGCTCGACATCTGCTCCCATGACCTTTCATTAAGATTTTTGTGAGTTTATTTTAGTCCGTGTACTATGAACTGATACAGCCTGTCTGGTCTCATGGCTTTTTGAAAGGTCGTTTTTTAAAAAACACCTGAACAATCAGTCATTTTGGGGTAACTTGGCAGCCATTCGACAAGGTGTCTTTGCAGGATGACCAGCTCATCGTCAGGTCTGTTGGCGGCTTTTCAGGGCGTGGTGACAAAAGGGCACGGCCACTTCAGTTGGCAGGGACTCTCCCTGCAGGTTGTGCATTTCTGAAATCCACAGCGGACAGAGACTGATTTGTTGTGTTGGGCTCACGAAGCCACGTGGGCAGCCACGTGAGGCATTGGTGCTCCTTCCCGCTCCCCATCTCTGCCAGCCCATGTGCACGGCATCCTTCGCTGTGGGACTGCGCCGTTCTGGCTCGGCGTGAGTGAGCCGGGAGCTCGACAGATTTGGATACAACTTGGGTGCATCCGTCGCTCGTCAGCTTCTGCTCTTGAGGACTTGGGTGCTATGTGGGCTTGAGGGATGCTGCACCACGAGGTCCACGTGCGCTGTCCAGGCTCCGTGGTGCTAGAGGTGCTGGGGGAGCAGCCCGCTGGCGCCCAGCCATGGGCTGCTCTATGCCCACAGTCCCACGATCAGGAAGGCTGCCCTTGTCATGGTGAACTGCTCCAGTTCCCGGAGTTCTTACTCCTGCTGGCCTGAGTGTGCTTCCCCAGGGTCCGTGGTTCTGTCAGGTGCTTACTTGCTTGATTCTCAGCCCTGCACTCAGCCTGCTCGTGCTTCTCTGCAGATGGCGGCCTCTGGCTCCTCTTGGGGGGCCTGGCTGTGTGGGTGTGCCAGCTCTGAGCCCCCGGGAGCTGGTGCTCCTGGAAAGCGACCGGGTTCAGCCCCTCAAAGCTGGCTGACTTCCTCTCCTCCTGCTTCTGCCTTCACCATCTTTGGCCTGTGGCCTGCCTTCGGAAGCTACTCATCTGGAAGACGATGGAAGCAAGTTACACAAGATTCTCCATGTGGCTTTGTGTCTTCACTTCTGTACAATATCAGTGCTGAGTAAATACATCTATTTCAATACGGTTAATGTCGTTGGAAAATTTGACCTTTTTTATAGGTGTTGAAAATGAGTATTGGTGGTAGGGAACATATTGACTTGTTCTCTGAATCTGAATTTTCAAAGCTATGTTTTTTGTACAACACTTGAAAATCATGCATCCATTGGCATTAGAGAATTTTAAGAGTTCATGACTTTGGTACTCATTTGTTTGGTTGGCCTAACGTCTCTGCCGCTAAATGCCTGGTGGTAGATGAGTCTGTGCTAGGCGGGCCGGGGCGTGGGTAGGCCGACTGGTTCTCAGCAAAGCTTCTTGGTCAACACCATTCTTGGTTAAGATGTGTCTTCTCTTACTTCAGGGGATGGCTGAGCAGGTCCCCGGGGGCGCAGTGGGTAACTGAGGCAGTGGGTGCTGGGCGGCGTCTCGCCCACAGCACTGCTAACTTAGCGTAGCTGTCAGGCTGCCATGCGTGTGCTTTTCTCATCATTCACAAAGAAGTCTGAAAATTTTTTTAATTGTGAAAATATATTTCATACAGTAATTACACACTTTCCACTTGTCTGTCTCCGTCTGCATGGTCTGCTGACAACAGCCCTTCTCTCAGTAGAGTGTCTGTGAATGGAGGAGAGTGACAGGTTGGCAGTGTTCACCTCCACACACAAGCCAGGGTCAGTCCCAGGAAAGACGGCCTTGTCACATGGCACCCAGTGCTCTGCTTGTTGACTCGAGGGCAGTGACGACCAGAACCCGAGCACAGGGAGGTGCGCCGCATCCAGAGGCAGGCCCGGCTTGCTGGGCCGTCCTCCAGCCTTCACAGAAGTGCAGACAGATGATTCACTTATTGGACTAGGTTCTCATAGATTAGTAACTAGCTTTGTAGCTTCTCATAGGTTTTTTTATTTGACGTCGGTGATTACAATGTGATTTTAGAAAATGTTCTTTCTTTGAAAATCTTTGCTTTTAAGTTATAGTTTATTTTTGTTTTTAAAGAAGCTTGTGCTTTTCAGGAACTTTGTAGCACATAATGGCCCAAAATAGAGACAAAAGGATCCCCTTCCCTGGAATGCTGCTAATTGGCATGGCCGACATTCCGTGTGGTCACTCAGAAGTTCGGTGGGGCAGGTCAGCCACAAGAGGTTGTAAACTGCGCTTCTCACGGTGACTTAAATTGTAGTGTTAGAGCTTGAATGGAGTTCTAGTGTTCTGGATACGATTCAGAATCTCCTGAGAAGGAACTGAACCAGTTACAGCATCTTATGTCTCAGACTCAGAGGTTCCGATCTCCTGGGTCTGAACTATTTGATCAGGAATGTTTCCCTCTGTGTTTGCATGTGTACACATGTGTGTATGTATGTGGGGTGTGTTCATGTGTATGTGTGGTGAACATGTGTGTGTGTGTATTTGGGGTGAATGCACATACGCGTGCAGTACATGTCACACGTAGGGGCATGTGGGTGAGTGCACATATGTAATGAACATGTGTGTGTGGGGTGAGTACCTAAGTGTGGTGAATGTGTGCATGTGTCATGAATGCATACCTGTGATGAACATGCATGTGCGGCTGTGTGTACATGCATGTGGGTGAGTGCACGTATGTAATGAACATGTGCGTGTGGGGTGAGTACGTAAGTGTGGTGAATGTGTGCATGTGTCATGAATGCATACCTGTGGTGAACATGCATGTGTGGCTGTGTGTACGTGCATGTGGGTGAGTGCGTGCACATGCATGTGGTGAATGAGCATGCGTGTCTCTGTGGGGTGAATATGGTGAGTGTAGTGAACACGTGTGTACACACATGTATGTGTGGTCAGTGCGTGCGTGTGTTTTGTGTGCGGTGAGCATGTGAGTGCGTGTGCGCGTGCGCCAGCGTCATCGTTCCCAGTTACTCGCCCCACAGCTGTGGAAGCCGTGTCCCCAGCTCCTCTCCGTGCAGGCCGTGTGCCGGGCACCTGGAGACGGGCTCTTGCAGTGGGCTGGGGCTTCCAGGCGCGTGGGTCCTTGTTGGGTGGGGAGAAGCGAGCCGCTGCCCCTCCCTCCCGGCTCCACCAGGACTGGGTGGCTCTGGAAGCTCAGCTTACATACCAGTGGGAATTTTCTTTCAGAGAATGAGAGGGAGGGTTTGGGTTTTGGGGTGCTTTATTACTATTTTTATTTAAATGTGTTTATCTTGGCAAGTATTGGGCTCCTTGTTTGGCCTTGAGTTGCCCAGATTCTGAAGTTGGAGGAACACCTTTCCTGGTAAAGGATGTTGGCGTTCAGGGGTCTCTAGGCTTGGTTTTGTTCAGTTTCTAAAAGAAGCCTAAGGAGGAGATCGTGTAGCTCTGCGGCCCCCGTGTCTGCTGTCTGTTCCCACCATCTGGGTCGTGGGAACATTTGGGGCTCAGGTGCCCCAGGCCCGGCCTTGCGGCCTCACCTCACAGGTGCCCCATACCTGACTGTTCAGTGGGGGAGCAAAGCCGCAAAGGGTCTCCTTCCTATTTTTATTACGTTAGTAACTAGTTTGTGGTATTTGGAGGTGTTCTGATCCTGAGGCCACAGTCCTCATCACCACGTGTTAGTCACCACGTGTTGTGCCAGCTGATGGCTCTGCGTCCTGTCTTAGCACTTGGCCTGGTCTTGGTGTGTGTCCACAGCTGCTTCTGTCCCGGCTGCGCTCGCTCCCGTCAGCACGGGGCAGCCGAGCGAGTGCGGCGTCCGTCAGAGCAGGTTTGGAGAGTCACGTTCTGAGAGCACAGAATGCCAGGTTACTGGCCCCGTAACACACATTGGTACGTGCAGCCCCATCGTGGTTCTGCTTCGCAGTGGAAAACTGGGAGGTACCGGTAGCAACTTCCACATGTCGCTGTTTCTGTTGAATAGCCAAGAGCTGAATTTTAGTCTCAACAGGAAGATTCCGTTGCCTCCCTTACATGAGGGGAAGTATCTGTCCCTGCTTTGTCCCTTCAGCACCTGCAGTCTTAGGGCTTTGAGAGGCCGGCAGGGGCAGAGAGAGGGTGGCCCAAACGCCTGTAAGTTAAAATCCTAGGCCCAGTCTACAAGTTGATCACCATAAAATGCAGTATTTTTTCATGTGAAACATGAATTTCTGAAGGTGGGGATTGGTGGTGTCTTGTCACCTGAGGGGGCAGGGCAGGTGGGGGCATGTGCTGGCCACTGGGTGTCTGGGGCATGTCCTCTGCTAACCCTGTACCGCTGTCTTTCCTTGTCGATGAAACAGCCAGACCAAATCCGTTTGGAATGCCTGGGATCGTGCCGCCGTACGTCCCCCCCCAGATGCTCAACATTCCGCAGACCCCTCTGCAAGCAAAGCCTGTGGTAAGACCCTCCTCCCCCTCCCGCAGCTGGTCTGCCTGCCTTGGGGGTTGCTGCATACACATCAGGTTTTAACAAAAGCTAAAATAATTTTTTAGGCTGTTGAGCTGATATGTGAAGCAAGTGCCAGTGTTTCTTGAGTTAAGACGTAGCCAGGACCAGGCAGTGCGACCGGAGCCGGGTGCTGCGGGCGTCGAGTGTGCGCGTGACCTCTGCCCTCTGTTTCAGGCCCCACAGGTGCCCAGCCCAGGTGCTGCGGGCCAGGGTCCACACCCGTACAGCCTCACTGAGCCGGCCCTCGCTGTGGAAACGAGTGGAAAGAGTCTGACTGAGCACAGCACCTACAGCAACATTCCTCACGAAGGAAAGCATACCCCGCTGTACGAACGGTCATCCCCGATCCACCCGGCTCCGGGCGGCAGCCCCAACCATGTGGACTCAGCGTACTTTCCAGGGTCTTCTACGCCGTCGTCTTCCGACAACGATGAAGGTGGTGGAGCAGCTGCAAAGTGAGTGGGTGCGGTGTAGCCGGTGCTTCCCGGACTTGTATCGGCTGCATGAGGCCCGTCACATAGCTCGGTCTCCTGGGAAGCCGCCTTCCATCCTCTGGCGGCCGAGAGTTGTGTGCAGAGAGAGCTGTCATTTGTGGTAGGAAGGGGACATCTCTGTGCACAGACTCGGGCTTCTTGGAGATGAGGAGCAGAGGTGAGACACCTCCTCATGGCTTCCCGGGCTGAAAATCTGCACCGTTCCAGCTGCGTGCGGCCTTGGGCCACTCCTCTGCTGGGGTGGAGTTTTGGGAAAATTGGTTTGTGTGACCCTTAGATGTGGTGAAGTTATCTGGTCAAGTGCTGCTGACCCTTACTCTCCCCTGGGCTGTGAGACCCCATCCCACCCCCAGAAAGCATTTTAAGTTAGACCCTGGTGGCTTTCAGTCTTGGCTCCTGGATCAAGGGGAACTCTGAATCTCCTCTCCTGAATTGGATCTAGCAACTCACATCTCAACTCAGCAGCTTGTAGACCGTTCCTGAAATCATGCTGTTTACCTGACCGGAACCACAGAAAGCTGCAATCCGGGTTGGAACTGGAGAGGAGTATTTTAAATGTGTGTCCCTGAGTAAATGAATTTTCAAATATGTAGTTTGTTAGAATCTGATCAAGAAAGTCTTAAATGCACTGTCTTCCTCCTCCTGTCAAATACCGTTGTTTTAAGAAACCTGATTCACAAACGGGAAGAAATGGGGAAAAGCAAGGGCCTACCATACTGCTGTGTCTCCTCTTCCTCGTTGCTCCCTGGCTCGTGGCTGGATGGCCAGGGCCCCGTGGTACTCCATCGATGGAGATGGTTTCTCGTCTTCTGCGAATGCTCGGTGAGCGTAGAGCCTGAGGCCGGACGTCCCCTCTCCTCCTCTGTGGAGTGGGCGCGAGTGTCCGCTGACCTTGGGCGCAGCTACCGAGGGCTTTGCTGCCGTGCACGGCTGTGTGCTCCACGGAATGGTGGGGCATAACTCCGTGTGTAAGTGATTATCGTGGTGGTGCAGTTCTGCAATCCCAAGGCGAATCACAGGTTGTACCTTTGCACTTCTGAGTTAACCTTCTGGAAAGGGAGTATAGTGAAGATGTACTGGGTGTGACCCTCTGGGCCGGGGTCCAGGCTCGTGTGCAAACGAGAACAGCTGGTCACATCCCAGAAGCTCTTCCCCTCTGGAATTCGAAGGCACTGAGTATTATCTGTTGAAAATCACCTCGCGCCAGCACACCCAAGATGTCTGTGTGGCACATGTTTGGTCTAGCGAGGGACGCTTTTCCTAGGCAGCTGGGAGCAAGGCCCAAAGCAGGAGGGGGTGTGCCGTGTGCCCGGGCCCTGAGCTGCCTGCAGCGGTCCCCCACCTAGCTTGGCCAGCCACCCTGTGGGGGTGGTAATTGCTGGAGGGCTCCTCGCTTCTCTTGTGTACCCTCAGCTCTGCCCTGTCCCCAAAGGCTCAGGCCTCGTCGCCTCTCTGGCTCTGCCCCGCCTTGGTGCTTTCACGGTGCTCTCTGGAGGAGCTGTCGGAAGGTGGGCTCGCGTGTGGGGTGATGGGAAGTGTGGTGAAGCCTCAAATCCAGACATTGGGTAGCCTTGTGGGCCTATCAACACTTTAGAGTCCTTGAATCCCCATTTATCGTGATTAGCAGACATGTTAAAACAGAGAGGAGGGCGGGAAGGGAGAGGCTCTGGGGCCATACGCCAGGCAGAGCAGGACCCGGGGCCTTGCTGTGCGCAGGACAGGGTTTCACCCTACTGGCTCAGAAACTCAGCTGGAGCAGGAAGGCGTGACCTGCTTTACCTTTGGTTTGGATCTGAGTCGGGAGCTCTGGACCTGCGGCTGCCCTCTGGACGGTCTTGGCGGAAGGAGGTGCATTTAGCCAGACACAACCTGAGCGCTCGCGGTGCTCTGTGAGCACGGCGACAGCGCAGACCAGGTGCGGGCTCAGGCTGGCGTGGCCTGTGTTGGTGGCATGTTTTTAAAGGATGGTGCTGGTAGGTGACAGGACCATTACTGAATGAAAGTGAATTGACCTCTTCTCTCCGTCAAAGCATCCTACAAGTGAAAAAGACAAGTATTTTAAGTAGCAAAGAACATAAACGTGCAGTTCACAGAAGAAACACAGATGGTCAGGAAGCATGAAAGGATGTTCACTCTCCCTTTAAAAAAAAAAAAAGGAATGTTAAAACATAACAAAGTGCATTTTTGTGAAACATAAAGTTGGCAAACACATACTTTTAAAGATAAAGTACAGTAGATGCAAGATCTTGGCTCTCCTGGCACGTTCTCTGGAGCGTGGCTCCCTGCACCGAGGTGAGCGTGAGGTGTGCTCTGTGCCCTAATTGTGGACAGCGGGGAAAGTGGGAGCCCTACGAGCGTGTGCTCACGGGAGAGGGTGTCTCAGGAGTCCTGAGGCAGGAACTTGCCTCCTGCCTGCCGCCCAGGTTCACGTGTGTGTGTGTGTGTGTGTGAGAGAGAGAGAGAGAGAGAGGTGCCGGGCATGGTCGGTGTGTGTGT
>NW_022589807.1:1222047-1267920 GCF_004348235.1 Phoca vitulina
AGAGAGAGAGAGAGAGAGGTGCCGGGCATGGTCGGTGTGTGTGTGTGTGTGTGTGTGTGTGTGAGTGTGAGTGAGATGCTGGGCATCCTCTGTGTGTGTGTGTGTGTCTATGTGTGAGTGAGATGCCCGCCATGCTTGGTAGGCCTGCCCCTATTCCCGCCTGCTTGAATACCTCAGCGGCATCTTGGCCCTGGAGCTGGGGTGGGAGGCCGGGGCTGTTGCTCTCACGGGTCCTTCTGAGCCCCGTCTGCGTCCCTGCTGGCCCAGGAGTCCCGGGGCCTCAGAGGCTGCTGTACACGCAGTGTGCTTACGTCAGGGTGTGTGCATACCTGTGTGCCTGAGTGTCTGTGCTTGCACCACGTGTCGCCTCTGTGTTTGGCTGTCATCACTGACGCTTTTAAATGGACGTCAGAAAGTCCGTTGGGAGAGAACGTGAATGTAATTTGTATGCTCTGTGGGGTCGTTTGTGTGGATTGCTGTTTCTTGTTCCCGTGCACGTGGGTGCGGTACCGGGTCCAAGCAGCATCTGTCGGGTGTAGACCCGCTGTGGACCCTGTGGGACCGGATCTGGGCTGTGGAAGGTCCCCGTCGGTGCCCGAGGGCCTGTGCACCCATGTGAGGACTCAGGCCCCGGCCTCCCGTGGCAGGTCATGCTGCGCTGGGCGTGGGTGGGAAGCGTCTGGGTTGTTTGTGAACCGTGAGCTGGTGCGTGAGCTCAGTAAGCGATAGACAGTGTCCGTGGTGTCAGAGCACCGTGTCCGTGTCAGAGACACTGAAGAACCTGGTGGCCCAGGGAATGTGCACCTTCCAGTGCACCTTTTGCCATGAAACGGTAGTGCTGTTGGGCTGTTCGGCTTCTACCCTGTGTCCTTTCAGGCTCCTTTCCCAAAGACACGGGTGGTTCACAGAGAGAACCACGTCTTCCCCGGCCCGGCGGCTCCCGGCCCCGGACAGGCTGAACACGGCTGTGGGTTCTTCCTTCCGGAGCCCTGCGCTCTGTCTTGTGCCAGACGGGTAGCAAACCTTCTGTCTCCTCGTAGAAATAATTCTGAGGTACTTTTCTATGTCGGTAAGACTTAATAAACTTCTGTGCCATCGCAGGAGGGGGTCTGCACGTGTCCTGGCCGTGCAAAGACCCGGGTGGGCATTTTGTGTGGAGCTCGTCTGCCTCTCTGCCTCTCTTAGGTGTCGGCGCCCTCCCTCGTGGGCGGAGAGGTGTGAGGAGTCCTGGCAAATGCGCGAGAGGCGCACACGGACGCCAGCCCCATCTGGCTGCTGCGTGGGAATTGGACCACCACCTCCTCTGTTCCCAGCTTCTTGTGAGGAAGCCTGAGCGTGTGACATGAGCTTAAATCGGAGCCTAAGGAGACTGCACCTGCTGCAGTGTCGTGGGTCCAGCTCCCAGCTCCCCTGTCCCGGAGCCGCGCCCTCTGCTCTGCGGTGGGAGCCCCTGGCTGCGGGCCTCAGAGCTCTGCAGGTCTGCGGCGGGGACAGGTGTGCATCCGGGCTCCTCCTGCCGCGAGCTGGGGAGCACACAGACGTGAAAATGTACTGCTCGCGCTTGTTGCAGGCCATCTGCACTCACGGACCACATCTGTGACTTCCCGTGCACACTGGATACTTCTGCTGGAGATTGGATCTTTTACCTTTCTCTCCTGTTTTGTTGTTTCCCATCTGGTTTCATTTGCCTTTGCTGTTTCTTTGCTGCTGACAGGTCAGTCAGCTCGTGGTCAGTGCCCCATCAGGGCAGCCTGCTCCCGTGTCGTGGGGGCGGGAGTGAGAAGTCAGTGTGGTGGGCCAGCCGCCCTCCCCCGTGGTGCGCACGCACCCCAGAACCCCATCCCGCCGACTGGACCCGAGTGGAGGAGGGGACCCAGTGGGAAGGGTGCTGTGCTGTCCCCCGCAAGCTCTGCTGCAGGATGGCCCCAAGTGTCCACCCGCAAAGTGAGGCCCACAGAGCCCAGTGGTGTGGTGCTGGCCTTCGTCCTCGCCACCGTCCGGGGTATGTTGATGGCTGCGTACAGCCCCTCTGCCGTGCGTGGGTCCCTTCTCCCTGAGCCTGACTCCTGTCAGCAGGATTTGGCATGAGCACGCAGGCTTCCCGTGGCCTGTGTGGGGCCCAGCAGGTCTCTCCAGGGCGTGGCCGGCGACAGGGTGCCGTTCTGAGGAGTTGTGGGGAGTGGAACCCAACTGCGTGTTCTTCAAGGCAAGGCATCTGTCATATGGCCAGTAGCTTGTTTCACGTTGTAAAGTGACATAGTCATCCTAGTGAGATGTTCAGCACTTTAGAGAAACTGGCTGTTGTCAAGATGCTTTTCAGGCAGAATTTCAGGTTTTATAGTATGATTATTAGGAGACTGTGAGATCATCTAGATTATGACATTACTGTTAATTTGGTAACCACTCTGCTTGGGTGCTCGCTGCCCTGGGGCCCATCTCATGAGGTTCACATGCTTACAGGCCTGCATGTGTAACGAGTCCCCGTGTTGAGCTTTGTGTCGCATGGAGGAGAAGTCAGGTTTATGCTGTCTTCACCTTACACCTTTAGGCTGCAGTTACATGATTCGTTCCTTTAGCCACTGGGCTCCAGCTCGGCAGTGGCTGTGAGTGCTTATCTTCGTGGAACGTATAATTGAGTGATGGAGATGGACAGTAATTCAGTGCCAATGTGACGCATGCCGTGAGCGACTCGGCTGTGAGAATAGCAGAGACGGGCGGGTAGGGAAGCCTGCACTGAGATGACGTGGCTGCCAAGGCCTGCAAGATGAGGCATCACAAATAAGAACCTGTCTGTCATGAAGAAAGGAGCTGGAAGTCCACCAGAGTGTGAGATCCCTCTGCCTCACCAAGGACTTGTATCCAGAATAGGGGACTTCCTAGAAGTCTTAAGAAGAACATTTTGCACGTTTTCTGCAATGGAGAAAGCATATGGATTATTTGTACAGGCAGCCCCAAGAGAAGATGTCACGTGGAGAGGTGCTCATCTCCTTCGTCATCAGGGAAATGCAGACCAGACCATGTGGGGGTCACCACATCCCGAGAAAGGCTGAGGTGGGCGCCACAGGAGACCCAGCGTGTCAAGGGTGGGAGCTCCTGGGATGTCTTGTGGGCTGGACTGTAGCCCTGATGGTGGCGTGCTCTCCCTGGAACACGTCCAGCAGGGAGGCTGAACCAGCATGGCGGGCAGGAAGATGGCTGAGTCCAAACCGCGGGCCACAGGAAGTGCACAGCTACACCGTTCCAATTTTGTGGCGCTCGAAGCCTAGGGAAGGCTGTGTTTGCTGTTAGAAGTAAAGCAGCCGATGTCCTTGGGGAGGAGGTCTGGATCAGGGCAAGGAGGGGCCGCCTGGTGCGTCAGCCCTGTCTCAGTTTGGCTGCCCACACGTGTGCTCAAATTATGGCCACCCATTAAGCTGTTCACTTGTAACTCATGCAGTTTTTTTTTACAGGTATGTTATACCTAATTGTTTAAAATAGTAATTAATGGATGTTATATCTCTTTATAAAATTTGTAAGCACTTGGGCACCTGGGTGGCTCAGTCGTTGAGCGTCTGCCTTCAGCTCAGGTCATGATCCCAGGGTCCTGGGATCGAGCCCTGCATCGGGCTCCCTGCTCGGCGGGAAGCCTGCTTCTCCCTCTCCCTCTCCCCCTGCTTGTGTTCCCTCTCTCGCTGTGTCTGTGTCAGAAAATAAAATCTTTAAAAAAAACCAAACTTGTAAGGATTTAAGTAATTTGTTCCAAAGTTTCAGTAAATAAAGGTCATTGACTTCTTAGTGAAAAAGTACGTAGGCAGCTCTGTTTGTGCCGTGTTCTAGACACTTCAGTGCTGCCAACTTTTGCTTCCCAGTGCTTGGAATGTGCGCTCTACATGTGTGGTGGGGCTGTCCTCTCCATCTCCCACTCAGGTGTAGGGTCTGTGGGCTCACATCCTGAGCCCTGCTGCAGCCTCTCCTCCACCATGGCTGCTTTTGTCTCGAGTTTAAACAGAATGATCGTTATGCTCTCGGAGTACTTCCATGTCCTGTAGTGCCGCAGCTCATCACTAGGGCTCCTTCTGGTTTGGCAAAGCTGTGGGCTGAAGGGGCACATAGGAGGAGCGGACCTGCACAGAGCAGTGCTTTCTGCGTCCTTGCTGATGACCAGGAACCTGGACGCCGGGCAGCTGTCCAGGTGCCCCATCCCATGGCTGGGACTGAGGAGCCGAATGGGCTCTGAGAGACACAACGGGGGGCACGACCCTTGGTTTACGATGGGCAGCCTGCTTCTCGTCTCTCCTTTTTGCATTTTTTTGTTTTGTTCTGTTTTGTTTTGGTAACAACTAAAATGAAGTCAGTTGGAAGATAGGAAAATTCGTGGGTCTTTTTTTTTTTAAAGATTTATTTATTTGCTTGAGAGAGAACACACTCATGAGCTGGTGGGTGGGGGTGTGGCAGAGGGACAAGCAGACTCCTCGCTGACTCCCTGCTGACTGCAGAGCCGATGCGGGGTTGATTCCAGGACCCTGAGATCATGACTTGAGCCGAAATCAAAAGTTGGACTCTTAACCAACTGAGCTGCCCAGGCATCCCAGGGAAATTAGTGGGTCTTAACAAATCTCCATCTGTCCCGTGGGTCTGTTAGAAAGTCAAGTCTGGTAAAAGCGCTCTTCCCTGGCAGGCCTTGTGGTCAGCGTTGGTTTTAGAAGCGGGTTTTGGCGTGGGGAGGGATGACGACGGAAGGCTCCCGTCTGCAGGGCTGTGCCTTAGCACCAGATTCCCAGCTTCCTCCAGGGTAGCGCTTTTCACGAGTTTGCCCCGGGACCACAGTAAACTTTCTTTTGTGTTGTGGTCTATAATAACAAGTGAAGAAAAGATGTATGCGATAATGTCATGTGTCCCACATTTACTGCATTCTGTTCCATTTTAAAATGCTTGAAAAAATGCTGGTTAGGGGCGCCTGGGTGGCTCAGTCGGTGAAGCGTCTGCCTTCGGCTCAGGTCATGATCCCAGGGTCCTGGGATTGAGCCCTGCATCGGGCTCCCTGCTCAGTGGGGAGCCTGCTTCTGCCCCTCCCCCTGCTCATGTGCTCTCTCTCTTGCTCTCTCTCTCTCAAATAAATAAATAAAATCTTTTAAAAATGCTGGTTAAGCCCACTGAATTGTTTTCCTGAGCTGCTAATGGGTCACAACCTACAGCGTTTTCAAGTTGCTGACTGACATGCCTCGTTCTGGCCTGTGAGCCCCTCCGTGCTCTTCCCCATCCCTTTCCAGGCCCTAGTTGCTGCTTTGTCACTTGAAGCCATTCCCCAAATGAGACTGTGCTGTCCCTTTGTTCTCTGAACCCACCTCTGGCTTCCCTGATGAGTCTCCCTCGCCGGTGCTCCTGCAGCCTCTCTGAGAACAGGCCGAGCGCCCCGTGTACGGTCTCTCAGCGCCTCATAGCTTACGTGTCTATGAATTATGAGTGACACTCGATCCACATGACATGTAACCCTCCCCTGCCTGATCGCTGTCAGTTCAGTGGGATTGTTTTATCCTGTCTCCACGACGGCTGAGCCTCCTCCATTGGTCCCCTCCGTGGTCGTCCCTGGGCCTCTTTGGGCCCTGTGCTGGGTTCGGTGCTCCGTGTTTTCTGGAGAGTGGTGTCGCTGCCCCACTGAGCAAGCAGAGAGTGTTCCCAGTGCAGGGCTCTCTCTGGCGGGGGTTTGCTGGGGGAGCCGAGGTCCGTCGAGCCGGTCTGTGGGCTCGGTGCAGGCTGTCTTGTCGTGGCCGGTGTGATGGGACGCAGACGCTAATCGGTAACCGTGTTCCTTTTGTTTCTGTTCAGCCACATCAGTGGGAACAAGATTGGCTGGGACAAGACGGGGAGCCACGGGGAGCCGCAAGCTCGGGGAGACCCAGGAGACCAAACAAAGGTAGTAGCTCGGCTTTTATTCCTTCAGATCTTGACTCTTTGAGCATGTGATGTTAGGGCTTGGTTTGAAGCAAAGTGCTGTTTTTTTAAGCGTGTTGTAATAGACACTGGCAGGTGGGAAGGCAAGGGGGCGTCACACACTTTGGGGACGAGGGGGGGGTCACAGACTGGCGGGGGGGTGTCAAGGACAGTGGCTGGGGGATGGGTCCCAGATGTCGTTGCGGGGGAGGGGGTCCCAGACGTCAGTGTGAGAGGGGGTCCAAGATGTCGTTGCGGGGGAGGGGGTCTCGGGCGTCAATGTCGGGGAGGGGGTCCTGGACGTCAGTGTGGGGGAAGAGGGGTCCCAGACATCAGTGTGGGGGAGGGGGTCCCAGACGTCAGTGCGGGGGAGGGGTCCCAGACATGGGGGAGAGGGGGTCCTGGACGTCGGTGCGGGGGAGGGGGTCCCAGACATGGGGGAGAGGGGGTCCTGGACGTCGGTGCGGGGGAGGGGGTCCCAGACGCACGGGGGAGGGGAAGGCGACAGCTCCTGTCTTCCACAGGCTGGGCGGGGCCTACTGGAAAGCCTCCTGTCCGCTGGTACACACTCCTGTCAGGACTTAGAGCCTTGCAGAGCCCTCATCTCCTGCAGGGTTTTGTGGGGATTGAATGAGGAATCACTTCGAATGTACACGTTAGAAATGAAAGTAAAGTTCATTCCGTTCCCCCTTTTATCTGCCTCCCCCTGTTGCTAGTGACCCCTAGCATAGCCTCCTGCTGCAGAGCCATGCCTGTGCCCGCACGTGTTTGTACACAAGGTGACGCCGTGTCGGGAATTCGTGTAAGGCTCCGGGTACTCTCGCTGTTGAAGGCTCATCCTCTGCATGAGCAACAGAAATGCTCTGTGGATGCCTGTTATTTGCAGAGCATCTTCCAAAATTTTCAGCTGCTTGTGTCTCTGTTCTGTGAATGGAGAGTATAGAAAACACTTATGGATTATCCTTGAGTTTTTTTTAAGGCCAGTTCTGGTACTTTGTGTTTTAAAGGATAAAATTAAGCACTTAAGTACATACCACTGTAAAGAATATGTTTTGTTTCAAAACAGAGAAATGTATATTCCTTAGATTGACACGAAATCAAGCAATAAGCAATTATTATTTCCAGCATTTATCATGAGAAAGAATAAAACCGTTTGTTATGCAAATAATAATTGATCTCAGTAAACACTTTGGACTTCGCTAAATTCATGAAGAGAAAGTGAAGGGTGTCCCTCTGCAGACTTCCCTTTCCCCAGCCCGCTTCCTGCAGCCTTCCATCCCTGAGCCCCACGTGGGGCCCACTCTCCCCTCTGCAGCTTGTGCACGTTCTGTGCTTTGGCGATTGGTTGTTACAGGATGGGTATTTTTCACTTAATGCTATCCTACGTTCATATTTCTGTGTCATTATGTAAGGATCTGACTCATCAGTTTTAATGGAATTAGTTTGTTTTTTGCTTTACTTTTTAGTAAGCAGCTCCCTGTGTATACTTAATTTGGGGCGTTATGATGACCTGGGTTTGGGTCTCTGTCTGTTCTCTGAACGCCAGCTGTGGTGGTGAGGAGTGGGTGTGAGCCGCGGTGCTGCGAGTTCCTGGGCAGTGACACAGTGTCTCTGAGCGTCCCCTCCCATTTCCACACAGCGAGCAGGGGGGGACACGGTGGCTGCCCGGGGGTCAGCAAGCACAGAAGGCCACTCCCACCCTTAGGGGCCCCTGGGAATAGTGTGGCGGGGTCACCCACCCCCACCCAAGCTCGGGGGGCCACTCCCACTCCCTCTCTTTGGGGAGGGGTCCTCTGCACGAGACACACAGTGAAAGGAGTGGAAACATGACCTGACCCGTTCTCCCCTGTCGCCCGTGGCTCTGCAGACGGAAGGCTCATCCACTGCCTCCTCGGGCAGCCAGCTCGCTGAAGGAAAGGGGAGCCAGATGGGCACTGTGCAGCCGATCCCGTGCCTCTTGTCCATGCCCACCCGCAACCACATGGACATCACCACACCGCCCTTGCCCCCGGTGGCGCCCGAGGTACTGAGAGTGGCGGAGCATCGGCACAAGAAGGGGCTGATGTACCCCTACATCTTCCACGTCCTGACAAAGGTACGGGTGGCCGCTTTCCATCTGACCAGGCACCTGAAACGGACTGCATTTCCCCATTCCTAAACGTTGAGAGAAAAGGCAAAAATGCGTACCTGTCAACGCACAAAGAGAAGAACGTGGGAAAGGGTTATTTTCCCCTTCGGTTTGATAGGAAATAGTTTTGAGATGTGTAATTAATGGCACATCATGTTATTTTTCTGACTTGTGATTTTATTTTCATTTCTAATTTTAAAATTTTCTGTACCATATTTATACCATAGTGTGAGGTTTAATTAGCTGTCACGTGCACTGCCTGTCTTCTCTGTCATCTGTCCTAGAGCACCCCTGTGGAGTGGCGGACAGCGCTCCGCGTCCTCGGGCTTGTCGAGTGCAGCTTATAGCCCTTCAGCAGAAAATCGAACACAGGACTGTGTGACATGCTAACAGTCAGAAAATGTGATTTTGTGTTTATACAGTATCAGGATTTCACTTTATTAGTGTCTTACCAAACATATGCTTCAATAGATATCCAGTGTGGCATCGTTTTTGAATCTTGGTGTCTCGAATGGATCTATGTGTCCATTTAAATTTTCTCAGTGACTTGTAGTCTTTCTGTTGATGTTTATGGCCCTAGACCCACGATTTAACATGTAACCTCGGTGACCAGATTTCTCATGTGGATGGGTTTATTGCCATCATGTATTTTTAACATGTTTTCATCAGTGTCTGTACCCCCACAGATAATCAGACATTTTTCTCCCTGTTTTCTGCAATCCATCTGTGCTTTGTAAGGTGGGGTCAGTAAGTGCACAAGCCCCCCTGCCCCACAGCACCCCGAGCCGGACTGCGACCGTTAGCTGGCTGACCCGAGCATCGCTCCCTCGGTGTCAGTCCAAGGGCACCCAGAGTTTTATGTTTAAACCGCAGTCGCCTCCAGGTGTCATGCACTCTGTGATACGGGTCTGCACGTATGGTATCACTTTTCAGATTACGGTTGTGAGGTAAACATTTTATTTTTCAGGGGCAACGCATGTTGTAAGGGTAAGTGGAAAGTTCCTCTCGCGGGAGAAAGATTTCCCGAGTTTAAAGGGACCTAGGTTTGGGGGAGATTGCGCCCTTTCCCCGTGGGGTTATGTGGGCTGTGAGGCCCTGGACCCCTGTGCTTCTGCCCTGCCGCTGTGGTCTACTCGGGGGCAGGCTGAGTGACAGACGGCCTGTCCTCTTCCACCACTCCCTCATCTCAAGGGCAAATATTGATAAAGTGACTGTGGTTAAGAAAAGTAAATGATTATCTCTTCAGATTTTAAAATGCCACCTACCATTTTTCTGTATGTCAGGGCAGGCTTAGCGTGTCAGGCATGCTGTTTGCTGTGAGCTACGTGGCTCTGGTATTAAATTGTCAGGCCAACGTGTCTTCAGTGAGGTGCCTGCTTCACACTCACGCAGGCAGCCGGCTGAGCCAGGGACCCGGAGAGAGTGCCCACCGCACTCTCTCTCACATAAATCTATGTGAAGAAAGAGCAAAGGCCAGGGAATTACTGAAAGAGTAGGTAGTGATAAATTTAACAGACATTGAAGGTCATATGTATACTCTTATGTCATGAACATTCCTAAATAAAGTTCCTGCAAAATCTCTCGAGATGTACCTTGATGCCATAGAATGTCGGAGACGGGGCCACAGAGGTCTTGCCACCACCTCAGGTGTGGATGCTCAGCCCCTTGTCTCGTGCCGTGTTGGCCGCGGGATGTGAGCAGAGTGGGCCTTCCTTTGAGGGCTGCCTCAGCGGCTGTGCGTGCCCCTCATTCAGGAGGCACGTCTCCCGAGTCCTGGCACATGCTGAAATTGTGCAGAATGAGGGAGGCTGCAGGGCGTGCTCATTGGGAGACCATGTACGCACATGCTAACGTTTTATGGAAGAGCTTGGTAAAGACAATTTGACCATTTTATTTTCAGGATACTCATTTCTTGGATTTCACATAGGTCATTAAAAATTATGAATTTCATTACATATGACCATCTTGACTCATAAGTAAAATTTGCAAGTTCTCAGCATTTTCTATTCTATTTGTTGTCTGCTCTTATCTGTCCAGATTGGTTCAAAGATTTCGGGGTCGTCTATGTGGTTTCCTTATGCTCTTGGTTCCAGGTTAAAGATGAAACCATGTAGATTTTATTTTGACTCTTTGAGCGTATGTTTTGACAACCCACTAAATGAACTCTCCCTAACACCCCACTGCACGCAAGTGGTTAAGCAATTGATTTGGAATAGAATTGCAATGTCGTTAACTGGAGATAATGCAGTGTATTTCTGTGAGTTTGTTGTAAATTCAACATGAAAAATGTGCAATATTATTCTGCTTTCTTCCATGCAAAGGGTGAAATCAAAATTGCTGTTTCTATTGAAGATGAAGCCAGCAAAGACCTGCCTCCCGCCGCCCTGCTCTATAGGCCAGTTCGCCAGTATGTTTACGGAGTGCTGTTTAGCTTGGCAGAAAGCAGAAAGAAAACTGAGAGACTTGCTTTTAGAAAGAACAGACTTCCACCAGAATGTATGTACTGTGAAATCCATTGTTTGTTTTCCTCGGTACCTCGTAACCTCTTGTGCATTTTCCAAAGCCTCAGAGGATCGTGACTGAGTCTGCCCCGAGTGTCCCCACGCAAGATGGTGGGCTTCACGGGGTCCTTAGGACAGGAGGACCAGCCCCAGGCTGTTTTCCTCAGTAATGTTCCAGTCATGCTGTGTATTTGGTAAAACATGTGCACTTTAAACTGGATGTTGATCTGGAAACAGTCCGGACGGGCACCCTCTCCTGTGGCAAGCGCGTCCCAGGCAGGGCGACAGTGGCGTGTGCTCCGGTATCCGGTCCGTGTTCCTGGGGAGGCCCTCACTCCGTGTGGCTGCTTCTGTGCGGGTGTCATGTGCCCGTGCACAGCCCGCAGCAGACAGGGCCCTGGTCACTGTCCCCCTCGAGGACTCCAGCTGATCGACCCTGGGGTGGAGGGGAAGTGCAAAGACGGAAGGTGCTGTTTGACAGGTTGGCAAAAGCTGAGGTCAGAGCATGCATTTTCCATCTTCCAATGGGGCAGCGTAATATTTGGGAGAACCGTGTCTATCTTAGGTTATTTTATTTACTAACGTAGGAGATGTTAAAAGTCACTGTATATTTATTAGGAAATACAGAAAAGTTTCCCAAAACATACAGTCTAAAATAAGAATATCCTGACCTGTGGACATTGTGGATGACCAGAGCATCCCCTCAACTAAGACTGTTTAGGGACAGATCCCCTGTGTGTGCAGCGGGTCAGAGCAGGCCTGGTGGCATGCCGCAGCTGAGCTGTGCTCAGGGACGCACGTGACGGTCTTACCTTTGGACTCTGAACTGGAGAGATTCTAGCAATTCTAAAAGCTCGTTCCATAGGTTCTGACGTTTTCTGTTTCTGATTACTACGCTGCAGCGTGGTTCAGTAAGCCTTAAAATGAAGCGCCTCCATGCCCTGACCTGAGGGTGGCCACTGAGCTCTGTAGCTGCCTATAGCTGATGCGTCTGCCTCCTCGCCTGGGGCTGGAGGCCCCGCGGGAAATACTGAGTGTTGTCAGTGGACTCTACCGCGCCGGGACGGCCCTGGTGGACACATCCTCTTTCTCGCTTCGCACAGGGTTGGCCAGTGTTCTGCACCGGCCGGCGCAGGCCCTGCAGCTGCGACCTCCGTTCCAGGGCCGTGGCCCCTTGCTTCTGCCTTGGCCTAGACTGCCAGGTGCTGCAGAGTGCTGGGCAGCCCCATTTCCTGCTGTGCCCTCGGCTCCGGAGCACAAGTCTGGCTTTCGTGGTGAAAGCTGTTCTCTTCCTCATTTGGTTATGTTCCAGAAACAGTTCTCTGTATTTAGCACACTCCTGGGAGTTTTCCAGGATGGGTCCCCTCTGCAGCGCCCACAGCTTTGTAGAGCAGTCCAGGTGGGCTGCTGAGCTCTGTGTGCACCTCAGCGGTGGGCAGGTGCGCTCTTCCCATCTCGGGAGTTCTGTGTCACAGGTGAGCTGCGGGTGCCAGGGACGGCAGGAAGTCAGGGGGTCTCTGCCCTGCTGCAGGTGTGCGGTGCAGCCCTGTGCCATGCAGCATGCGCACCCCCTTGTTGCTTGCTCCGCACCTGGGCGGTGCAGGTGCCCGACTGGGCCCTGAGCAGGCAGTAGGGGATGCCGGAGGCACGGGATGGTGCTCGCTGCACAGACCAGCACCCTCTGGTCATAAGCAAGAGAGCAGTGCCCTGTGGTGCAGGGCTGGGCGTGCACGCGCACCACGCTGGTGGGGCTTGGCGCTTGTGGGGAGAGGACGGGTGGGGGGGGGTGTAGGGACAGGACAGTGGAGAAGGGAGGAGTGGTACAGATGAGCTCTGTGAGCTCTAAAGCTCTTGTGCATGGGGGCGTGTGGACTGGCTGAGTTTCTTTTATATGTATGTATTTTTTTTTTTAAGATTTTTTAATTTATTTTGAAAGAGAGAGATCTGGGGAGGGGGGGCAGAGGGAGAGGGAGAATCTTGAGCAGACTCCGCACCAAGCATGGAGCCCGACACGGGGCTCTATCTCACGACCCTGAGATCATGAACTGAGCCGAAACCAAGAGTCAGACACCTAACTGAATGCGCCTCCCAGGTGCCCCCCGGCTGAGTTTCTGGGGGAGGTTGGTGCTGAGCGCATTGTAGTTTTTCTGCTCAGGCGACGAAAGAAAGTGGGTTCTCACTTTTCTGTCAGTCACGGGGAAACCACTGAAGGGTGGGGAAGGGTGGGACATTTCTGTTCAGGAGGGTGGGCTGGGTAGGGACAGGCGGCTGAACGGAGGCAATGGGAAAGCAGCTGTGAACCAGCCCTGGGACGTCAGTGGCACCTAGAAAAGTGTGATTCACGTGGGTTACAGGTAACGGTGAACCTCTAGGTGGAAAGATGTGTCCATTTGACCTCTGAGTTTACAGGTTAAGAGACCGTTGTTAGCTCTGTAATGAGTGGCTTTAGAACCCAGGTCTCTTTGGTCTTTTTGGGGACCTGATACACTTGAATTTGTTTCATGCATTGGTTGTCTTAATGAGGGGAAAACAGCCTTAGAAAAGGTTCTTAGGTCAGTAATGCATGCTCTTTATTTGCTGGTGATCATGCTAACTGGAGCACCAGCTCTCCACAGGGAAGAGGTTTGTCCTTAGGAGCTTTTGTGAGCCTTGAGCCTCAACGCTGGCAGCTTACTCAGAGCAAACCTTGTGTGAGAGAGGAACGTGGTGACCTTCACCTCTCATTACAGTGCATTACGATTGTTCCCTGAGGACTGCTCCCTGAAGCCCGCTCTTAGATCCCAGCTGACTCAACGCAGATGTGGTGATGCCCCTGCCGTGGGTTTCCCGCCTGAAACATGTCATAAGTGATTGCGCATTTTGGTGTTCTTAGGGAGGAAGCCCTTGGGGCTGTGGATGAGGTGTGGTTGTTGTTGCTGCTCAGGAGTTCCCGGTTGATTAGGTTTGAAAGTTGAGTCTGTTGAAACCATGATTTACCCGTGGCCACTCTTAGACCATCTGTGGATGAAATGAAGTCAGTGGTACTTTGCAGGAGATTCATAAAGCCCTGACCGTGCACCATGAGGTCTCTGGGGCAGGTTTGTTTCTCAGCTGCCTGCTGGCCCCGCCGTCCACTCCATGGGTCCCAGGTGAGCCCGCCGTCTGTGGCAGGTGAGGAGGCTCCGGGTCCAGCATGGTGTCAGCGTGATGTTGGTTCGACGTGCTCGCCGTGACAGCTGGGGGCTCCCCAGGAGGGCTTTGTTGTCAGAGAGAACCAGTCAGAGGACCCGTGAAGTCTGAAGGGTTGTTTAAAAATATTGAACTCTCACCACATTTAAGACCTGTATCCATTTGGAAATGCAGTCTCTCTCTCTCTCTCTTTTTTAAGTAGGCTCCATGCCCAGCATGGAGCTCATTGCCGGGCCTGAACTCATGACCCTGAGATCAAGACCTGAGTCAAGATCAAGAGTCAGACACTTAACTGACTGAGCCACCCAGGCGCCCCGGAAATGCAGTCTCTTGATCAAGACACAGGATAAAGCGTTTCATAATCTGTAACAAGTGCTCTAGTGCTCGTGTGATTTTAGCAAGTTTCATTTTTAAAGTCATATGGTTAAAGCGGAATATCCACCCTCAGATCCTTAAAAACTCTGGCCTGTGAAAGTCATACTGAATTACATGCTGGCAGTTTATTTTCTGTGTGTCCATCCCTGGGTTCCATTGTCTGCTGTTAGGAAATTCATCAGAAGATTATTTATTATGACAGTTAGCTGCTCAAAGTCACCGACGGAGGCGCTCCAGGCCCCTCCAGTGGGCCACGTGGAAGACCGCAGACCTGGCACAAGCGATTTGCCCCATATTCTGGATGGGGACAGTGGCAGTTGCTGGGATCTGCCTTTATGGCTGCTGGCTCTTGGGTGGGGCCTGGGGACAGTTGTCCGGCTGGAGGCTTGGAGCATGAAGCTCCCGCCCTGCTGGTGGCCCCAGGCTTGCTGCCCCCTGGGGGTGCCCCTCAGCTGTCCCTCACCCCGCCAGGGCAGTCAGGAGGGGCAGGAAGAAAGGGGGTCTGGTTCCAAAAAGACTGCAGGGTAACAAGACTCCTGGCCACGGTGGAAGAGGTAAAAATCCAGGAAGTAAAGCCCAGTGATGGGCACATTTTCAAATTATTGTCCCCTTAGAAAAACTAGCCTCAGGACTCCCCAGGACCTCAAAATTAAGTAAGAGAAACAGGCTTCTAGAAAGTGAAGGGACATAAGGTGCAGACACAGGAGATGAAAGTCTCCACTTTCTAAATAGGAAAAGCCAAAGGAAACCTGGATTTCTTCGTGGTGCAGTTTGCTTTTGCTTTAGAAATTTTGTTTGTGCCAAGTAATTGGTTCTGCTGATTAAAAAGGAGTAAAATTAAATTGGTTCACTGTGGATTATATTATAGAACAGAATAATATGACCAATATTAGTGCGTTGTTTTAATATGTGTGAAATTTGGTTATCATACACATTTCCCCTGTGATTTTGTGAAGGCTGTTTATATTTATCTGAGTTTCCTTACTCTACAAAGCTTTCCAGGAGTAGCATTAGCGACTGCCTTTTCCTCAGCGACCTGTGAGCAGCGGCTCCATGTGGCAGGTCGTGGCCCTCCTTCGGAGCCGTGTTTGTCCTGGGTCCCTGCCCTCCTGGGTCTGACACACCGGGAGCGGCGTGCGCAGGGGCAGGAAGCGGGCGTAGTCGCGGGCGTGTCGGGAGCACCGCGCTCTGCGGCCTGGGGGGCCTCGCGCCGTGTGCTAGAGGGCGCCCACACACGTGTTCGCACCAGGGAGCGGGCAGCCAGCTGGGCCGCGCCCCTCACGTGTCCACTCCTGTGAGGAGGCAGGTACAGCTGCCATTTGCCCAGTGTTCTGTTTCGGCATAGATGCAGAAGAACCAGGTTTTGTTTTTACTTACTGTGTGGTTTTGTTGTTTCTCTGCGCCGTGAGGCTCAGCAGGCGCGGCAGCCCTCCTCCCGACGTGCGCGCACACGCCCGCCCGCGCACACGCCCGCCCGCAGACCGCAGGCCCCGGTTGGCTTGCGCCCCTCCTCCCTACGTGCGCGCACACGCCCTCCCGCAGACCGCAGGCCCGGTTGGCTTGCGCCCCTCCTCCCTACGTGCGCGCACACGCTGCCCGCAGACCGCAGGCCCGGTTGGCTTGCGCCCCTCCTCCCTCGGCCGTGCACACTCGGCCGGGGCGGGCGTGGCTAGCGCGCGGTCGCCGGCCCTGGGCGTGGGCGTTCTGCATCGCGCGGCTCTGCCGGCAGCCACCGCCGGCTGGTTGGAGTTGGCTCACGAAATGAACATTTTCCTCATTCCTGGCCTGGGACGGCGTCAGAACAGATTGGCAAGGCAGCTGGCTGCCCTGGGCTTCCGTGCGGCCGTGCCTGCCGTCCGAGGGGGCTGCTGGGTCCTCGCCAGCAGCTCAGGTGTGACAGCGTGGTAGGTCCCAGCCTGTACTTTGAGGAGGTGCTTCCCGTAAAGAAGGCGCATTGTAGACGAGGCCTCTAGCAGGACAGAAAACCAGCACCCCGGGGTGGTTTTTGCCGATGTAAATGTCGCTTGAGCGTGAGGGAAGGAAGACCGTCTCCCGTTCAGTGTTTTCAGTTCTGCCTGAAAGGGTGAGTTTTTCTGTCGGTGGAAAAGCTGAGGTGAATGTTCGCTGATGGCGTCGCGGCAGGGTTTCTGGGCATGAGGGCGTGTCTTACACAACGTGGGGTCGTCGCGGCCATGCTGATCTATCACAGTGCTGTTGTCTGAGTGGCAGACGTGTGTGCCCAGGGGGCCCGTAATACCCCGGCTTCCCCATGTGTGATCCCCACGTAACCAGTGCTTTTGGCAAACACAGGAGCCCAGAGGTTGTGCTGTTGGCGCCTCTCCTTCTGATTGTCCCTGCGAGTGGAGTCACAGAGCCTGAGCCCTCCGTCCCGGGCGGGTGCGTGGATGGGGACATGCACACAGGGACGGCTGCACGTCACCTGGAAACTGCCGTCCCTGGGATCCTTTATCCGCACTGGGCTGTGATGAGTTAACTGTGGTCAGCCTCACACAGTGTAGCTTGTAGCCACATAACAGGCAGGAGGTGCCTGTGTTTCCTTCTCAAGGTTGCCTTAGGGTGAGTCCTCGGCCCCTTTCTGTGGTACCTGGTCCCAGGGCTGGGCCTCAGGGTTTGAGGACACCCTGGGTCTCGCGTGGCACGTGGCGGTTGGCCCCTGAGCCTCCCCTGCCTCCCCAGCTCCCCGCCCCGCCTGGTACATAGAAGGTGCTCAGTAAATACCTATGAGGCGATTGGCCATAGGCTCCCCCACTGTTAAGTGATGGTACGTGAGACGACTTCCAGAAGCAGATACACACACGTTAAAGGTAAAGCAAGTCAGGAGCAGCTTTGCTCTCGGGACAAAGTTTTGTGTTCCTTCCCTTGTATTTCCTAAATTAGATTCAAGCTGTTCATGAGTAGTGCAGTTAGGCAACAAAAATACTTAGAGCGACAAGAGGAAGTGACTACATGGGACCCCTCCTTCACAGGGAGCGCAGCCCTGCCCCCCCTCGCTCCTGGTGGGTGCAGAGCATGTCCCCGGCGGCCTCTGCCAGCTGGAAGATGCGTGCACAGCTGTCTGGGGAGCCCCGGGGGGAGTGGGGACAGGCGGGCGTGAGGGGCTGCCTCCATGCCCCCCACCCCCCCTTCCATGTGGGGCCTGGACCTCGAGAACAAGAGGGTGCTGCCCAGACCTGTTTCTAGATGAAAGCAGGACACAATAAAGTAGAATGACCGTGGCAGGTGTTAGAGAGCAGTGGGGACAGAGGTGCAGATGGACTTAGTGAGGACGCCTCCCAGAGGGCTCAGGTCAGAGACCTGGCACCGGGCAGCCACCTCGTGTGAGCGTGCGTGCGCGTGTGGTGGGGAGAAAGTGAAAGAACCGAGATTAGCGAATCCTACAGAGATAAAATCTAATCAGTGCCTTTAAACCTTTGCCACCAAAATGAATATGTTTCAAAATAGATTTGTGCGTTTTTGCTTCTTTTGGCAGGGAAATGAACATTGCGGATTAACCAGGAGACACACAGCAGCCTGCTGGTTAAGGGCTTGTTTTGTGACCAACCTTGTCCTGTTTATCTGGGGCTGACGACTGCCAGCCCCTGATACTAGTTGGGCTGAGGGGGCCTTGTGGTGACGGCTGCCGGTGTGCAGGCCGCGTGTGCCGAGGCCTGTCGGTGTGGGGCTAGATTGTGAGTCCAAGGACAGGGACTGCGTGGGTGCGTGTCTGACGTCTCAAAATACGGATGAATACAAAGATGCACGTATTTATGTATACATGTGTATCTGTTTGCGCTTAATGGACTTTAAGTATTTTACACATTTTAGATTTTTCTTTAGTGTTTAAATGTTAAGATACTCAAATGTGAATGAAAGGGATTTTCCCAGTGACAAAACAGTAACTTTTTTGTGAGAAGACAATTTTGGGGAGCTATCTTGACCGGCACCCTGCTCCAGCAGCCTGCTCCTGGGGTGGGAGTCCCAGGGTTCCGCGGCAGCGCACCTTTCCCTGCCTTGTCTGGGGCTGGGTGTGCGGAGCTGGCTGTCCTGTTGCTGATGCCCTGTGTGTCCAGGTGTCTGGCTGCCCACATTCTCCAGGACCCTGTGCAGGCAGGACCGGGGAGCTGCAGGTGGTCCATCGCTCATTCCACCAGAGTTTGGGCCTTCAGTCTCCCGTCTGCATTGGGCGGTACTTTCGGGAAAGTGAGCCCATCTGGGATGCTCTTGTTTGGGTAGAAGGGCCTGTGGAAGAGGACAGTGGAGTGCCAGTGCCATCTGGTTCTGGGTGGGTCACGCTGGCTGCTTCTTGGTTCCCACTTCTGCTCCAGCAGTCATGGGCCCAAGTGAGCTTTCATTGCCCAGGAAACACACACCCAAAGCCCAGCATCGGCCTGTCCCCTCAGTGCAGCGAGGGGACACTGGACGCGGTCCCTGTGGTGTGCCATGTCTTCACCGTGACTCCCCTGTCACACTTTTCTCTTACTGGATTTAAATGTATGTGGGAAGAGGTGCTTGTTTGTGCTTTAAGAATTAATGGACTCGAATAGTGGTAAGACAACTATGGGGAAGAGGCCACTGTTTCGTATTAGATCAGCTTAGACCTTCTTGCCTTTTTGGAGGTGAAATGGGGAATTTTATTATGCTTTGTCTTCAGTCTTCCTGAATAGAATTACCATGTGCTGACATCACCTGGGATTTCAAAACACTGAATCTTGCCTCAGTTTGCTGCCTTACTGGGCTTTTAGGGTCTCACTGCAGGGCACTTATTCTTACTAATCTTTAAAAACACAGTTTAAAAGGGGACCTCCCAGCGAAGTGGCACCAAGTGCGGATTGTTTCTCAAATCTGATAGTGAAAGTGTCTATGTAGAAAAAGATTAGCTATCTAAATTGGATTTCCGTGATAATCATATACTTCTGTAAATTTTACCAGTTGTTAATATTAAAACGTAACAGACTTAATAAATTTTTTCCAACCTCTCTGATTTGTACATCTTAGTTGTATGGGGAAATCAAGTCATGATTTGATTGAGGAGAAACTTACCAGTGGCCTGAATGGAAATCTGATTGAGCCACGAGAAAGTGCGTAGGGGACAGAACGTTCTAGACCCGAGGACTGGTGGCCCGTGGCTTGCTGATGAGAGAATGCACTGACGTGTGAGCGGTGGCATCTGCAGACTGTAATTGTTGGAGGGTTGGATATGTTTCGGCTCCCAGTGGCTGAGCTGGGCGTAAATGGTTCTTCTCTGCTCTTCCCTCCTCCAGTTCCGCCTGTGATCATTAAAGAGTGGGCAGCTTACAAGGGGAAATCTCCGCAGACGCCAGAGCTGGTGGAAGCGCTTGCCTTCAGGGAGTGGACCTGCCCCAACTTGAAGCGGCTGTGGCTGGGGAAGGCGGTGGAAGACAAGAACCGCAGGATGAGGGCCTTCCTGGCCTGTATGAGGTCGGACACGCCCGCCATGCTCAACCCGGCCAGCGTGCCCACCCACCTCACGGTGCTGTGCTGCGTCCTACGGTAGGCGGGCCGGCGCCCCGGATGCCGTGCGTGTGCATGCGGAGTGGTCCCCGTCCCGTGTTCGCGTGGTGGAGATGCAGTGTGCGTCGGAACTGATCCTGTGTGGCATGTTGGTGGGATGGCTGTATGCGTGTACTGTATGTAAATATCATACTGATTTTAAACAGAATTTCTCCCTTAAACGTTAGAGATGTTGAAGGCTGTGTGTGTTATGTGTCGTTAGGAGTTCTGAAGGGCAGATGTAGCTCTTTTAATCATGTGTAGATTGGTACGGACTTGTGGTTATCTGTTTTATTCCTAGGGTTATAACCTGACGTATCCTTGTTTGTTTGGTTGCTCAGATTGTTCCAGCTCGGGCCTCGGGGGCTCATTCAGTGGGCTCTTGTGTCCTCTGTGCCCCCAGCACATTCTTGCTTTCTGGTACCACAAGATGCCTGCTTCGCTCTGGACCCTGCCTTCTCCAGGGGTCCGGCTCCTGCCCCTTGGAGAGGGATTGAAAACCCGGATCTGGGCCTGCATGCTGGCATGCCCTCAGCCGACAGCCCCGGATGCCTGTGTGGACACTGTTGGTGTTGGGAGTTAGTTCGTGCTGACATGCATGTCTGAACTAGGTTCATTAGTTTTTTGAGGGGTTTTTTGAACCAATTTCCAACTTAGGAAAAAGTTGCAAGTACAGTACAAAGAGCTTTTTTTGTTTTAAGAGTTTAATTTTTTTGATTGAAGTATAATTAATATACATTATATTAGTTTCAGGCGTACAACGTATTGACTCAACAGTCGTGTGCATTATCAGTGCTCACCACACACACAGACTCCTAATACGGAGAAGAAACTGGTGGTTGCAGAGCAGGAGGTGATGGGGTGGGCAAAATAGAGCCTTTTTTTAACCCACATACTGGAGTGTGGTTTTCGAACAAACAAGGGCATTTTCTGATAAAAGCACAATGTAGTCATCAGGATCAACATCATGCCTATTTCTGTCTAACTTCAGGGTCCGTTTAAGAGCCTCTGTTTGTGTTTGGAGGTAAAGTCCTGTTGGTTTTTCCACCAAACGCTGGAAGGTGCGGCGGCCCCTCAGTTGCTGTGGTCTTGCACGGGCTGTGTGCCTGCACCCTGGCCGTGAGGCGGGGCGGGTGTCCACAGGCTTCTGCAGTGGGGCCGCTGTGTCCCCTGTGTAGCTAGGACACATTCCGTGGGAGGCTGTTTGTGTGAACACTCCGTTCCTCCTCAGACCTCCGTGGACTCACAGCTTCTGCCTTCTTCAGGGGCCCCTAGGCCACTCCTGCCATCACGAAATCTGGTGCTTCATTGTCACTGGCTGGGGCCGTGTCGGGCTGGCCTGTGTGTTCTCCTGATGGGTCTCCATCATCCTAGGAGCACCACCCTTCTCTTTCTCCAGGCAGCCCTGCTTCCTAGGGGTAGAGACGGTCTCCCAGGCCCTCCCAGGGTGTTTCTGGTAAGCAGGTGCCTCATGCCTTTGGACCCTTCCCACGGGGCGGCCTCTGAGCCTGGCATCAGAGCCTGGGGGTCCAGCCCTGTGTGTCCCTCCTCCCTGGGCCCCGACTCCCCTGTTTCTCACCCTGGGCTGAGGACGGGACAGAGCTTTAGTTGAGTGTTCATTTCCTGATGTTTCTTAAATTCATCACAGGCTTTAAGGTCAGTGACTCATGTAGAAGCCTCTCCTTCTCTAAACTGAGGTTGGCACAAGCGTATTGAGGACTGGTTCGTGGGAGAGACTAGATCTTTGTTTCCAATCTTCTGTTTTCCTCAAATGGAAAATTCATTTATGGACCTGTTTTTATCAGTAAATATATATGTAGCCAAACATTAGAGATGAAGATTTTCGGTGCTCTAAGATCAAATTAGCAAGAACAAATTTAGTTGATTGTATTTCTCTCTTCCAAGTTTGAATTGGTGTGTGGCCTTTACCCCAGCGGACAGCTGACCGTCCATCAACCTGGAGAGAGGATGCCGCCTGCCGCACCCAAGGCTGCCCTCCTCTCCTGGTCTCTGTCCTTGTCCTCATGGCCACTCCTTGGCCATCACCCCAGGCCTTTGTAAAGTCGTCCAGATTTCAGGATTGTCCTGGTCCCCATTTTTAAGACAATCTTTATGGTTGTTTATAGAAAATATACTCATTTTAGAACTTGGGACGATTAGTAAATGTGACTGGCCATGTCACGAGAGGCTCTAGCACTCTGGTGGGAGGCAGGTGCCTTGCTTGGCTGTGGAGATGGGCAGACATCTGGGGTTTCTTGCGTGGAGAGCCTCTCACGGTTTCAGGTCCTGTGGAGGTAGAGCTGGTTGAGGAGACGAAGTCAGGAAGAGGTGAGAGACTGCGGGTCACAGGACAAGTCCCCGGGGGCTTGGGGGCCGCCTGTAAGCAGGCTGGTCTACTTCCACTAAGAGAGTCTGTTCTACCTTCTGCATTTTGGGCTTGGGGACAGGCAGGTGACAGACGCACTGCATGGTCCCCTTTGGCTCCACCGTACGACCTCAGGTCATGGGGGTGGGCTGAGTCGAGGCCTCACAGTTTGGAGGGGGTGGTGCGTGGAAGGGCCAGGAGGAGGGGTCAGGGTTAATGTGTGCTCCTGAGGCCCTGGGGTCAGGCCTAGGTCCCGGGAGGGGAGGTGATAAGGCCCTGTGGGTGCCCAGCAGATGACCGTTCCTGGACAGAACCGGTTCTGAACTCAGGTTCGGCAGCTCCCCTCTCAAAAATCAACGTTCAAGAGAAAAGTGATGGTGGGAAAAGAGAGGTCGCTTTATTCAGAAAGCCAGCAACCGGGGAAGAGGGTGGACTAATGTCTGGAAGGCCACCGTCCCCGTCCAGGCCAAGCGGGAGGGTCTTAGAGGGGGAGGTGAGGGGAATGGGGAGGGGGCTGCGAGCGGGAGACACGGTGCCCAGGCAGTCGGCTCTATGTCCACGGGACCCTGACAGACTTGCTGGCATCCGTGGCAGGTATTTTTGAATGTGGTCTGGCCTTATCTCTTGGGAGAGACTGGTCCTTCACTCTCAAGGCCAGTGATCTGCAAATCCAAGGAGAGCAGGTTAGTTTGCTGCAGACGGCGACATCGGGCAGCAAGAAGGGGCGCGTCAGCCTGAGGCCAGCTCCCCACTGAGGCCGCGGGAGTGCTGCCGCTAACCCTTGGCTGTGGTGGCCGCGTGGGGCAGGGCTGGGGGTCGGCCACAGGGTTTCCCTTTCTTTTTCTCTTTCCTTGTTTTTCCTTTTTGGGTTTTGTTTGTTTGTTTTGCATAACTTCGAACTTGAGCAAATTGTGAGAGGGGTTTGAGGAGTTTGCGGCTGTCCTTCACCCAGACTCCCTACACATGCCCTTGAGTGGAAGTTGTGGATGCGATGCCTCTGTCCCTGAGCTCTTGGGTGTGTGTTTCTAAAAACAAAGACATTGTCAAAATCAGAAAAGTCATCTTAGTTCAGCTCGTGCATATGTCTCTGTGAGATTTTGCCTGCTGTCCAGTGATGTGCATCAGCAACGGGAGACCTCTGCTCGTGCTTGCGTTCAGCTGCCGAGTCTCTTCCAGTCCTTGAAGCGTCTAGGCTTCCCCTGGGTTGATGCGGGGCGAACACTGGCTTGTCTGCAGATGGTCCGTCGTGTAGACAGCACGTGAACTAACGGGGCGGCAGCTTCAGGAAGCTGTCCCTACAAATGGGTTCCCAGACCTTGGCTGCCGCTCGTCCGCCCCTGACTAGACCGTTTCTCGGTGCGTGTGTTCCAGTGTCTCTTTCCAGTGAGGTTTGTTCCTGCCTCCAGGGTCTTGATGTCTGTGTCCCTTCTGGGGCAGTTGACACTGTGACAGCAGTGGGGGATGGGAGGATGGCAGCCAGATCTCTAGAACCATCCTCACGAAGGGGGGATGGGGGCGGGGTGCACACCGGAGCCGAGGTTCAGTGTGGGAGTGGAGCGAGTGTTCAGAACAGGGCGGAAGGCGGCTTTCCCAGCGTACAGCCAAGACAGGCCCTCATCCCAGAGAACTCACGTTCTCCTGAGCAGCGGGCTGGCTTCAGTCCTGGTGGGACTCAGGTCAGTAGGTAGATAAGGGGGTGGAGGGCTTGAGCCCCCAAGCGAGACGCAGACAGTTGGTGGCACCTGTGCCTGCACCCTAGGAAGCACAGCCTTCCCAGGAGGGTCACACAGGGACCTGCCTCTGCCTGGCTCCACAGACAGCCTCCCACGTCTGCTCGTGTGGAGCGGCGTGGCAGGTGGGGGAGCAGGCCAGGCCGTTGTCCGTCACCTTTACTGATGACCGTGGGCATGGCCTGTGTGGTGTGGTTGAGTCCGACCTTTCCGCACATGCCTCGCTCCCTTGTGTACCCAGAAAGAGAGAGGTGAATGCTGGTTCTGTGAAAATGTGAATAGAAAGCCAAATGGGGGACATACCAGGGATTCTAACCAAAAACATTGTTGTTCAGCTAAACTGACTTTGGAGAGTCTTTGCTGCCAACAAAACCAGTCTGTCCCCAAGACGGCCTTTTTTCTCATTCATCATTTTAAAAGGAACAGGGGGAGGGGTGCTGGGGGAGGTGTTTGTGTCTGGTGGGCGCACAACGCCGAGCGGGTCTTAGGCCAGCGCTGTCCACGTGCGTGTGCTCACGACGGCAGGTCTCGTGTTCTGCGCATGTCATCACGATACAAGAGCAGCCAGGTGTGCAGCTGGAGTTCGTACACGGAGCAGTGTTTCCCACGGCCACTGCTGTCTGAGTGGGGGCCTTTGTGCACACCTGCTCTCTCGCATCGAGCCCTGACGCAGACCGCAGTCCCCCAGGCACGCGGCACCCACACCCCTGCAGGGGTGTGGTGTTCGTCCCTGTGGACAGTGGCAGCTCAGCGAAGTGAAGCTTACATCTCCGTTAAATACATCCAGCTAAATCTAAATACCATACAGATGCAGCGTCTACCGTTTGTTTGCCTTGAAATTTCCTCCTCGCACCATGTAATGTTCCTGCAAAGCGCGTAAGCTCTGCCGCCGTGTCCCCATCTCTAAGGTGGGGCGGGGTGGCCCCTGCCCTGGGGTTGCTGGGGCCGCGGGGCTTGGAGGTGGTATGTGCCCGTGTAGACCGGTCCCTGGTACCGGTTTTTATTGAAAATACTTCTCCTAATCTGCTGGATGGAACCTCCTTTGTTGCCTGTTCACGCACG
Source organism: Phoca vitulina (assembly GCF_004348235.1). Taxonomy (NCBI): domain Eukaryota; kingdom Metazoa; phylum Chordata; class Mammalia; order Carnivora; family Phocidae; genus Phoca; species Phoca vitulina. The sequence continues at coordinate 1,246,798 of NW_022589807.1, forward strand.
TTCCCGTGGATGAATATTGATTATTACCAAAATAGGGCTCCACACCACCTTGTTCCTGCTTTTGTTGACTTAGATTTTAAGCTCTGAGAGAACTTCCTCAGCAGACAGGACTGGAAGGAGCTTTGTGAGGCATGTCACAGCTGTCTCTGCTCTTTTTGAGCCGCCCATCAGAGGTCACAGAGGGGTCTGTCACCCCAGGTTATTTTTAGCAATCAGGTTTGCCGAGTGCAGGGCTGGGGCCCTTGGGCTCTTGCGGAGCCTCAAGCCGGGGCTGGGGTTGTCATGGAGGCAGGGCTTGTGGCGAGGTGAGTAAGGAGGAAGACCATGGATGCCTGGCGGTTCCCAGGCAGATGGCGCAGATGGATGTTTCAGATTTAAAAGTCGGTTTCAGGGGCGCCTGGGTGGCTCAGTCGGTTAAGCGTCTGCCTTCGGCTCAGGTCATGATCCCGGGATCCTGGGAACGAGCCCCGCATCGGGCTTCCTGCTTGGCGAGGCGTCTGCTTCTCCCTCTGCCTCTGCCTGACACTCTGCCTACTTGTGCTCTCTCTGTCAAATAAATAAAAATTTAAAAATCTTAAAAAAAATAAAAGTGGATTTCACCTCCAGCTGCTCACACCAGAGCTGCCCCCGGGAGGTCAGCGTGTCCAAGGGTTGTGGGCACTGGTCTGGAGGCCGTGGTGTCCATTCTGGTCCCGTGGGCCCCGCTCTGTCCCCTCCCCTGGCGCGCTCCTGCGGTCGGGAGCCTCTGGTGTGCATGTGTCGCCCGCAACACTCGCTCTTGATCAGAAGCTGCGTCTTTTTTATTTGGACCTAGAGTCTGCCTTCCAGGTATCCGGTCTTGAATCGAAATAAATCAATCATGTAAATTGGTGCTTACATTGTATTTTCAGGGTTTGAATACCTTACCAGAGTGAAGTTGTACCAGAAATCGCTGAGCAGCCGCTTTGCAGCGTGTGCAAATGTGGTGTGCTATTTTAATCACCCTGAAAGCAAACACTGTGTTGAGCCCAGGTGATGAGACATGCGTTTGTAGCTGGTGTCATGCAGTGCGCATAAAGACACTGGGGGAGAACTCTCGGTGGTCCCCCCCCCCCCCCGCCAGCGCATGTCATCTGAGTGTCCCTAGAACCTGGATGCCAGGTTGTGTGTGTGACTGGTGACCGCTCCATCCTGACACCAGACCCTCTCTGTCCACCTGTAGGTATATGGTGCAGTGGCCTGGAGCACGGATCCTGCGTCGCCAGGAGCTGGACGCCTTCCTGGCTCAGGCGCTGTCCCCCAAACTCTATGAGCCTGACCAGCTGCAGGAGCTCAAGGTAATGGACAAGCCTCATTCCTTGTGTTGGGAAGTGTTGCTTCGGACTTCTGTGATGAGGGCTGACCTCACCGGGCAGAGCCGCTCAGAGCGCTAGACTAGAAAACCGAGCTGCAGACTTCGGAGCCTTCAGGGCAAAGGCAGTATCCTTCCCGGTGGTGGAAACGGTCAAGTCTACTTCTGTCCGATAGAGGTTTTCCCTCGTTACCAGGGGGCGTTTACTCTTATTTTCACATCAGGAAGTAAACTTGCTTTTGTTTCAGGTGGGGATCCCGAACCCCAGGGAGGGCTTGGTCTTCAGGATTTTCTCACATCTGGCCAGGATTCTTTTCTCGTTTCGTTCTGTTGTTCCTAATAACAGCATTCGTTTTCTCTAAAAAATAGTCTTGGCCCTCCTCGATTGTAAACCCCTTTAAAAAGCCACTTGAAGAACAGTGTGACGCCATCATCCCTGTGCCCCTTTTGCTTAGCATTTAACATCGTATTCCTTTTAAGTTTTCCTTCCAGTAACTCCTTTTGTTCTTTATTGTTTTGGCAACGTTAATTTTCTCCAAGTGGTCCCCTGATTTTTCGGGGTGCTTATCTTTTCAGTGCACTTGGGTTAGTCGCTGTGTTCGCACAGCTGTACTCGCTTTCTATAATGTCTGTACTAAACTTTAGAAAGTTTAAGACTTTCCAGAGTTAGCTAAATCAGTGGATCTGCCTTTTCTTTTTAATGTACAGGGTTTTTGTTTTTTTTCCTTTGACATAGTTTTTTTTTGTTTTGTTTTTGTTTTTTAATACTTGGTTTGTAATCAAATAATCTCTTTTGACAAATTGCCTTCACTTTTAGATCTTTTAGCCATTCTTTATGAAGGCATTCTTTCCCTGCAGGGCTGTTTGGGGCTCGCTTTATAGATACTCAGTATTCCACAGTTGGGGCCCAGTCAATGTCTGGTTCCCCTGAATTATTTAGTTATATTCAGTAATTTGGTGTTGAGTGGCCCTCGACTGTGCAGAGCCCTGGGTCACCCGTGGTCGCCCTAGGCTTCTGATGACTTCGACACAAGCTAATAAATAAGACAACAAAACTTAGAACCCACCCCAAATTATATTCTTTACTTTGCAGATCAAGCTTTTCTGTTTGTTAGACAGAAATTATTTCATTTGTAATGTTTTTGAATTTAAGTTTTCGTTCTAGAGTATTTGGCTGGGTGTCCCCAAAAGGCTGGCCCTCAGCGCAGGCTCTCGCTTGCGTGCCCCCGGCTGGTGGTGCCATCAGCTCTGTCTTCGTCCCCAGCCTGTGCTCAGGGGTGTTGTGAATACTTTGACTAGCGTGTGGTGCCATCCCTCTACCTCTACTTCCTGTTTCTCTTATTTAGATTATTACATCAGTATTGACATCCCAGTTCTGAAAATCAGACCGCCAGGTATCAGGTATGCCCACCAAGCCTTACTCACCATCAAGTTGCTTTTCCTCAAAGTTCATCTTCTCTCCCATATCCTTTTCATTTTGGATCAACACACAGGGTGTAACTTTTGAAAGACAGCCACACTCTAAGCTTTCATTTTGGTTCTTTTGAGGTCTTAGTGCTTTCATGGTTTTCTCCTGATCCTTCATCTGAAGCCAGGTGTTTCTAGAGCTGTGTTTAGAAAGACCCATTTTATGTGCAGTGACTTGAGGCCCGCCACTGTCCCTTCGGCTCTTGCTGGTCTGGAGGTCCGCCTTCCCTTCAAGGACGGCCTGCACTGCTGGCACTTCACTCCCAAGCAGCCCAGATTCCGTAGAGCTAGAAGGGGGAAATAGTATTCACTGGGGGGAAAGGTAGTTTTTTGTTTTTTGTTTTTTTTAAGATTGAGGATTCTCTCAGCTATCAGATTGAGAATTGATAGGAATAATCATTATTTAAATACTACAGAAATCCCTAGGCAAAGCTGAGAGTCCTAAAATTCAGTGATAGAAAAGTTAATTTTTAAATTGGTTTTTCATTTAACCATTAAAATTTGTTATATCGAAAGCAAGGATGATGCTTTTCCATGCAATGCCATTCCACTGTTTGGGATATAGTCAACTCTTGATTTTGGTGGTTGTCTTAGGGGCCTCTGTCCAGTTTGTGGATTGCCCAGACCCTATTTTTTTTCTCCCATTTTTGTCCATTCTATGCTTTTTAGAATAAAAAGGAGAAAAGTAAAAGACCCAATTCTGACTTTGGCCTCTCGTTGGCTTTTCTGATGGGAGGTTTGGTGGGGAAAGATGTTGAAAGCATTAATTTAGAATGACTTTGTAAGAGTGCTTGTGTGTGGGTGCTCAGTCTGCCCACCGTGACCGTGAACAGCTGCGTGTCCGGCGTGGCTCCTCGCAGACGTGGTCTACAGGGATCAACGGCCCTTGTTTTCCCTGCTGTATTTTTAGGTGCTTCTCTTAGGCTACCCGCATGAAGGTAGTGCTGAAGGTAAATCAGTGCTGACCCTGTGCCTGGAGGAAGGCGGGGAAAGGGTCGGGAGAAGGACTTTGTACAGGCTCAATATTTATCCAGTTTCTTTCTCCCCTGCTCTTGATGTCCTTATAATTGCTTTAAATTCTTGTAACAGTTTCGCCTACTCAGTGCAGAACATAAAAGATGGAGGAGGAGGAGCTCTACGACTGGATCAGGCCCCTGTGGCGCCTGCAAGAGTCAGGGTGCGTGCAGGTGACATGGCCAATCAGAGGACGGGTCTGCGGCCCAGCAGAGAGGTGCTGGGCGGGGCAGCCTCACTGGCATTTGGTTCTTGAGCTAATTGGGCAGAGATTGAATTCCGTATTTGTATTTCCTATAAAGTCAGAGAATTGTGTCACTTTCTCTAGTTGAGGGACTTTGGATACTGCTGACGATTTTCTCTTCCTGGGTGTAAGAGAGTGAGGCTGGGATGCCACCGTCGCAGCTACACCCACGACCCAGGGATCAGACTCCGGTGCTGCCGATGACCGGTGTCAGGACCCCGAGCGCCCTGTGACTCCGTGTCCCACTCTGTGAAGTGGAGTGCTAGGAGAGGTGTGTGTATCGCACAGTGGTCGAGACGTAAACGAGAGAATGCACGTGACAATGCGCACAGCGGTACCCGATACGTACGTGTCACGGTCCCTGTAGGTGTTACGTAGCGTTATTTGTGTAATTAGCACGTAGGGAAAGAAATACAAAACACTGTGTGAAGTAATTTAGAAAACTGTTTGGACCAGGCAAGATCTGCACGGCAGTTGAGATTTTATTTACATTATTTAAACAGCGTTTATTTTGAGAATTTTTTCTGTGAAATTATGGTAGTTGTTGTTAGTAAAACTAAATGAGTTGATAATCATTTTTGAAACCCATGCAAACGGTTCTTTCACTGATGGTGAGTCTTTTTAGAATAAGTAGATATGTGTGTGGGTGAGGCTGACTCCCCACACCTCCCGTCAGCTGCCCGGGAGAGCCCTCCATGTCTGCCCGCCGGGCGGCGGGGGCTCCGTCCTGCACGTGAGGGGTGGCATGTGCACGTGGCCACCACCGGGGACCGGGCGCTGGCAGCAGCTTCCCCAGAAGGCACTGCTGCCCTGCGGGACAACACTGGCCACCCCTGGCTTCCCCATGGTCCCCTCGCTGCGAGGCCACGTTCCCAGGGTCAGCTTTCCAGGAGGAAACGCTCCCACTTTCTGCTTCGAGACTCTCAGAGGAGAAGGGACTTTTCCACTTCAAATGAATTCTTTCTCCATTTTGTTCCTCTCTTTCTGTGTTTTCTGCTCATAAATATAAAAATGCACCCAGTCCCATCATGCAGCCCTGCCTGCCCTCAGCCGAGCGTGGTATCCCTCCCAGTGAGGCTGGAGGCTCCAGAGAAGCCGCTCCCAAAGCCGGGGCCGGCGGGCTAGGCTGCGGGCATGGACAGGCTTTTCCAGGTTTGGAAAAATCCAAAACACAGAGGTTGGAAAACGGCATTAGCTGATTGTGGGGATGTTGGCACGAAATGGCAGATGCTCATAAATTCATCATTATCTGGCACGGGCATGACCTTTTTCCTTTTTAATGAAAAGCCAGGGCACCTGCCACTTTTAGGCACTTAGTGGGTGCCCCGTAAAGAATGCATTCTTGGGACACCATCACCTTAGAAAGTAAGCATGCAGGGCAGGAAGACAGAAGCCAGGCAGTGAGAGCTCGGTTCTGGATAATCCACAAACCAGGTCCTTCGTAGACAGACGATCAAGAGTTGACTGTATCTGTCAGTGTTCCTTGCCCAGCGCACCAGGTGCGAGCAGAGGGGGCGGCAGCACCAGCGGGGGGGGCCAGGAGAGATAGTCTGCATGGTCCAGACACAGTGTTTTTGTTGTTGTGTTCTCCATTTATAAGCTATCCATTTCTCCCGAAACATTTGACAGTCTCATTAATGAGTTGCTATCTAAAACATTAACATATAAAATGATATAAACATGAAGTACAGGTTTTAGAATGAAATTATACTGAGTACTTTTTTAATATAATGACTTGAAAAATGTAGAATCTTACTAGAATGTTCCTTGTTATAATCTTTCTGTTCCTACGTTGGCAGCATGTAGGATCTGCAGTGTGACTTGTTGTCATGCGTGAGTTGTGGACTTCCTGAGCGCTAAGGAGACTCCTGGTAGTCTGTTATTGTGTGGCGTCAGCCACAGCGCGGTCTCACTGTGCGCTGGTACAACGCTTTGCAGTTCCACATTGAAATAAGCAGTATATTTATACAGCGGTGTCTTAAACGTAAATCCGTTAAGTAACATAAAAAGTCTGTGCTCAGATAGCCCAGCGCTAGGGTCACTGTGCTTAGGGGCGTTTGGTGGAGGGGTGTCCACGTTAACCGTGGAGAGCTGTAGTTAGACGCTGCGAGAAGCGGGGCCTGTCGTGCTCTTACTCCACGGAAATCACTCTTTTCCATTTAAAGATTGAGAACCTCGACCCCCGAGGCATTCAGCTGTCAGCTCTCTTCATGAGTGGTGTGGACATGGCCCTGTTTGCGAACGACGCGTGTGGCCAGCCGGTGCCCTGGGAGCACTGCTGCCCTTGGATGTATTTTGATGGGAAGCTCTTCCAGTCCAAGCTCCTCAAAGCAAGCCGGGAAAAGACCCCACTCATCGACCTCTGTGATGGTCAGGTCAGTTGCGGGGAACGTCGGTGGGGGGCAGGGAGGAGGGGCGGGCCGCCTCAAACCAGGATGCAGGAACGTGCGCCGGCTCCTGAGCCCGGGCCAGCCCCGCGTGTGCGTGAGTGACCGTGCAGGCCGCGGGCGCCGAGCTCCGGATGTAGAGGCGGCGTGCTGTACCCACCTGAGCACTCAGTCACCGGACGCTGAACCTTGCTCCTGCGGGTCGTACGGGGCTGGGTTTCTACCGGCCTCTGGCCACATCTCTGTCACAGCTCCATACGCTGCCTTGTTTGTGTGTGTTTCTGTTGCCAGACGTCTCGATGGACATATATTGCTCACTCACATTGTCCTCGCGGCCGCAGCACTCTAACAGCCTGAACAGTGCACGTGACACACGGGCTTTCTCCACAAGGCACATCCCACAGCCTGGCACTTAGGGACACGAGCCGGCACGCAGCACGATGCTCGGGCCCATTTCAAACAGCAGAATCACCCACAGAAACACAGAAACGTGGCACTAAGTAGACGGTGTAAAATCTGAAACAGGATGGCAGAGCCCTGGTGGCACCTCCCACCTCACCCTGCTCTGCACGGGTCTGCGGATCGCCACGAGAAGGTCACGAGCACTGATTCGGGGTTACAGATACATTTCAGCAGTAGGTGAATCCACAGACGGGGAACTCATGGATAAGGAGGGATCATGCTTGTGTGAAATCCTGGTTTAAGCATAAGGTGAAGTCGGCCGTCAGGTGATCTTGTCCCGTTGCACGAAAGAGGCTCACGTTTGCTTCAGGCTTCTAACTACGTATTCTCCCTGAGCCACCGTGGCTCCCAAGTCAGCCTCAGTCTAAAGACAGATTCATGGGGTGCGCAGGTTTTCAGAGCCTCGGATCAAGAATTGGGGTTGCTGTATGTCTTTATGTATTTATTAACAAAAGACACTCCAGGCGAATGTTGTAGGTGTTTTTTCACGGTGAATTTGACGCACACGAGCAGTGTTGGGCGCGTTTGTGTGGGTGACGTTACCCTCTGCGATGTGACCCCCTCGGGCAGCTTCCTGTCCCACCCCAGCGCGGCCACTGTGTCTCAGTGTGCTCGGTATCATGCGCAGCACACGCCGGCCTGAGCGCCAGTCCGTGGGCGCTGTCTGTGCTGCAGCGTGACCTGTCTGGACTCAGCCGCTGGTTTCCAGAACCAAAACACTTTCAATGAAGAACTCCTGTAGTAAATGGTTTTTGCCTGGAAATAAGCCAAGAAAGCCGGGGTTTAAGTTGATGTTTGTCTGGGATCGAGGTCATGGGAGCGAGAGGGATCTGTTCATTGCGTTTTCAGTCTTGCTTGCCTTCCGTACGAAGTGTGGCTACGCAGACCGTGACTTGTGGGAAGTATGCAGACGTGTCCTGGCAGTTGGCGTGTCTCACTCTGTCCTGTCCGTTCCAATTCAAGTGAAGCCTTGTGAGCCACGTTTTCACGTGCCGGCACTTGACTTGCAGGCCGAGCAAGCTGCCAAGGTGGAAAAGATGCGGCAGAGCATCCTGGAAGGGCTGAACCTCTCCCGGCAGAGCCACCCACTTCCCTTCCCGCCGCCTGCGGCGCTGCCTTTCTACCCTGCCTCCGTGTACCCCCGGCACTTCGGGCCCGTCCCCCCGGCTCAGGGCCGAGGGCGGGGCTTTGCAGGTGAGTGTGCAGGCGCTTCCGGGAGGGCCCGGCGGTGTGGGGGGACAGGCGCACATGCCATGTGCACCACGTGTAGCCCCGTGGTGGTCCATGTCTTGCTGTGCTGGGAACTGGTAATTAATCGTCAGGCTTATGATGAAGTTTGCAGCACCAGCTTTTCAGGAGAGACCAGCGCAGACTCGACTCCCGAAGCCGTGATGAGGAGGGGAGAGAGGGAAATACAACCTGCTACAGAGATCAGGTGTTAGGGTTGGTCGGCTCATGTCTGGGGTGCCAGAGGAGTCCTCTCTGCCAAGGCCGCCCTCCCCTCCCCCCCCCTCCCCCCCCAGCCAGTGGCTGAGCCCCTGTGGTTGACAGTTCAGAGTTATTCCAGTGCTGGTGCGGGGGGCTGGGAGACCCCCCTTCCTGGCAGCTGATGGTGTGGGAGCAGCAGCTGAAGGAGACGGGGTCGCTCTGCCCAGAAGTCCACCGGCGGCTCCCCCCGAACCTGCTCCTCATGGCTTCTCCGTCTCTCTCCACCCGGGTCCCACAGGAGTCTGTGGCTTTGGAGGCCCCTATGGGGAGACTGTAGCGACAGGCGCTTACCGTGCCTTCCGAGTGGCAACGGCAGCGGGGCACTGCGGAGCCTTCTCCGGCGGTGACAGCAGCAGGACTAGCAAGTCGCAGGGTGGTAATTATGCCATGCCTTCTCCTAGAGCTTCGCTGCCCCGCCTGGCCCCCCTCTGCTGTCCCGGCCCGGCACCGCATCCTTTCCGCTAGGCCCGCTCCAGCCCCCTCCACCCCCAGGTCTCTGCCTTGCAGCGGGGCCATCGGGTGTCCACGTGGCCCTGTGCGCCCGGCCCCAGCATCGCCTCCTGTCCTGGGACAGGCTGCCTGACGGTGCCCGTTGGTGGGCTGCTCCCCGGCGAGAGAGGACGAGCTGGTGTAGAAGGTTCCGAGGCCGTAGCAGAACTCCTGGCACAAAAACTTTCCACAGACTGTTTCATAGGAAACATTTTTAAAGAAAGTTCTAATACCACATATATAAATGAGTTTATTTTAAATTCCCTTTGCTTCTCTTCTTGTATGTGTTAGTCTTACAAGAGAGAAAAAAGTCTTTTAACATTTAGTTTTGAAATAACGTCTTGTGATTTTGCTGTAATTAGAGCTTGTGACTCGTAGCTTTGTCACATGTCCTATATTTTGGGACTGCAGAGTTAGACCCGGCCATCCCATCCACATTACAGGGCTCTTCAGATACATTTTTGAGTAACTTTAGGACAGGCAAGTCTTCCTCTCCTGCCCAGGAATGTTTTTCCAGCTCAGCTCCTTGGGGCTGGAGGGAGAGCTCTTCTGGAGCAGAAAAGACTCGCAGGCCAGCGCAGCGCCCCCTACCCCCCCACAGGGCTCTGGGGCCATTTCTCCCCCTCACCGGCCCCGCATGCCCCTCTCCTGCCTCCCACCGGCGCTTTTCTTCCTGCCCACGCCATGCAACGTGCAGTGACTTGTGCTCTCTGCTTCACCATTGGCTTCAGCTCCGTGCACCCCTTGTCTGGACACTCATGTCAGTGTGCAGTTGGGATACAACTCTGGGTGGGCTGGTGGCTGTGGACACTGTGGGGTCAGAAGTAGTTTCTTGAGGGGCGCCTGGGTGGCTCAGTCGGTTAAGCGACTGCCTTCAGCTCAGGTCATGATCCTGGAGTCCCGGGATCAAGCCCCACATCGGGCTCCCTGCTTAGCGGGGAGTCTGCTTCTCCCTCTGACCCTCCTCCCTCTCATGCTCTCTCTCTCTCATTCGCTCTCTCTCAAATAAATAAAATCTTAAAAAAAAAAAGTAGTTGTTTCTTGGGCTGAAGTGGCAAGAGGAACCTGTTTCATAACTTCCCCCAAATTGTGTCTGGAGCTCAGCTCTGCATTGTCTAGTGGAGTAACCGTCGGCCACCGTGGCTCTTGAGCACTTGACCTGGGCTCGTCCAAGCTGAGCTGGGCCCTAAACACAATATACACATCCAATTTTAGACCTAACATAGAAAAAAGAAAACAAAATATCTAATTAGTACTTTTTATATTGATTACACATTGAAATAATACTATTTGGGATATATTGGGTCAAATAAAACATTATCAAAACCTATTTGATCTGTTTTTGTATTTTTTCAGTGTGGCTGTTAGGAATGTGAGGCTTGTCGTAGATCTGCCTGTGGGGCAGTGCTGTGTGGCAGCTAACTGTCATGTCGAACACCTGGATGATGGAGAGTGTGTTAGAACCCATTCCATCTGCCAGGAAATAAGCAGCCTGAGGTTCTGTTCTGTTTGGTTTTTATCAGAAGTTCTGCTGTCAGTTAGTTGAGAATTTTCTTAGTTTAGTCAGAAAACCTTAGAAAATGCAGGCTGTATGTAGCTAATAGAAGTTAATGAATACAGTGGATGTTTGTGACCCCACGTGAAGGAATTCTAATTTAACAATACAGTGAGAAATAACAGCCACGTTTACTGGTTAACTTCTGTAATGTTTGGTGAAGGCAGGAGACTTGGAAGCAGTTACGGGAAGAGAAAACATTGAGTTTGCAGGTGTCCACCTTGGTGGTGAAGGGGGTTCCTGAGCACCCAGTGGCAGCACTTTGTTGAACCTATTTCAGGCTAAAAGCCTTGCACAGTTGCATTTGTAGCTTGTTTCAATTGCCATGAGTTCTATGAATAGCCAACATGTTTGCTTACTCTCAGGTGTATTTTTAACAACAGTTAAAACCATTAAAATCAAATGATGTGCACATAGATACTTTACGTAATAAATAAGTCTTCACAAAACAAGGGAAGGGGGTTTTATATGAAACGTAAACCACAATTGAAAAGAAGTTGCTTGCTTGTTTTTGCTATTTTTAATTCTGTGATTGTCAAGATCTGTTCTGTTTTTTCTGCAGGAATCCAGCCGATACCTTCTCAGGGAGGGAAGCTAGAGATAGCAGGGACTGTGGTCGGCCACTGGGCTGGGAGCAGACGGGGCCGCGGGAGCCGCGGGCCCTTCCCCCTACAGGTGGTTTCTGTTGGAGGACCAGCGAGAGGGTAGGTTCTGAAAACGTGTTTGTATTAATAAGAAAACAGCCTCTTCTTTCAGTTATGACTGTACTAGGAACATTTTTATATCATTAGATACATTCTTTGATGTCACTGTTTGTGGTTACAAAGGATTCCATTATATGTAGTATTATGTAGTTGTTTTAACCATTATTAAATAATTATCCACACATTATTCAATTAACCGTTTTTCAATATTCAAAAAAAGTAACATTTTTGAAGTGTATTGTTTTTCAAATTGAATGCACTGGATATGGACCAAAACAATAAGATTGATTTCTTGGAATGTTGGGATAAACCCGTGCTGTGGCACAAGTCTACCGCGTGAGATGGACGTCATTTTAAATGTCTTAGCTGTCTCAGCAGATTCAAGCCTGTGTGCTTCTGTCCTCTTTTATCCATTCAGGCGTCCAAGGGGAGTTATTTCCACCCCGGTGATCAGAACGTTTGGAAGAGGTGGACGGTACTACGGCAGAGGCTATAAAAACCAGGGTGTGATTCAGGTAATCCGCAGCTCGGGGCGGTGGCGCACCCCGAGGGCCCGGTCTCGCGGGCTAGTCCTTCGGTGCCTGGGTCTAGACGGGGAGTGCTGGGGTGTTTCTGTCGCTGTCGAGTGTGCATCTAACACAGTGGTGGCGCGAGGCGTGACCCCTCAGCCCAGTTGGGCCGCCGTTGTCATCGGTGCCGAAGAGTATGGTCTCCTGGTCACAGCTGCACGGGGGATGTTCCAGGGCTGTCAGTGGCGTTTATGTTCTAAAACATTATTTAGGTAAATAGCAGTTAGGGTTTAAGAAGAAAACTGAAATCTTTTTCTTCTCCTGGACCATCTTGGCTGGCTTGTGAGGGGACAGAGTCATGTACATGTCTCCGTGAAAAGAGCTGGAGTTTCGTCCCGCTTTGGCTGTTACCACTTCAGAACCTGGATCCTGATGAATTTCCCCTTGAGAAGGATCTTTTAGAAATGCCAGTCAGTCTACTTCTTGAGTTACAACATTTAATCAAAGTGTGCATTTCTGTCCATGCTGCAACGTGCAAACCTCAGGACTCCTGGGACTCACATACTAATAACCCACGCACGGAAATTTAATTGGCCAAGAGAAACTAAAATGCCTGCCTTTACCAGCTGACCTCAGCATCTTAAAAACTTCTGTTTTGTTTGTTTTAAGATTTTTATTGTAGAGAGAGAGTGAGTCGGGGGGAGGGGCAGAGGGAGAGAGAATCTCAAGCAGACTCCCCGCTGAGCGTGGAGCCCGATGTGGGGCTGGATCTCAGGACCCATGAGATCGTGACCTGAGCTGAAACCAAGAGTCAGACACTCAACCAACTGAGCCACCAGGCGCCCCAGAAACTTCTGTTTTGATGAAATCTAGCGAGTCAGGTACAAAGGCAGCCCCCTCCCTAGAAGCAGGGCCCAGTCTGCAGTGCAGCATCCCCCGGGGTGGGGGGTGGGCTCTGCTCACTTTGGCCCCCCAGCCCCACCCCGACCTCCCTCTGCTTTCAGAAACGCCCCTCTGAGCGGAAGGCACTCAGCCTCTGAATCAGGTTGACGAGAGGGAGGGGAAGCCGCCCTTGCTGTGCTCCAGCCCAGAGCCTGTCCTGTGCAGAAGCCCGCGTGCTGCTGCCGGCCCTGCTGGCTACGGGGCCTTTGTATAAAACACAGACACCAGAGCCACACAGGACAGCTGTGTGCCGTAGCTTCTTCCTTGTCTCCGTGGGGTGCCCATGTTCTTCAGAGTCCCTGGATCCGCTGGCTTCCCTCCCTCCCTGCTTGTTTCCTTCACTTTGTTGGAGGACGGATGACGCGGTGTGTCACCCACAGACTTCCTGCGTCTGGCCGCGTGTGTGCTGAGGGGGCGGCCCCCGTGACCCGGCCTCTGTCTTGCGTCCTGGGAGTGGGTCTGTCCCGGTGCCAAGGCTGAGGTGGACCTGTGTGCTTCTGTCGGGCTACGTGTCTGCGTGTCAGGACCTGTTGTCAAGACGTGCCGCTGACCGGATCCACGCAGTCACCGGAAACTGCAGAAGGAAGACATTCTTGTTCCATCGTTTCTTTTTTTGTTATTACTGGGGTATTTTTATAAAGAGAAGCTTCTTCCCCTCGCCTCCTGTTTGGTACCTGAGTATGACAGCCCTTGCAGGACAGACCCTTGCCCACCCTGGCGTGGGCCCTCGTGTGGCGTCTGGTCTGCGGCAGCTTCCTTTGCAGGTATCGCCTGGCCCAGCAGAACCACCACATTTCTCTGAGTTCCTTGGGCTCTTTAGTGGGAAATGGCATTTCAAGACCACAGTCTGGGTGCCCGTGGACCCCGATGCCATGGGGTCGGTTACTGTTCCTCGTGCTCTGTGTGCACACGCCTGGACATGCAGTCCTGTTTCTTTGTGCAGAAACACACACATGACATGCGTGCTTTTTATTGCGTTTTTTTTAAGATACAATCCTCATGAATTCACACTCCTGTTTATAATTTAAACCAAGGGCTTTTACTGTCACAGGACTTCTGTTGAATCTCTTCCTTTCCTCACACCGAATCACTGTTTCTGGACTTTTCCTGTGACCGGGGCTAGAGGAAGTACGTGAACTCGAATGTACCGTGCGCACACAGACACGCGTGTGTATGCCGCTGCTTTTCTTCGGTGAAATACCTCAGGGGTTTATATGGACTCTTCTAATTCAAATTTAAGACTTTGGAAATTTGACCTAAACTTTACTGTTGGTATCTATGTGTCTCTTCTTCCACCGCGAGAACCCGGGCATGATTGAGTTAGAGTGCCCCCGGACTTGTCATTGGCTTTGTCCCAGCTGCACGCACAGTGGCTCCGTCCCCTGGCGCTCGCGTTTCTGATGGTAGCTGTGCTGTCACCGATCGCGTTGTCCCGGCACACAGCCTTGACCTGCTGCCCCACCGCGGCCTATCTCCTCGGCTTCTGTGGAAGCGTGTCCTCTGTCCGCCAGCGCTGTCCCTCGAGGCTCTCCTCAGCACACTTCACAGGGAGGGCCCAGTGGAAACGAGGGCACGTTTGAAAGCACTTTGCTTTCCTAACAATCAAAAGCGGTGGTTCTTACCTCCCCTTCAGGTGTCTCATGCACGTTCTGTCATTTTCTTCTGTCATAAAGCTTTACGTCAAAGACTAATAATAAAAGAATTGTGTTTCCCTTGGAAGTCATTTGGGGTTTTGGCCCAAATGCCCAAATTGTTTTTGTTTCTCTGCCAAGGTTTAGTGATGCACCCCGCTGCTGGTCGTTCTGGGTTGGTGCTCTCAGCACACAACGTGCTCTTTCTAAACGCAGTTTCAGATCTTGTCTTACCTCAGAAAGTTTTCTTGGATTACTGGTTTTTCATTTCTCTTGTTTTTCCTTCCTGGCTTTCATCTCTGGCATTCCTGTGGAGCTCGTCCCGTGTCTGTTGTCGGTGTTTGGCATGTTCTCCGCTCCCTGGAGGTCTTCTTTTGAGACAGAACTCACCTGCTTCAGGTGGACAGTGCAGTCTGTTCTTACTGTCATGCAGCAACCCTGCTAATTCCCGAACATTCACCACCCCAAGAAGAAAGCCCTTACTCAGGAGCAGCCACGTCCCAGCCCCTGGCAGCCACGGATCTGCTTTCCGTGGCTGTGCTCTGTGTGCGTGTCCCGGAAGGGCACTGTTGCAGCGCCAGCACGTCGCTCCGTTTGTTGCTGCGTGACGCTCCACCGGGGGACGGGGCACATCTTGTGTATCCATTTCTCAGCTGATGGACATTTAGGCTGTTTTCACTGTTTTGGCTGTTATGAGTAATGCTGCTGTGAGCATCTGTGTATAGGTTCGGGTTTTCCCCCGCGTTATTGAGATGTCAGCGGTATAAAGCATGGTATTAGTCCCAGGCGTACGTACTGCAGAGTGATCGCCACAGTAAGTCTAGTTAACCTGCATCACCTCGAATAGTTACAAAAACGTATTTTCTTGTGATGAGAACTTTTGGTATCTCTCTTAGCAGCTTTCAGATACGCACTATTGTTCACTACAGCCTTTGCCTTCAGGTGTTTGCATGGACAGACGTCCCATTCCTCTGGGGGTGATTCCTGGGACCTGTGGGCATTCTGCATTCATGCACTTGAGGAACGGCCAGACTCTCTGCGGCGGCTGCAGTTTTCCCTTCCCGCTAGCCGCGCACGAGGGTCTGCGTTTCTCCGTGCCCTCGCCAGCGCCACTTACTGTCCATACTTGAGTTTAGCTGTCTGGCTGGGTATCTCATTGTGGTTTGACTTGCATTTCCGATTTTAAGCTTTTCTTCCTTTTTGCCATCTTCGTGTATTACGATGTTCACTTGCTGTTGTGTTTCCCTAGTTGGGTCTTCGTTTCCGGCGCCGTCGTTGTTTCTGTTTTGGACCTCCCCTCCGTCTCCCACCTCCCCTCCGGGCTTTCTTGGTCTGCTCCGTGCTGCTCCTCTGGGTCGGGTGCTGGAGCCGAGGCACGGCGGCCCGCAGGGGTGCGGTTCCTTCCCTGGTGTTCTTACGCTGTGTTCTGACGGCTCCACCTCGGTGCTTCCTGTTGCTCGTTTTTAGGTGGCATCAGTGTTCTTGCCCCTTGAGAAGCAGATAGTGAAGGGCAGCTGGCCTGCGAGCGTCTGTGGCCCGTCTGTCTTGTTGGTGTTGCAGCCGCCCGGGAGGGTCGAGTGTCAGCGGGTGGAGGAAGCAGTGCCGCCCTGTGCTCGGGGTGCCCTTCGGGGGGGGGCATGTAGTGGCCAAGGCTTATGGGAAGACTTGGCTGTAGAAAGAGGGCACGTCTGTTTCTGAACAGGTGCAGTCAGCACGCCTGCTCCCTCCGCTGGCATCGTCTGTACCTGCCCCCGTGGTCTCCAGACAGTGACTGTGGGGAGCCCCCAGCCAGCCGGCCCCCGCCGCCGGCCCTGGCGACCCTGCTGCACGTGTCTCTCTAGTGGAAGGGGGCTTTTCCCTCAGAGAGTGAGGGCTCGGAGGTTGGAAAGCTTTGATGTTACCTTTTTCCCCGCTTTGCCCTCTTATACTTTTGTATTAATTATTTTTCTTAAGGTTCCAACAAAATGACAGTAGTATTGACTTGTGGAAAAGCTCACATTCGTATTTCTGAACTCTAAAGTGAGAAGACCCATGGGAATGGAGCCCAGAGGGGAACCAACCCAGGAACCACCAGCATGCGAGATGGCGTGCCGGAGGCGAGGGCGACGGGCACCTCCAGCCCCACTTGGCTGAGCAGGGAGGGCCTTTTTTTCAACCAGGCAGACACCCTGGTTTTCAGAGTAGGGAAGACTGGAGACCAGACACGCTGCCGTCTTGGGTCGAAAGGGAAGGAATGCAGAGCTGGGAGATCTGTAAGCAGTTTTCGGGTTCTGGGTCTCAGTTTCTTCACTGAAAGATGACCATTTGAAGGCAAAGACCATTAAGGTTTTCTTCGGCAGTGTGTCTGCCTCTGACAGCGGTTCTCAGCCCTGGTGATGTCGCCCCCCTGAGGGCCATTGGCTTATTTGGGGGACATTGTTGATCAGCACAGCTCAACCTGCAGGTGCTTCTGGCTTCTAATGGGCAGAGGCCAGTGATGCCCACCACTCTGTAGCACACAAGACAGCCCATGGCAGAACGATCAGGTCCAAGATGTCACGGTGCCAGGCTGAGAAACCCATGGTATAAGATGTAAGCACCTGGAAGATCTCGGGCTGTCTTCCTTGTCTTTCAGGACATGAGCTGAATCACTCTAAAAGTTCATATTTTTCCAGAATTACTTTTAAATCTGTTAAGAGGAGCAGAGAGACCCGTTCAGAAGAGATAAGTCACAAACATATGTGGCGATTATCAGCTTAGACTTATTTCTTGTTGGGTTGTTCAGAGAGGACTTAGGTTTGCCTCCATTTCCCAGTAGAAATGGGCCTCCCACAGACCGTGACAGGCAGACGTGTTAGTTGGTGAACATTTGGGGGAGTCGTAGTCTGAAATTTCAGACAGGATTTATTGAGGGGCGGTGTTAAGGTAGAACTGGTACTGCCCAGAAGGATGAGGTAGAGCTCAAGTGGGCCTCTCCGGCATGGCCAGGATATTAGCTACAGAGAAGTGGAGGGAAGGGGTCCCAGGATGAACCTGCTGAGACAAGCTCCTGCCAGTGGCAGGTCAGTCAGAAATAAGACAGAGTTTATTAGAGTGTAGACTATAGAGGCACAGACTAGAGAGAGTGTGGAGTGTAGACAGTGTAGACTGTCGAGGATGTGCGCACACGAGAGTGTGTAGAGCGTGCGGACTGCTGCGTGAGGTACAGACCAGAGTGGGCAGGTGTGTGTGCTCTGCAGGTGCTAGAGAACGTAGGCTCGGGTATGGAGTACATAGAGCATGCAGACTATGAACCTGTACAGTGTGCGGACTGTGTAGACAGACTGCGGAGAACATAGACTGGAGTGTATGGAGAGAAGGGGAGAGAGAGTGCGCAGGTGCACAGGGAGCGTAGAGAGGACGGGCTGTCCAGCCCACGGAGTACGTAAGGGCAGCGAGCACACACCGTGAAGAGCACACCCGTGCCGTGCATTCCGCTGTTGAATCTGAGGCAGGCGGTGTCAGGCCTTGGTAGGCATTCCTTCTCTCCCACTGTTCATCAAAGCTGCTTTATTGCTTGTTGTCCTTGATTTTGACCAGGGCAAGCCTCCTTATGCTGCTTCAGCGGAAGAAGTGGCCAAAGAACTGAAGTCAAGATCCGGGGAACCCAAGTCGTCCGCCGTGTCTTCAGATGGGTCCCTGGCTGAAAACGGAGCGGTGGCTGAGGAGAAGCCTGCTGCCCAGATGAACGGGAGCGCAGGCGACGCCAGGGCCCCCAGCCACTCGGAAAGTGCCTTGAACAATGACTCTAAGACGTGCAATACAAATCCTCACTTAAATGCACTAAGTACAGACAGTGCTTGCCGCAGAGCTGATGCTCTGGAGGCTGCTGTCTTAAAGAAAGAAGAGTAAACTTATTTTTTATAGAGGGTGAAGGATGCTGGAAGGGTAGGATTCAGGAATATCTGGAGAGAAAGAGAGCCTACAGTTATGTACATTTTTTCCTTTCCGTAAGAGAAAAATGAGGACTTTGGAAATTCGGATCCCTCTTTGATATCAGAGATTTAAACAACACATTTTTAGTTTTAACCAGTTGTAGTCAAAATGCTACAATAAAACAAAAAGAGAGAAAGAAAATGAAGAGCATTTGACTCCCACACTTAAAATGAAGTACACACACAGTTTAAACTGGTTATGACAAAAGCCTATAGTTGTGTTTCTTGAACTATAAAGAAAACAAATTCTGGCAGTCTTTAAGTATATATAGCTTAAATATCATTTTTAGCATTTGGCACCATATGTATGCCATTATCTTTGATTTTGCATTACTGTTCACAAGAAAGCTTTGTCTAAGGCTTTGATTTTATGATTATGAAAGAAATAAGGCACACCACGGTTTTTCTTTCTTACTTAAATCTCATCACTGTTGATGTGGTTCTTTTGTGTTAAAAAAAAAAGTGCAACTATCAAAACTAAAAAATTATAGAGTAATATTGCCGTTCTGCTGATTTTAAATATGCAGTACATCATACTTACTTTACAAGCAAGTTAAATGGAGATAAAGTTGAAATCATAGAAGATGCAAATGACCTTTCAAAATCAACACAATGTGTTCTGAAACTTTTCGTGACTTAATACCATGCATCTGTGATCAATGAACTATGTGGTTTTGATCGGACGTAGACCATTAGTGCTACTACTTGAGCTAACCTTCTGCATGGTTCATAATTTTTAAAGTGTGTAGTTAATATTATGCATGTTATTGTCCTTCCATTCTTACCAGTATGTGCCCATTTGCAAAACAAAATGCTAATAATCAGTAATAGTCCTATAAAAGATGTTAACTCTGTTTAGTCATTGACTGATCTTGCTCTAACCTTAAAATTTTGTGATTATTGACCTCTGTTGCATTTATTCTAAAAACCCCCCAAAAATTATCTAGCTGTTTCAAATATCAACATTACCCTGGTGTATTCACTGCTGTATGCATTATTGTTCTTTGTTGCTGTTTTATGCCTTCATATTAGCAAAATATGAAATTCTGTGAAAAACAAAAAAAAAAAATCCCTTTGATCTTAAAAAAAAACAAAAAAAAAACAACCTCCCCTTCTGTAGCAGGAAACAAATTGCTTGTTCTTGAGAACTTTCCCATCAAGAATTTAGTAGAAGCAGGTATACTTATATCATTTTGATGTTTTTGTTACTGTTTCCAAACAATGTACTTTGAAATCAGAATCACTTCTTATTCGTTTTCATATAATTCTCCTGATGCTCTTCATCACACATTAGTGATCAGAAATGAGATGTAATTCCCCAATCCCTGCCCGCGAGACCTGAGTAGGATCTTACTGTAAGTTGAAGGGAGTTCTGCCCTAACTCATGGATTGTGCAAGAATGAACTGCTGTTGGGTCTGACTGATTGTAGGTGGGTTGTGGAGTGCTGTACCGAAGGCTATTGAATGCAACTTACAATGCTTAATAAAAATCTTTATTCTTTTAGTATAAACACGGCGTGGCTTCCAGATTGCGCCGGGACCGCGACGGGGGCGCCCGGGGTGGGGGCGCAAGCCCCGCCGACGACACACACACCGGGCCGGTCCTCGGACCGCAGACTGGGGGCGCCCGGGGGCTCGGGGTGGGGTGGGGGTCCGAGCCCCGCTGACGACACACACCCCGGGGCCGGTGGGTGGGGGTCCGAGCCCCGCCGACGACACACACCCCGGGCCGGTTCTCGGACCGCAGACTGGGGGGCGCCCGGGGCTCGAGGTGGGGTGGGGGTCCGAGCCCAGCTGACGACACACACCCCGGGCCGGTTCTCGGACCGCAGGCTCGGAGACCAAGCAGAGCGCGCTGAGCGCTGCTGCTGCTAATGCCCACATCAGCCATCAGCGGGGCTTCCCCGCCGGCCCTGCCCACCCGCCACTGTGGCGTTTCCATGGTCGCTCAGGCGGCAGCGCTGGGGACGAGCCTGCCGCGGGTATCCGGGGGAAGCCAGCCACAGCACCCGGGAGTCGCAGAGGACCGGCGCGCTTCCGGCCTGCGCACGGGGGCGGGACCTGAGCCGTTTCCGGCCTGTGCGCGGGCCGGGCCGCGAGCACTTCCGGCTTGTGCTCTGGATGGCCCTGAGGGGGGGCCGTGAGCACTTCCGGCCTGTGCTGGAGGCGGGACCGCGGGCGCTTCCGGCCTGTGCTCGGGGCGGGACCGCGAGCACTTCCGGCCTGTGCTCGGGACGGCGCGGGGCCGCGAGCTCTTCCGGCCTGTGCTCGGGGCGGGGCGGGCCGTGAGCTCTTCCGGCCTGTGCGCGGGACGGCGTGGGGCGGGGCCGTGAGCGCTTCCGGCCTGTGCTCGGGGCGGGGAGGCCTCCTCCCCAGCTGCACGGGCGCTGCGCGCGCACGGTCCCCGCCCCGCGGCCGGCCGCGCTGAGCGCCGGTGTGGGTGAGCGCGGCCTGCGAGGGCGCAGAGGCCCGCGGCCCGGCCGCTGCTCCGGGGCAAGCCAAACACTCGTGCTGACCGTTTCTTGTTTTTGTAAAAAAGAACTTTTGTTGATCTTGTTTGCTCGTTTGAAAAGTAACACGTTTATTGTAGTAAGTTCAAAGAGTGCAGCCAGACGGAAAGGAACAGAAATCACTCGTGACGCGCGCCTCTTGGCGCACCTGCGTCTGTGCTCCGCAGCCCACAGGCGTGTGCGGGAACCTTACAGCGGACTCCAGCCCCCACGCACGCCTGGTGAGGGTCTGCGCGCCCAGGATGGGCGTGTGTACGTGAGGCTGTATCAGATAAGGGCGGCACCGCGCCCGGCACCGCGCCCAGCACCACCGTGCCCAGCACTGTGCCCAGCACCACCGAGCCTAGCACTTAGCACCACCGCGCCCCGCACCGCGCCCAGCTCCACCGAACCTAGCACCCAGCACCACCGCGCCCAGCACCGTGCCCCGCACTGCAC
>NW_022589807.1:1267930-1275864 GCF_004348235.1 Phoca vitulina
CCCGGCACCACCGCGCCCAGCACCGTGCCCCGCCCTGCGCCCGGCACCACCGCGCCCAGCACCGTGCCCCGCCCTGCGCCCGGCACCACCGAGCCTAGCACCCAGCACCACCGCGCCCAGCACCGTGCCCCGCCCTGCGCCCGGCACCACCGCGCCCAGCACCGTGCCCCGCACTGCGCCCGGCACCACCGAGCCTAGCGCCCGGCACCACCGCGCCCAGCACCGTGCCCCGCCCTGCGCCCGGCACCACCGCATTCTGCTGCGACCCAGGCCCCACACAGTGGCTGTGTACAGGTGTTCCAGACTCAGCAGCAGGGGCCACTTCATGGCACTTCTGTTTCGGGGTGCAGTATAGATGTGTGCACACGAGGCCGTATCAGATAAGAACACAAGGAACATGACACAGGGTCACGGGCGTGTGGCAGGGAGAGCCGCTGGGGCTGGCGACAATGGTGGTCTGCAGAGCAAGGTCGGGCTCAGGTCCAGGGCAGCATCAATGGATAGAGAGAACCCACTGATGAGGGGAGAAGCCACCACACAGGGTTCTTGGGTGCTGCTGGCACTTGGGAGATGAGGAGCAGTCTCCAGGTGGGCGCACACACCCCGCCGGGGAAGTAGCTTCTCACTGGAAGGAAGGCCAAGGGGAGGGACGAGGAGGGAAGGGTGTGTTGGTCCTCAGCGCTGACCAGCCCCGCTCTTGGCCAGTGGGACAGGAAAGTGGGTTTCTGGTTTTCACCTGCATTGATTGCTTCAGTTGTCTGTGAGGGTGACATTTCCCTTTGTACCGTAATGTACCCTCAGTTTGTCCATGTTCCAGTCAACAGATTGTTAGTATCCTGGCTTTTCTGAATCTAAAAACCCAGGCCAGGGCAAACGTTTTAAGAACGAATTCACCATTTGCGCCCTCATCCGTGTTAGCAGCTGCAAGTACAAAGGGAATTGCAGACACCCCTCCTTGCCACCTGTCTCCTCCTGGCTCCTGACGGGCCCTCTCAGCACCCCCTGTGGGCAGGCACGAGGACCCCAGCTCTCTCCCCGTGTGGTCCCCTCAGGAGCGGCTCTCTTCTCCTGCGGCCTTATCCTGCCGTGAATTCTTTGGACAATGCCTGATTCCCTGCCCTTTCCCCTTTGCTCCTTACTCCCCACTTGGTGGAGTGAGCCTTGCAGAGGTTGCTTTGCCCTCGCCACGAGGGGCCCTGGCTGCTGCTGGCTGGGCCTCCGCTCCTCTCCTCATCAGCTTCCCTAGCACAGCCAGGGGCCCCACGGACCTGCCCACGGGCCAAGCCAGGCTCTGCACCAGGCACTTTAGCCCGTGCTGTGCGCTGGACTGTGCAGGTGATGTCCTGGGGACTCCAGGAGGGACACCCTGGGGGCTGGGTGGAAATTACCCAGGCAGAGCGCTGGCCGCTTCAGGGCGGTGCCTGGGATGGCCGTGGCCCACTGTGCCCAGCGGACGCCAGCAGCGCGTGAAGCAAGCCTGGTGGCACCGCAGCACACCCACCCAGCCTTGTCACGCCACGTCCACTCCTGGCATTTGTGCAGCTCCAGCTCTTCAGACCTGACCGACCCAGGTGTGGGTTATGTAAGTGTCACCTGGGTCTGGTTTTCCCAGAGTAGCCCGTTTGCCCTGTTCTGGTGTTTTACGAACAGTGCCCTTTTGGATGGTAAATTAGATAGTCACTGGGCTGAGGGGCTTTTGTCTACAAACGCACTGCTTCCAAACATCACAGGGCCATCCTAGAGATGCTCGACAGGAAGGGCACTCTCATACGTATCAGGAAAACCCAGAAGGTTTCCAAAGTCCCCATGGGTCACTGTTCATTTCAGTGGGTTCTGGATCAGATCAGTTTGGTCCAGGTCTCCCAAGGGCCTGCTCTTAGAACTCTCTTGGCATTCACCAGATGGCTTCCTGTGTTACAAAAGCACACATCCGACCCTGAACTAGTACCTCCTTTCTGACTTCTCCCACCCCCCAGACTGTTATTAATTGTCTGTCATCTGCTCCGGCACATGAGCTCCTCAGCGGAGGGACGTGTCTGCCTGGTTCACGGCCGTAAGACCTGCACTTGTTGCTTACTGACACACTGGACAGCCTGGATGGAAAGGGCAAACTCTTGGACACACACAGCCCACCAAAGCTGAATTATGAAGAAACAGGACATCTCACGGACCTGCAGCTATTAGAGACTGAATCGGTAATCAAAAGCCTCCCAGCAAAGAAAAGCTTTGCTGGTGAATTCTACCATGGATTTAGAGAAAAAAATCAACACCAATCCTTAAACTCTTCCCAAATGTTGAGGAGGAGGGAACATTTCCTAACACTTCCTGTGAAGCCAGCATTGCCCTGATAACTGAAGCCAAAGACTCGACAAGAAGAGAGAACTACGAAAAAAAACAACCCTCACGAACCTTGATGCAAAATTCTCAGCAAAATATCAGGAAACTGCATGCACCCGTGAGTTAGAAAGATGGTACACCACGACCAAGTGGAATTAGTTCCTGGAATGCAAGGATGGTTCAGTCTCAAGATCAATCTGGGTGAGACACCACACTAACAGAACGAAAGAGGGAAAGCCCACAGGATCATCTCAACCAACGCAGAGAAAGCACTTCACAAAATTCAACACACTATCATGATAAAAATACTCAACAAACAAGGAATAGAAAGAAATTTTTCAGCATAGTAAGGCCACATATTAAAAAGCCCAAAGTGAACAATGGTGAAAAAGTTAAAAAAAAAAAAGAAGCATTTCCCCTAAGATCAGAAACGAGAAAGATGCCACTTTTACCACTTCTACTCAACATGGTATTGGAAGTTCTAGCCAGAGCAATTGGGCACGAATAAAAAACAAACAGCATCTAAATTAGAAAGAAGTAATTTCTGTTCACCAATGACATGCTTTTACGTACAATCATCAAGAATTAGGAACTCTAAAGATTCCACAAAATGCTATTAGAAGTAATAAATTCAGCAAAGTTGCAGAATACTGAATCAACACACAAAAATCAGTTTTGTTTCCATACGCTAAGAATAAACAATCCCAAAAGGAAATTAGGAATGCAATTCCATTTACAACAACATAAAAAAAAAAAAAATACTTAGGAATACACTTCAGTAACGGGACAAAAGACTTGTGAGCTGAAAACTATGAAACATCGCTGAAAGCAGTAAGGCACAAATAAATGGAAACACATCCCATGTTCATGGATCAGAATATTAACATTGTTAAGATGGCAATACTACCCAAAATGACCTATACATTCAATGCAATCCCTGTCAAAATTATCATAGCCCTTTTTGCAGAAATGGAGAAGCCAATCATCAAATTCATATAGAGCTGTAAGGGGCCTAGAAGAACTGAAAGGATCCTGAAAAAAGCACAGAGTTGGAGGGCTCACACTTCCTGATTCTAAAACTTACTACAAAGCTACAGAAATCAACACAGTGTGGCATAAGCCTGGGCATGCAGACCAATGAAAGACAATAAAAAGCCTGGAAATAAACCCTTGCCCACATGGTCAAATGATTCTGACAAGGATGCAATGACCACTTAACGGGGAGAGAACTATGCTTTCAACACATGGCGTTGGGAAAGCTGCATCTCCACATGCAAAAGCAGGATGCTGACCCTTACTAACACCAAATACAAAAATTAACTCAAAATGGATCAAAAGCCTAAACCTAAAACACAGGATGAAACCTTCATGATGCTGGATTTGGTAATGACTTCTTGCATATGACATCAAAATGCACAGGCAACAAAAGAAGAAAAAAGAGTTGAACTGGATTTCCTCAAAATTAAAAACGTTCGTACATCAAAGGACACACCTGACCAACAGAGTGCAAAGACAACTGACAGAATGTGAGAAAACAATTGCAAATCATCTATCTGATAAGAGATTAATATCCAGAATATATAAAGAACACCTATAAGTCAACAACAAAAAAACCCAGCCCAAACCAAAAATGAAGAAAGGCCTCAAATGGACATGGACAAATATATAGATGGTCATTATGCACAATATCATTACTCATTAGGGAAATGCAAATCAAACCCACAATGATCATGGAGTTTCAGTGGCAACAAATTTTTGCCATCAAAAACTAGTATTATACGGAACTGTATGTTGAGAAATCAAAATAAAAATCTTTACTTTAAAAAAAAAAAAACCACCCCACAGTGAGATACCACTTCCCCCACATGAGGACAGCTATAACAAACACACACATATACAACCAGAAAACAACAAATGTTGGCGAGGATATGGTGAAATTGGAACCCTCGTGCACTGTTGGTGGGAATGCAAACTGGTGCAGCCACTGTGGAGAACAGTATGGAGGTTCCTCAAGAAGTTGGAACTACCCTATGATTCACCGATCCCACTTCTGGGTATACACACAAAGGTAGCAGCAGGGACACAAACAGATATTTGCACACCCACACTCATAGCAGCATTACTCACAACAGCCAAATGGTGGGAACAACTCAGGAGTCCTTCAACAATGAACAGACAAATCAAATGTGGGTTCTATGTAGGATGGAATAGTATTCAGTCTTAAGAAGGAAAGGAATCCTGACCCCTGCTACAACACGGGTGAACCTGGAGGACACCGTGCTGGGTGAAGTAAGCCAGTCACAGAAGGTCCAACTCTGCAGGAGTCCACCGACCCGTGGTCCCTAGAACAGTCAAGCTCACGAAGACAGGAAGTAGAATGGTGAGCATCAGGGGCTGGGGGAGGGGGAGGGGGGGCCAGAATTGCAGAGGGGCACGGTGATGCTTGCACAACAGTGTGAACGTACTTAATGCCACAGAGCTGTGCACTTAGAGATGATCAAAATGGTCAATGTTATCTTGTGTATGTTACTACCATTAAAAGAAAAGCCTGCACTAGCCTTCAGTATACTTTGTGGAGAGGGAGGGGATCAACGTGACCTGAAACATGCTGTGTTTCCACTGGGCAACAAGGTGAATAAGACGGGCCCCACCCTCGAGGCTGGCTGCAGGCTGCGTGCTGCTGGGAGCCCCCTCTTAGCCCTGCTGCAGGCCCGGCCACGTGGCTGGGTGGTGAGGTCCTGATGCTTATGTGGACTGCGCCCCCAGGAATGGCATGGACTCGGTGGGTGTTGAGGCAAAGGGCAGACCACATGGAAGGGCCAGAGCATGCGTGGGCAGCCAGAGGGGACACCTGCATCTCAAGGCCACTGCCCCTGCTTCCTGGGTCCTTGCATCTGGCCCCATGCACTTTCCCTCTCTGCGTGGCCTCTGAGCCCAGGTCACTTCAGGAGGCCCTAGGTCCCCACCCACCCACCCCCACCAGTGCTGGTCTCCCCAGGGCACTGTGGGGCATGTGTCACTCTCCCCCTTACAGCAAGAGGAGCTACAACAGGGCACGCAGCAGGAGCTCAATGCGCATCTAAGTAACTGAAGGAGAGGGAGGAGGGCTTCCTGGAGGTTGAGGACAGGGAGGGTTTGGGACCCACATGGACGCTTACTTTAGTGTGTAGTTGGCCCGCGGCTTTGGAAGAGCTTCGAGCATCTCTGCGGACACTTCCAGATGCAGTGGACACGTGCAGATGGGGAGGGCAGGGTGGCCAGAATGGCCTCAGGCCCCGGGGAAGTGGGGGCTCCCGGCCTGCTTCTCCCTCCCGCCAGCAGGCCGACTCCTCCGGGAGGGACTGAGCTGCTTCCAGCCTCAGTGTCCTGTGGAATGGCGCCCACCTGGGTACCTGTCTGTGGAGCAGGGGCGGCCCAGGGCTGACGCTGCGTGCTTCCCAGGCCGCGGCGGGGGGGGGCGGGGGGGGGATTGCTGCTGGAGCCTGCGAGGAACTAAGCAAGCCTCCGGTGAGCCCTTGCTAAATGCTGGTGACGCTGTCCTTGTTTGTAAACAAGGAGATGGAGGTGTGGGAGGAGGGCTGCCGCCCAGGGGCCTCCAGAAACTTCTGGCCTCGCTGGCCCGCCAAGGGTGGAGACGGACACTGCTGGTGTGAGCACCACGGCACTGCTGCAGGGGACGGTCCCTCAGCAGTGCCCGGGCGGGCGCCCTGGGCCGCCCTGCAGACTCAGCACTGTTCATCCGCACTAACTCGCACCACGGTGCTCCTGGTGGACAGTGCTTCCCAGAGTCCGCACCAGGTCCAGGGAGAAGGACTCCAGAGGGGAGGGTGACAGCTACAACTCAGGGAGGAAGGCGCTGAGCACGGGGCTGGGGGGGGATGGGAGCTTCTCCCCCCCCCGCCCATTGCCCAGAGTCTTCTCCACTCTCACTCCTCATGCTGGTGCCTCCCAGCTAAGGCCCTGCCATGGGCCTGCCAGGCTGCGGTCCGGGGTCATCTGCTGGGGGAGGGGGGCTGGCCACGCCAGGGCGGGTTTTGCCTCAAGAGGACGGAGCACTTCAGCGGAGCTGCCTGCAAGTGGGACAGGTGGCCCCGAGAGGCCGCAGACTCAGCTGAGCACCTGCCTGTCCGGGCTGCCGCCGCCGAGTGGCCTGGACCAGGCTTTCCGTCCAGGCTGGAGTCCTGTGCTTCAGGTGGCCAGCATCCCCCAGGAGCAGGGGGCAGAAGGCTACTGCACTCCCTACTGCACATCGGAAGCCGCTCTGCTCAGGCACCCCCAGAGGAGCACGGATGCAGCTGGGAGGAAGGAGCCCTCAGCACCCCCCACCCCAGACCCTGAGCCCCCTGCTGAGGCTGCAGCGCCCAGAGCAAGGCAGCAGCTCCTCTTGTCCACCCCTCTAGCCCTGCTGCCCTAGAGCCACAATCCTGACAGGGACCCGAGGCCTGGGGGCTCTGAGCAGGGATGGGGGTGGGGCTCCAATTCCACATAATCACTCTCTCTTTCTAGAGCTGACCTGTGCGAGTGCGCTCCTGGCTCCCTGAATTCTGTCCTCCTCTGGGGGCTGAGCATCAGGAGAGTCAAGGATCCTGTGGGGGGGGGGGGGGGGGTGCACCTAGCCGGAAAAGGAGCAGGGAGGAAAAGCAACAGAAAACCCCGGTTGCCCCCTGTCCGTCTGCTGGGTAAGAAGAGAGTTGGAGCCAAGTAGTTGTTCCTTGGCCATCTGAACGAGAAGGACATCCTGAGGGTCTCACCCCACACCCAGGGGTCTCAGGGCCTGCCTACCCTGTACCCTCAGCCCACCTTCTTTCGGGGTGACCCCCCCACTTACCCTGCACCCCCCCAATTACCCAGCCCACTTTGTCCTGGCTTGGTTCCTCATCCATCCTCCCCCACAGGGGGTCTCCCTGGCCCACTTACTCCTGGCAGGGGTCCCGGTCGCCTTCTCCCCTGCAGGTCTCCCAGCCCACCTTCTCCCCCAAGGGATCCCCCTGCCCACCTTCTCCCTGGCAGGTCCCCCAGACCACCTTCTCCTCCAGAGGGGTGTCCCGGCCCATGTTCTCCTCCGGGGGGGTCCCCCACTCTCCTCCCCGGCCCACATGCCCCGAGAGGGGTCCCCCGTCCCTCCTCCCCCACAGGTGTCCCCCGGCCCTCCTTCTCCCCCAGAGGGGTCCCCTGGTCCTCCTCTCCCAGGCAGGCCCCCCAGCCCACCTTCTCCCCCAGAGGGGTCCCCCGGCCCACCTTCTCCCCGGCAGGTCCCCCGGCCCGCCTTCTCCCCGCGGTCCCCGGCCCGCCTTCCCTCGGCGGGAGCGGCGGCCCAGGCCGGCGGGCGGAGGCGGCGCCACCCGGGGCGCTGACGTAGAGGCCGCTCGGCGGCCGGGGGTCCCTTCGGTGGGGCCGCGGCTCCCCGCCCGCCGCCCCCGCGCGTCCATTCCCTTTTGTGTCCCGCGCGCGGCCCGGCCCCGCGCACACTCGCGCCCTGCGCCCCGGGGCCGGCGGGCGGCTCCCGGCGCGGCCCTGCTCCGCGCGCCCCGCTTTGTGTGGACGCGCCGGCCGGGTGCGCGCGGGCTGTCGTGCGCCCCCGGCCCCGTCCCGGCCCC
>NW_022589807.1:1276264-1285561 GCF_004348235.1 Phoca vitulina
TTTGTGCCCGGGGCGGGGGCCGGGGCCGGGGCGGGCGCCCCTCGCGCAGCGCACAAAGCGGGCCCGGGGGCCGCGCCGGGAAGTTGGGGCGCGGCGGGCCGGGCGGCTGACAGCGGGGGCCGCGGGGAGGCCGGCTCCAGGCCCAGGCCCGGCCCGCCGCCTCCCCCGCGAAGTTGCAGGAACTTTCCCCGCGCGGGCCCGGGAGAGGCGCGAGCGGCGGCCCGGACGCCGGCGGGCCCGGCCAGGGGGGCGGCCGGCGCGCCCACCCTCCGCCGCGGCCCCCGAGCCCCGGGACGCGGTCCGGGCCGGGTGGGGTGGGGGGACCCCGGCCGGCTCCCCGCCCCCCCGCACTTCACCTCCCCTCCCTCTGCGCCCCGCGGGGGTGGGTGACAGAACGGCGTGGGTGGGGGTGGGGGTGTTGTTGCCGGCACGGTGCCCCGTTCCCCCTCCTCTGCTGCAGACAGGGACGCCCCGGGTCGGACTTGACCTTATGCCCTCTGGGGGCCGCGGGTGGGGGAGGTAGAGCTGGGCCCTGGCCCGCGGCTGTGACCTGGCCCTGTGCCAGTTTCCAAAGCGAGGCCCCTTCCCACCAGAAGTAAATGGGAAGGAGGAAGAGGAGGTGCCCGGGTGCCCAGACTGCTCCAACAGGTTCTCACGTGTTGGGGCCTGGGCAGGACGGGGGGCCAGGGGCCGGCCCGGGCTGTGTGCCCTCCGTGGCTGCGCTCGGACCCAGCGCCAGCAGGTGGTGGGTGCTGGTGTGTGCTGCTGGGTGGTCCCCAGTCCCCAGAGGAGAACCTCCCACTCATCTGAAGGTGGATGGGCCGGTGGTCCTGCCAGGTCCCATGTTGGGGACCCAGGCAGCCCAGTGGGACAGGAGCTGCTCAGCTGGCTCAGTGCCAGGCGGGGTCCCAGCTCAGTGCTGGTGACAGGGACCCCGTGAGGAGGGGTGGGACTGCTCTGGGCAGGGACATCTCCTGAAATCCCCTGGGCCTGCCGGGCTGCCTTCCTGCCTGTGGATGCCCAAGGCTGCAGAGCCCCGGGGGGGGGGGGGTGGGAGGGGGGGACCTGAGCACAGGACCCTCCAAACAGTGCAGCTGCGCACCCACCCCCAGCGCCTGCTGGAATGGAAGTTCATGGCCGGGCCAAGGGTGAGAGCTGCCGTCTGATCGTTCCAGAGGTGATGGCAAGCTGACCCCGAGTGCCCTGCGTGTGGGGGGCCCTCCCCTTCTTCCCCCACCCCACCCGGGGCCTGCTGAGCTCCCTGGGTGCCCAGGTTTGGGGAAGGCCTGGGAGGACCTTGGGCTGCCCAGGGGCCCCCTCCACTGGGTTGGGAAGGCAGGCGAGGTCTGAACTAGACTTTGAGACTTGGTGTGAAGGGCAGGCAGGGAGAGGGGCTGAGGGCTGGCGTGCCTGGTGGGCGGCATCTGCTGGACTGGCCAGGGCAGAGTTGGGGAGAGGTACGTTTGGGTAAGCCTTATCTCTTTATTTCTCAGTTCTCAGTGGAGGTCTTTGATTTGATCCAACGAAGGCACAGGTCATTTCATCAGCCCAGATTCATTTCCACCCACATGGGGTGGCCCTGGGGTCTGCAAGGGGCTGTGTTTTTCCCCCTCCGTGGGCACATTTTCTGTGCATCTAATCAAGGGCCCCTTGCGGGAGTGAGCCCTGAGACTGTAGCTTTCCCAGGTGGCTCAGGGCAGGTGCCGAGATGGGGCACGCAGGGTCAGGGGTTGGGCCTGGGCCATGTGTGGCCCTCGTAGCCCTGGGCCATGTGTGGCCCTCCCTCCCCACCCCTGCATGGACCCCTCTTCTGTAATGGGAAGGTGTGTGATGATCCCTGTGCTGCCCCATCTCCAGGTATTTCTGGCTGACCCAGACTTTCCAGATCCACGTCCCACCTGTACTCTCGTTTACTTTGTGTTCAACAGCTCGGCTATTTTATTTTATTTTGTTTTGCTTTATTTTATTTATTTTATTTTATTTTATTTTATTTTATTTATTTTATTTATTTTATTTTATTTTATTTTATTTTATTTTATTTTATTTTATTTTATTTTATTGTTTTTAGAGAGAGGGAGGGGGTGAGGGGAATCCTAAGCAGGCTCCATGCCCAGTGCGGAGCCTGACATGGGGCTTGAACTCATGACCTGAGCCAAAAATCAAGAGTTGGACACTTAACCGACTGAGCCACCCAGGCACCCCCTCGACTCATTTTTTTAAAGTTTAAATACTTTATAACTTTTTATTTTAGAGAATTTTGGACTTAAAGAGTTACAAAAAAGGTTGTGTTCCTATAAGCGTCACCCTGCCTGCTCTGAAGTTAGCACCTCCCCAGACCACGCTACAAGCATGGAAACTGAGGCAAGAACATGGGGGCAGGGCTGTTAACCACACCGTAGGCCCTCGCAGGTTATTTAGCTAGGTTTTCCCTGTGCTGCCCTTTTTCTGTTCCAGGACCCCACGGTGCATTTCAGTCTCCTGAATATTTCTTTTAGAAGGAAACTTCGTATCATACCCTGAAATAGCACATTAGTGGAACTCGCTACAGAGAGTACCTGTAAAAATAAACATAACTGTTAAAATAACGGGCTCCGTCTTGTCCCACCTGTGATCCCTCACGTCTCTCCAGGGCACCTTATTTTGGGAGGACTGGGAAGGGTCTCTGTGGTTACCCACACTCACAGCGGCCCAGACTTTGCTGGGAGGACTGCAGCAGTGTCCCCAGGCCAGGGCGTGGTTGGGGCAGCCCCATTCTCGGGGCAGAGCCTGCTCCCAGGGTGTGTTTGCCTCTGCAGGAAGCCCCGGGCACCCTGAGCTGCCGTCCTGGCGTTCCCCAGGGAGGCCTCTCTGCTGGACTGGGCTGGAAGTGTGGTCAGCCAGGAAGGCAGGAGCCCGTGTGGCCCCCCATCTCCTGGGGCTGGGGCACCTTGTCAGCCCACCCGGCCTTCCCCCGCACCGGGTACGTTGCCTCGGAAGCTGGCTTTGACCGGGGAGGGATGGAGTTTGTGGCCGGCCACCTCGCGAACCGTCTTGTCTGTGTGTCTGCTAGGCAGGTGTGGCAGCCATGGCACTGGGGGCCTTTCTCCTCCTGGGTGGGCCAGGCAGTGGGTGGCCTGTGTCTTCCACCAGACCCCGTGCGTCCTGACCCCGGCCTGCAGTGAGGCGTGTGGCTGCTGGGGCCGGTCGCTGTAGGGAATGACCCAGCGTCTCGCCTTGTCACCACCCAGGTGTGAAGAGTCCCTGTCTCTGGGCAATGGGAATGATTCTGTTCAAGTATCAGACACCCCAAAGCTTCGTGGTCCCCTTTCAGTCGCCTGTTCTGTCGATTCCAAGGGGCTTTGGAGGCGTAATCGGTAAAATTGATTTTAAGGAGCTCGGAAGCCGGAGGTGCAATGCGAACGCTTCGGCGACAGAAGTTTCACTGACTTCTTGGTAAATGTTTCTGGGTACGCGTTCTGTGAGGGGTGCAGAGGTTCCTGGGCTCACAAGGCAGATCCATCTCCTCCTGTGGGGTTTCTTCGACCAGAGTCAGGCTTGCACATGAGGAGCTCGGTGCCAGCCTGGGGGGCCCTGTCCCAGTCCTGAGGGAGCCCCGTGGGGGCAGGACCAGGCGTGGGGCAAGGAGGCCGGTCAGCAACGGCCTTAGGCCTTTGGTATATCCAGGAGGGGGAGGCTCGCTGGCTCTCTGAGCCCAGGAGTGAAGGGGGAATTTGATAGGGTTCCTCTGCTGTCATGGGGACGAGGGCGGGGCCAGGAGCCGGTCCCCAGGGGAGAGATGGTGGGCACGGTGGGGGTGGGGCTGGGGTGAGTTCTGGCGTGGATCTCTGATTCCTGCTTGTCTGTCTGTCTGGGCTCCTCCTCGCAGGGGGTGCCTGTCTCTGGGCTCCCCTTTCCAGGACTGGTTGGCTTTTGTGGGCTCTTGCCATGACCCCCATCCCACCCAACCATAAGCTTCTTGGGGCAGAGCCGGCCGGGGTCCTCGGCCCCATGGTGCCGGGTGACATTGAGCAGAGCTCCAGGCCGGCCCTGTTGGCCCGCGGACTATGTGTGCTTGGAGGGAAAGGAGGGCCCACCAGGGCTGATGTTGTAGCCCCCACAACTGGAGGGGGCTGTTAAGTCCTTGAACCAGGGATTCCTGAATATGGGAGGAGATGGAATCGAGGTGTGTTTGACGGGTTTGCGGGCAAGACAGTTAATCATCCTGGAACAAGGACTTCTCAGTGCGTGAGTTAAAGAAGCTGTGAGCAGGTGGGGGCGACGTCCTGCCGGCGTCTAGAAGGCAGAGAGGAGGCCCCTGTCCCTCGGTCCTTAGACTCGGAGTCGGGCTCATTGAGAGTGCCAGAATGTTTGCTTTTACTGGAAGTGTGCTTGGTGTGAGCCTCTGCCCCGCGGCCGGCGTTAGTCGGGGTCGCCTGGGCTCAGGCCTGGCTGCAGATGCCCTGAGCCTGGGCCAAGTGCCCACCTCGGCACCCTGTCCTCTGGGGCCATCCCCTCGCCTCTGTGCTCGTGGCACCTGGCCATGTGGCGGGGCTTTATCC
This sequence comes from Phoca vitulina, assembly GCF_004348235.1. NCBI lineage: Eukaryota > Metazoa > Chordata > Mammalia > Carnivora > Phocidae > Phoca > Phoca vitulina. The sequence continues at coordinate 1,280,803 of NW_022589807.1, forward strand.
CAAAAGAACGAGGGGATTGAGGGCAAGTGTCGGCCAGGAAATGGGGTTGTGCTGGGAGAATCCAGCTCCTAAAATGCCTGGTGTGGGAAGAGCAAAGCCCTCAGTTGGCTTCTAACTGGCCGATGTGGCTGCAGCCCCCCCCGCAACCTTGGGCTGCTCTCTGGCGTCAGGCTTCGTTCTCCTCGTTGTTCCCGCAGTGGCCTGGCTGGTCGTGGGGCCGGCCACCTCGTCCTCTCACTTCAAGCAGAGAGGGGGACTTGGCTCCTCGCGCCCGGGAGGTGCGCACGTTCAGCTTGGGTTCCTCTGGCCCGAGGGCCCGACAGCCCCGTTCGCGTCCGTGGTTCCCAGACCCGCACGGAAGGAAGGGCCTTTGCAGCAGGGACTCACTCGTGCTGCCAGGTGGGCAAGCTGGGCTCTTTGCGGCACCCCGAGTCCCAGGTGTGCCCGGCGCCCCGCCGACCCTGCTCGGAGCCCTGTCTCTGCCTCTACGCCTCTCCCTCTCGCTCCGTCTTCTTTCCTGTCCGCCTTGGTGCTCAGCTCTTTGGCTGAGTGTGGGAGCGGGCCCTAACCCTGGTGTAGAGTCTGTCCACTTCCCCCCAGTGTGCGTGGTCATCGGCAAAAAAACACGGGATTCCAGCCAGTGACTGGCTTTGAGCGCAGAACATAAGGACTGAAGGTCCTTGTGGTGTTTGTCCAGGCTAGTGGAGAAACCAGCCTTTTATCTTTTTTTTTTTTAATTGGGAGTGAAAGTCACACATCATGACCATGAGTATTTCAAAGTGCGTGGTTTATGATATCTAGTGCGTTCAGAATGTTGCGCAGCCGTCACCTCTGTCTGGTTCCCAAACGTTTTCGTCACCCAGGAAGAAGACTCCGAACCCTTTAATCAGCAGCTCCGCACCCCCCACGCCTCTGCAGCCCTGGACAGCTGTCCCCGTGTTTGTTCTGTCCCGGTGGATTTCACTGTTCCGGACATTTCCTGCAAATGGCCCTACAGTATGGAACCTGTGTGGCTTCTAGCACCCAGCATGGTTTTCAGGTGCCTCCGAGCTGTGGCAGGTGTCCGAGCTTCACGGATGTTGTCCGGCGGACAGACCGTGTCCGTTTACCCGTTCACCAGTCGATGGGCGTGGGGGTTTTCCCGGCACGGCCATTGTCAGTAGTGCTGCCGTGAACACTCGTGTATAAATATTTGTTTGAAGACCGCTTTTCGTTTCTTTGGGGAATTGCTGTGTCTTGTGGTTATTCTGTGCTTAACTGTTGAAGTGACCACAGCTGGTTCCCACAGCGGCCGCACCGTTCCGCGTTCCTGCCGCCGACGTGGGAGCCGTCTGATACCGCTTCATCTTTGCTAACACCTGTTATTTCCCACTTTCTAAATCACAGGCCTCCGCATGGCTGTGAAGTAGAATCTCATTATCGTTTTGATATACATTTTCCTAATGGCTGATGATGTGGAGTGTGGTTTCGTGCGCTCGTCGTCCCTTTGTTTGCCTTCGTGAGAGAAATGTCTGTTGAAACACTTTGCCCATATTTAAATTGGGTTATTCGTCTTTTTATTGTTGAATTTTAAGACTGTTTTATATGTTTTGAACACTTACCAGTTACACGATTTGCCAGTATTTTCCCATTCTGGGAGCTGTCTTTTCACTTTTGTGGTAATGTCCATGGATGCACCAAAGTTTTAATCTTGGTGACATCCAATTTTATGTTTTTTCTTCTATGCCTGTGCTTTTGGTGTTGCATCCAAGAATCCAGGGTCAAATCCCAGGTCACGAAGACTGGCCCCTTTGATTTCTTCTTAGAGTTTTAGAACTTTAGCTCTTCTATTCGGTTTTTGCTTTAGTTAATTTTTATATGATTTGAGGTAGGGATCACCTGCATTTGTTTGCAAGCGGACATCCAGTTGTCCCAGTACCTCTTGCTTAGAAGACTGTTCTTTCCCTATTGAAAGTCTCGGTGGCCTTGTTGAAAACCATTTGACCTTGTACACGTCTTCCTGGACCCTGTTCCATTCTGTGGTCTGTGTGTCTTTCCTTACGCCAGAGCCACGCTGTGTTGGCAACGGCAGCTTTGTGGTAGGCTTTGAAGCCAGGAGGTGCAAGACCTCCAGCTTTGTTCTTTTTAAAATACTGTTTCAGCTTCTCAGGACTCCTGGCAGTTCCATAGGAATTTAAGGATTGGCCTCGGTTTCTTGGGCAGGGGCTGTTGGGGCTTGGACAGGGATTGCATTGAATCTGTAGATTGCTCGCCGTGGGTGGTGCCGACATCTGAACGGTATTACGTGTTCTGATCCCTGAGCTCGGGGTGTCTTTCCATTTATTTAGATTTCGGTCTTTGATTTCTTTCAGCGGTATTTTGTAAATCCTTCATCCCTTTGTTAAGTTTATTGCTACGGATTTTATTCCTTTGGGTGCAATGGTAAGTGGGATCATTTCTGTAACTTACTTTTTGGATCATTCATTGCTGGTACTTTTACCCCTTTTTTAAAGAAATCACCTTTTAGCGACTGGATGATCAGAACAAGGCGTGTGCAGGACACAGGTGTTCATGCGTGTGCTGGGGCGTGCGCACACGTAGCGGCATGCCCGTGGACATTTTGTGCCCATGTGTCCACACACACGGGGTGGGTGCTGTCCTTTATAACCGTGTTTTTTGGGCCTCACCTCTGTCACATGTGGCGTTTTCCATATACTTACATGGGGCCCCATGCAGGTCTCCACCTCCTTTGGCCTCCCCTTTGAGGAAGCCATGGTGGGGCGGGTCGAGGCCTGCTGCTGGGTTGTGCTGCACGCAGCCTTGCTGACCTTCCCAGTGCCTCCAGAGTTGTGGTGATGGGCAGCGCTGATTGGGAGGGGAGCCAACCGAGGCGTGAGATCAGCTCGCTGAGGTTGACTCCACAACATGATGGGCGGGACAGCAGCACTGTGCCCCCAGAGACGGGGGTGCTGTCCAGGACCCCAGAAGGTGGACAGGCCCAGGGACATGAGCCTGCAGCATGGCTCAGCACTGCTCCCTGGGCTGAATGGGGGCATGAGGACAGTGAATGAGCCCCTGGGACAGTAGCCTGGGCTGTTGACTGAACCATGAGTTTATGATGGGGTGTCCAGCTTCCCCAGGAAGCTTTGGCCATGGTCTCTGGCCATATGCACCAGGACTGGGTCCTCCAAGTGGGGTACTGTTTTCTGCTTCACACGGAGATACAAGGTGGCCCTCATTCCTTCTTGTGCCTAACGTAGCGTGGACAAGTGTGAGCGTCCAGATGGTGCCTGGAGAGTGCCCTGGGACCAGTCTGCGGCTCGGATCCCCCACCCCACTGTGGCTGGCAGTCCCAGACCAGAGTTCACCTAGCCTGATGACGGGAACTCCGATACTTAGAGCTCTTCTTGTCACTTGCCTGCTTTGGCCCTCGTTTTGCTTCCCCTTGGACACCCTGTCAAGGCATAGTCTGGGTTTGGATCTCGGGAAGCTAGGCTGAGCGGGAGGGCCTCGAGCAAGCGCTTCCAGGCGATGGTAGCACGTCCCTGGAGACGCAGGGCCCTTCCTGTCCAGGCCCCACTCACCATCTTCCTGGGCTGACCTGCCACCAGCTGGAGAGAGGACATGGATTCGGGGGTCCAGGCCCCATTTCCCTGCAGGAGTGACTGAAGCCGGGGGTCCTGCAGCGTGACACTTGGCATCCTGGAAAAATCCAGAAACTGTAGCCTGATGTGGTCTGCCTCCTGAATGAACAGGGCTGGGGAGGGCATGGTGGGGCTTCCTGAGAGCTCCCAGACCTCCCGGGAGGGGGCAACATGGGGCCACGTTGGAGCCTTCTCTCGGAGCCTGGAAGCTCCAGGATTGGTTGCCGTTGGTGGAGTGTCTTTCCCGACAGTCTGGCACCCTGTGCTGATATCCCCAGCTGTTTTGGAGTGAGGCTTGTGACAACAGGGACACCCAGGTGAGGGCGTTTTCTGCCACTGGTTTGCACCCAGCCCCGGGCACTTCCTGACTGTGGTCCCTTGTTCTCCCAGTGGCTCCTGAGGGCGCTGGACCTGGGTTTGCTTAGGAGAGTCTGGCTGGGAGAGGGCCAGCGGCCGTGGGTCACCCAGCCCCCTCTCCACTCCAGCCAGTGAGAGCCACGCTGGTTTTGTGCTGTAGGCAGTGAGGATTCCCCGGGTTTCAGACGCTGGCGGCGCTGGGCGCTGGGGTGGCTCCTCGCCTGCCAAACGAGGCAGCTGTCAGCTCACCAGTGGGCACCTCAGGCCCCGGGCTCTGTTCTAGGCCCTGCGGGCAGTGCTGGGCACCCTCGTGCTGGGGCAGGCGGGTGCTGGTCAGAGGCCGCCCGGAGTACCCTGTGTGGGAGGGGAGATGGGTGGGGAGGCGCCCTGGGATAGGGGCCAGGGCTGGGAGTTCCCATTTTATTCTCAGCTCAGTAGGATCAGGACAGAGCGGGACGTTCTGTAGTGTCCATCTAGTTAACCAGATTCTGTTCGAGTGTTGCAGGCTGTGGATGTAGGGGCAAGAGGGGGAGAGATCAGAGACCAGCTGCAGGGGTGGGGGGAGTCCTGTGGGGAGGGAGGGGGGAGAGATGGGGGGCGAGTTCCTGGGGGCAGATGGGGGGCCCTGAGAGGAGGGAGGGGAGCCTTGGGGGAGGAATGGGGGAGGGGTGGTGACCCTTTGATCCCAGTCTGGATGCTCGTGGAGCGGGCCCCAGCCTTGTGTGGGTGCAGGTGCGGGCACGGACTCTCCAGCGCCCCCCCGGCGGCCTGGTGCTGGT
>NW_022589807.1:1285571-1311415 GCF_004348235.1 Phoca vitulina
GGGCACGGACTCTCCAGCGCCCCCCGGCGGCCTGGTGCTGGTGCGGGTGTGGGGCTCTCCAGCGCCCCTTGGCGGCCTGGCATGGGTGCGGGCACGGGCTCTCCAGCGCCCCCCGGCGGCCTGGTGCTGGTGCGGGCACGGGGCTCTCCAGCGCCCCCCGGCGGCCTGGCGCGGGTGCGGGCACGGGCTCTCCAGGGCACCCGGCTGCCTGGGCCCCCGCCGTCTGTGCGGCCTGCTTGTGGTGCCGGGATCAGACGTGTGCGTTTTGGGCCCAGGCCCGGGATGCCGAGGTGGGAGTGTGGGTGACCCGCCCGGGGCGGGGGTGCGTGAGGCAGAGGCAGGACCTCGCGTCTACGGGCGGTGCCATATCTCAGCAGCTGGGTGCGGGACTGCGGCTCCGAGGGCCTCTCACCTGGCTCCTGCCCAGAGGACAGGTGCTTTGTGCCTGACCTCGGCCAGCGGGCGAGCGCTGTGTCCCCTCCCGTCTCCCCTCCCCGGACTGTAAAATTTCTGGGTTCCCGGAGGGCAATGCCAGCCGTGACTGGCAGCATTCACTTCAGGGGCCCCTGTGGCCGGCAGTCTGGGGGGGCTGCCTGCCCGCCTGCCCTGTCCACCCCGTGGTCCCCCGCTGCTCCCAGCACGTTCTCCCTCCCCCACGGCCACGAGCCCCTGTAGACCGGTCTGCGGGTGTTGGGGGGCCGGCAGGGCGCCCTGTGGTCCCCGCCTCCAGCGTTGGGTGAAGGCTTGGAGCAGGAGGCAGGCAGAGCCGGGGTCAGGCTGAGAAAAGACCCTAAATACTGGAAACTGACCCCAGACAGGGCACATGTGGAGAGATAGTGTGTGCGGGGGAGGCTTGGCTCTGAGCGCGCGGGCAGGCCCTGCTCGCTGAGCCGCGTGCGGAGCACCACTCGGCCTCTGTCCCGTCCCGGGGTGCCTGCCTCCAGGTGTGGGGACACGCTGGGGCACACGCGGGCCCCGGGGGGGCGGGCGGCAGGGAACTTCCTCAGGTGGGAATCGGAGCTTCTGACTTTTTTATGTTTATTTAGCGTGATAAGGAATACTTGCTTTTATTTATTTAAAAATGGTCAAGGGGTTGGATTTGCAAATGCAACACTAGCACGTGGTGTTTTAAAACGGAGAGTACGTCATGAAAACTTGCCTCCTCCTAGAAACCGGCCGGGTTCCAGCTTCTTGGGGACGCGAGCGGGACTCCTGTTTGTGCAGGACGCACCGCCGCCCCCCGCCCCTCAGTCCACAGGCGCCCGGGGCCGCTGCCGTGCCGGACGCCCCTTCTCGCGCTCCGGCCACGCGGGCTCGGCCACGGGGGCCCGTCCTGTCTGTGCCCCGTCCGCTGGCCTCCTGGTTGACATTCAGCTTGCTTCTCGCCTTGAGCTCCCCCAGCTTTGCTCAGGGAATGTCCTGGTGTCTACAGTCACCTGCCTGTGCAACTGCGCCTGTCGGACAAGTTCCATGACGGAAGGGCGGGCTCGAAGGGTACAGACAGTGTTGCAGATTGTAAAACGGGCAGGTGCCTTGTGCAGATCCCCCTGCTCTCTGGGCCACTGTTGCCTGACCCTTTCTGTCGTGGTCAGTTCAGTCTGGAAGGCAGTGTGCCTCACTCCTGTGTGGAGGGCGCGCTGTCCTATCTGTGCCCAGTGTGTTCTCCCGCCGTGCCATCGGTCTGCAGCTGCCCGTCCTGGGGCCCACGCCCCCTGAGCCTCCCCTCCCTGCGACTGTGGGGTTTCCTCAGTGGCCCCGCGCTTTCCCACGAAGCCAGAGAGAGCAGGACCTGAGAAGTGAAAAGAGAGGGAGCCTTCCCCAGATGGACGGGGCGTTCCCGTCCCTCCCGCCTCCTGTCGCCCGGCCCGGAGCCCCCCAGACCTCCAGGGCTGGCAGGGGTTGAAAGCTTGCCTGTTTACTAAATAGCCCCTCTTCTTTCCTTTTGAGGCCTGTTGTGAGATCAGGCCTCATTTGTGTTTTTTTCCCTGTAAACTTTTTAATTTAGACTTGTTTTAGGCTTACAGAAAAATTGCAGACGTGGTAGAGATTGTGCGTACCCCTGGCTCAGTTTCCCCGTCAGCACCACGTGTCACCACCCTGCCCTGGTCACAGCTCCCTCGGCAGCCACTCCCTGTCCTGGTCCTCCCCGCCTGCCCCCCGTCCAGCCTCCCCGGCCTCCTGATCCCAAGCTGGCTCTCACGCCGACCCCTTTGTGCCGTGATCCTGACACCAAAGACCCTTTGTGGTTTGTGCACCACTGAGGAGCTGTGCCCCCGACTCTCGTGTGCCCCCCCAGGCACCTTCACACCCACCAGCTGTGCCCTCGCCCCGACGCGGGCAGCCTGATGGCGGCGGTTGCTGGGGCATGGATGTGAGCCCGCTGCGCATGGCGCTGATGACACGGGCTACCACACAGGGCTGTGATGCTTCCCCCTTCAAGGATTCTTCCAGATCCCAAACTTGTGTTGTTTATTAGATTTCAATCTGCTGTTTGGAAAAGAAGGATGTAATTAGACTGGTCTTTGGAAAGTCCTCGGAAAAGCCAACAAGAGAGCAGCCTGGGTCCCAGGCTCTGCCTCGGGGCAGGTGTCGCCGCCCTAGAGTGGGGTATGTGAGCGGGCCTGGGGAGCACCAGCCCCAAGCCCCCTCTTTCCCACGGGAGGGGGGGCTGCACAGCTGTCTGCCCCTCTCTCAGCCGGCGCTGTTTCCAGACCTTGGGGTGTCCTCGCAGAAGGGCTGGAACCCCCATGTTTGGTGCTGACCTTGGGGGAGGGCCCCCGAGCCCTGCGCAGGACATCTCCCGTGTGGCGGGCGTCTGTCTGCAGCGGGCTGCTGTGGCCGCTTGGCGTGAGGTGGTGGGGCAGGAGGAGGCAGCCGGTGTGTGTCTCCTCTCACTCCTGGGACCGTCCGCTCCGTGAGCCAGGCAGGGTCCCCGAGTTACAGATGGACACTGGTGCTCGGTGTTCCAAACACACCGCTGGGCTGGAGGCGGCTGGGCGCAGTCCGTGTCCTCCCTGAGCTCCCGGCCGCTGCTGAGGTGCCCGTGCTGGGTCGTCCCTGCTCCAGGCCCCACACCCAGTTGTAGCTGCTGGGGGTTTGCTGGGGGTTCTGGGTCAAGGCCCTCCAGGTTTCCATATCCCAGTCTTTGCTTTTCTTGTCACGTGTGGTTAAAAACAAACGGCAAAGAGCAGATCCTGGGATGTTCCAGCGGGACAGGACCTCCAGGTGCACTGGTTTCTGCTCCTCCAGATGCAGCAGCCCCGGGGACCATGCCACCTGTCACTTGAGGGCTGCTCCCTGCTGTCAAGCACAGAGCTGGCCACCAGGGCCACCCCACACACCCTCCAGGCTGCTGCCCCCAGGGGTGCGGTGGGGACTGAGGACCGGGCCTCACCTCCCTTGCTCTGGAGTCCTGTTTCTGTTAATATGACCTTGACTGCTTTTGCTCTCTGGTCAGACTTGTCTTCCCAGCCCGTTGTGGGTCTCTGAGGGCTTTAGGGGACAGAGGGCTGCAATCCCCAGAGCTCCCGGCAGAGGCATCTGCTCTGCAGCTGCACCAGGTTTCCCTAGAAACTGCTGGAGCAGACGCTCCAAAACCTGCTTCTGGTTCTTAAAGGGACCGTGCCCTTTATCTGGAACATCTGCTAAAAGTCCACTGGAGCAGGTTTCAGAAACGTAGAGAGACGTTTTGAACGTTGATGTAATACATGAAGGACCCCAGACTGTCAGAAAAGCAGGTCGGGGGATGGTGAAGTGGACCCCGGTGTATGCGCAGGGAGTGGCGGGTTCAGCGGTGGGTTCACGGGAAAGTGTTTCCGCTGTGACTTTCGATGGAACAAAAAGTGCGAGTCAGAGCTGGTGTGCGTTAGTGAAGACCAAACACGCCTGAAGGAAACATGGCAGCGTGCTAACAGGGTCGAGAGGAGGTGTGCCTCCTCGGGCCGCCCAGCGCAGGGCCCCTTGAGGCTGGCTTGTCTGGCGCTCAGGTGTTGGGCTTGTTTCAGGGCCCGAGGCTGGCCCAGGTGGCCTCTGGAGGATGCTGCCCAGGTGTGCTCTCGGCCACCGGAGCCCCGGAGATGCCCAGGGCAGCGGCCCCTGTGCAGGGGGCTTGGGGTCGCTTCCAGGTGACACAGGAGGGTATGTCCCTGGGAAGCTGCATCTGGTGCCGTCCTGTTGGCCTCGCCCTGCCCCCACAGCACTGGGGGTCCCACATGAGCCCCCCCATCTTTGTTGTGTGTTTGCACCTGTGCCCTTGGAAACTGGTTTTACTGTGCGTGTTCTTTGTACGTGTTATTCTGTAGCCTGTTCGCCCCTCGGCGTAGGCCGGGTGGGCCGACACCGTTGGACACCTCGGCTGTCAACACCTGTCCCCGTGCCCTGCAGGGGCTCCCAAGGGGAGGGTGGGCCCGTGCTCAGGCCCAGGGCAGTGCTGGCCTCACTGGGGATGGCCGTGCACCCCCGGAGCGGGCCCCTCCTAGCAGCGTACCCCAGAGGGACCCAGGCCCGTTCACACTAATTGCAAGTGAGCAAGCGGTGGTGGGGCGAGGAGAGTGGTGTCCACAGCCCAGCAAGGGGAGCGCCGTGCTCGCTGTTTGAGGGCGGCTGATGGTCGGCCCGCACCTCACCTTCCCTGCACCGCACCAAGGCGTGCACCACGGCAGTCTGGGAGGGGGCCCACCCTTCACGCACAAAAGAGGGTCCCGTGAGTCTTCAGGGTGCTGATGTGGTAAAGGAGAAAGTAGCCAACTCTGGACATACAGAGTCCGTGTTTGGGGTTGCTTGGCACTTTTTTTTTTTAATTCTTTTATTTTTTATTTTTTACTTATTTTTTTAAAGATTTTTATTTATTTATTTGTCAGAGAGAGCACAAGCAGGGGGAGCAGCAGAGGGAGAGAGAGAAGCAGACTCCCCACTGAGCAAGGAGCCCGATGCGGGACTCGATCCCAGGACCCTGGGATCATGACCTGAGCCGAAGGCAGACGCTTAACGACTGAGCCACCAGGCGCCCCTGCGTGGCACTTCTGAGGGGTAGCTGTGTGCTGGCAGGAGGGTCTGCCTGGCCCTGAGAGGACCCAGAGGGTGGGGCTGTGCCCAGGGAGCCCAGCACAGCACGTGGGGAGGGCGTGAGCAAGGCCCACGTGCTGCTTCTGTGGGGGGAAGGGACTTTGCGTCCTGGGCCGTCCAGGCGCTGGGCTCTCTGGTGATGGGACCCGGGGCCTGGTTAACGCACGTGGTGGGAGATGCACCGAGCGCGTCTCGAGCTACCTCTTTCGGGCGTCTTGCCCAGCATGCACCTCCGGGAGTGGAGCTGGCCGAGGCCCCTCTCCACGGCTCCCCCAGAGCAGCTTTACATTGTGCTGTGTGTGCATTCCGGAAGACTCTGGTCCACCCTCTCTGAACGGCAGTATTAAACAAATGTGTCTAATTTGTTGCCTATGGAGTTTTAGATTTTAGTGTCCTTGTTCATTTCCAGAAGTTCTTGTGTTTGCAGGTTTGTCTGATCATTTCTGTCGTTGACTGTGAGTGCCCCCCGCCCCCGCGGTCATTTAAAAGGACTTTGTGTTCTCTGTGAGATGGCTCTGTGACGTGCTGAGGGCTTAGTCCTGCTTTCCCTCGGGAAAGGGAGAGAGATCATCTCCTCAGTTTGGAAATTTGAGCTGGGGAGCGTGGTCTGTGGCGCACCTGCCCCTCAGTGTCACTTCCCGGGGGCGGGCTGCTCTGGGACGGCCCCCCAGGGCCCCTCCCGCCCGAGCCCGAGCTCGCGGGCTCGCAGTCCCGCCCCAGCGCAGTGCCGCAGCCAGCCTGGGCCACCCGGCTTCCGTGCCTGCCCGACCAGGCCTTCCGGGGTCTGGCCCGTGGCCACAGTTGCGGAGGTGGAGGGACTGCGAGGAGGCTTCCACCAGCCTCGTGGGGAATGAGGCCCAGCAGCGCACCCCCACCCGCGGGGCTGCCCTGGACCCGGCCTGCAGGACGCACAGCCAGAGACGTGTCCCCAGGTTGCGATCGTTTCCCATTTTCCCCTGGCCTCAGATTTCCAGGTCATGCTGCCCAGGAGTCCCTTGGTTGGTGGTAGCCCCCATCAGGCCTCCCGTGTGGGCCCTGGGGGCCCCAGAAGCACCGGGAAACGTCGTCCTACATTCTTGGGAGCGTGTGTTTGAGGCAGAGTCTCAGCGGAGAGGGTTTGGGTCCCAGGCTCCTTGGGTGGCTCTTGTCCCGCGATGCTGCCGCTCAGGTGCTGTAGTGCTGGGACAGACTGGTGGGGCCTGGGGGACAGAGCCTCCTAGATGCCCCAGAGCCTGGGCTTCTTCATCAGGGAGGGAACCCCTGTGTCGTGTGGACTGGTGGGGGCGCACATGTGGGAAGGGAGCCGAGGAAGGGAGCCGAGTGGGTACGGATGCCCAGGTCTGCTGCCTCCCCGGCGTTCGTGCCCTGGGTCACCTGGCAAAGGGGGGGGCCCAGCCCAGCTCTGCATACCTGCCTCCCCGCCCCCCCCAGGGCCTGTCGGTGCTTGGCTGGCCAGCGAAGGGTAGGGACAGTTAGCTCCTAGCTGGGCGTTCACAGGCAGTGGACACAGTGTGTCCTGTAGGTGTTTTTGAGGGGCCATGACCCCCCCCCCGAATGCTGCTGATGCTGGATTCCTCCTGTCCACACAGCTGAGGTCATGGACTGTCACTTCGGCTTCCCCAGGCCAGCCGTCACCTCAGCTTCTGGGGACTGCTCCCGCTGCTAGAGGTTTGCTTGCAGGGCCTACCTCCTGGGGCCCGGGATGCCCCCATAATCCGCAGACTCAAGTGGCAACCCGCAGCCTGAGCTGGGGCATGTGGGGTGCTCCCTGAGTCCCTGCTGGCCTGTCCTGGGCCAGGACCCTGCACCTTTGTCCAGCCCGCCCTTACCTGCACACCTGCCCGGAGAAGGAAGCCTTCCCCGCCCTCAGGCCGGCCTTCTCCTGGAGCCTGTCCTGGTCCTGCAGGAACGCCCCTCAGGCGGCCTCGCCAGGGGGCTGTGCGTGGGCCCGGCACACGCGCCCAGCTTTGAGCCCAGCTCCAGTCACCTCGTTAGTCGGCACCTGCAGGCTGCAGGCCGGCCACCTCTGGACCCCCAGCCCTCTGCTGCTTGTGGTCCTGATGGGCCCCAGCGACACATGGCCGGGTCCAGGGTGGGCTGGCCTGCACGCACAGGATTCACAGGACTCTGCCCGGCTGTTCATGGTCCACCTGGACACCCACTGGCCAAGGGGACATTTCTGCTGACTGGGAGGACACCCCAGCCCTGACCCGGGGAGCAGATGTGGGGGCGGGGGAGCCCCGAGGGGAGGACCTCGAGATGAGGAGAGCCCTCTGAGGTGGGAGAAGGCAGATGGTGCTCCAGGGATCAGACCAAGAGGTGGATGGTGGGCGGTGGTGGGCGGCTGAGGTGTCCAGGAATCCTGGGGCGGGGTGGGCTTGTGGGGGAGCAGGGGGCCTTACTTTCCAAGCCCGGCGTTTCTCTGTGTCTGCGAGGTTCTGAAGTTGAGCAGCACTGAGCCTCCCGAAGCTTGGGCCTCTCGCGCCCGCCCCTCCCTCCGCGGGCTCGTCATGTACTTGCTTCAAGTGGTATCCGTGACAGATGTTGTTGCCATAGGCTTTATTAGCGTTCCCATCATACGGTTTTCCTGTTTTGGCAGCTTTTCTCCAGCACAAGAACCCTCATGATTCTCAAAGACGTATGTGGAACTTTTCCATTCTGATTAAAAAAAAATAGACTTTTAGAGTGGTTTTGGATTACAGGAAGATGGAGAGGAAAGTGCGGAGGGTCCCGCGGAACCCTTCAGCACCCGCGGCCTGTTGCGCACGCCTTGCCCAGGTACGTCTGCCCTGACTGATGAGCCTGGACCGATGCGTTGTCCTTCGTGACGAGTCCACGGTCGACTTTGGGCTTCACTCCTGCTGTGTGTGTCCTGTGGGATTTGAAGCTGATGTTACACAGAGTACTTTCACTCCCTAGAAATCCTCTGTGCTTTGCCTCTTCGTCCCTCCCTGTCCCCCAACCCCTGGCAGCATCTTTTCACTGGCTCCATGGTTTTCTTTCCCAGAATGTCATGCAGTTGGAATCATGCAGCCTTTTCAGGTTGGCTTCTTTCACTTAGTGATGTGCATTTAAGGTTCCTCCACATCTTCTCATGACTTAATAGCGCATTTCTTTTTAGTGCTGAGTAATGTTTCCTTGTCTGGATGGACCACAGTTTATTTGTCCACCACCCACTGAAGGACGCCTTGGATGCTTCCAAGTTTTGGCGATTATGAATAAAGCTGCTGTAAACATCCATGTGCAGGATTTTGTGTAGAGTTAAGTTTTTAGCTCATTTGGGTCAACACCTAGGGTTTGCTTGGTGGATCCAATGGTAACAGTGTGTTTAGTTTTTTGTTTTTTTTTTTAAGATTTTATTTATTTATTTGAGAGAGAGAGAGCAGGGGGGAGGAGCCGATGGAGAGGGACCTCCATTGGCCTGAGTCCTTCTCCATCGGCCTGATGAGCCTGGACGGATGCATTGTCCTTCGTGACAAGTCCACAGGGAGGGGGGAGGAGCAGGGGGGAGGGACCGATGCAGGGGGGAGGGGCCGATGGAGAGGGAGAAGCAGACTCTCCGCTGACCAGGGAGCCCTACATAGGGCTCAGTCCCAGGACCCTGGGATCATGACCTGTGTTTGGTCTCGTACGAAGCCGCCAAGCTGTCTTGTGAAGCTGCAGCGTGGGTCTGCGTTCCCTGCAGCCATGACTGGGCTCTTGCCACTCCACGTCCTCGCCAGCACTTGGTCTTGTCAGTGCCCTGGATTTTGGCCGTTGTAGTAGGCGTGCAGTGGAATCTTGTTATAATTTGCATTTCCCTGATGACGCGGGATGTGGAGCATCTTCTCATGCGCTTATCTGCCGCCCGTATGTCTTCTCTGGTGAGGTGTCTATAGATCCTTTGCTCATTTTTAAATTGGGTTGTTAGTTTTCTTATCGCTGTGTGTATACTTACTAGTCATTTACCAGGTATATGTTTTGCCAAGATTTTCGCTTAGTCTGTGGCTTATTTTTTCATTCACTTAAAAGTGTCTTTCACGGAGCAGAAGTTTAAAAAAATTTCAGTCAAGTTCAGGTTATCAGTTTTTTCCTTCATGGATCATGTCTTTGGTGTTTGTACCTAAAAAGGCATCAGCACACTCAGATTTTCTCCTGTGTCATTTTCTAGGAGATTGATCGTTTTGCATTTTACATTTAGGTCTAGGATTCATTTGAGTTAATTTTTGTAAAGCTATTAGATCTATGTTTTCATTCTTTGTGTGTGCATGCACACATATGTGTGGATGTCTGGTTGTTCCAGTGTGTGTGCATGCGTGTGAGTGTGCATGGGAATGTCCATTTCCAGTGTGTGTACATGTGTGTGCGTGTTTGCATGTGTATGTCCAGTTGTTCCAGTGTGTGTGCTGTGTGTGCATGTGTGTGTATGTCCAGTTGTTCTGGCACCATCTTCCTCCATTGCACTGCCTTTGCTCCTTTGTCAGAGGTCAGTCGACTGTACTTATGGGGGTTTATTTCTGGGCTCTCCATTCTTTTACATTGATCTGTTTGTCTGTTCTCTCATCAAAACCCCACTGTCTTGATTACTGTAGCTTTCTAGTAAGTCTTGAAGTTGGGTAGTGTCAGTCCTCCAGCTTTGTTCTTTTCCTTCAGTTTTCTGTTGGCTGTTCTGGGTCTTTATCTCTCCATATAAATTTCAGAATCAGTTTGTTGACATTCATGGAATTTTATTTATTTTTATTTTATTTTTTTAAAGATTTTATTTATTTATTTGACATAGGGAGAGAGAGAGAGAGAGCACAAGCAGGGGGCGCAGCAGAGGGAGAAGCAGGCTCCCCGCTGCAGGGCTTGATCCCAGGATGCTGGGATCATGACCTGAGCCGAAGGCAGATGCTTAACCAACTGAACCACCCAGGCGCCCCTTGATTGGAATTTTAATTGGAATCGCATTGGATCTACAGATGAAGTTGGGAAGAGCTGACATCTTGACAATATTGAGTTTTCCTGTCCATGAACATGGAACACCGCTCCATTTATTTAGTTCTGTGATTTGTTTCATCAGAGTTTTGTAGTTCTTCTCATGAAGGTCTCGCACGTATTTTGTTAGATTTATATCTAAACATTTCATATTTTTGAATGTTAACGTAAATGGTATGTGTTTTTTAATTTTAAATTCCAATGTTCATTGCTGGTGTATGAGAAAAGCAATTTACTTTTGTGTACTAACCTTGTATCCTACAAACTTGCTATGATCACTTATGGCTCCAGGAGTTCTTTTGTTGATTGCTTGGGATTTCCTGCATAGATACTCATGTCATTTGCAAATAAACACAGTTTTATTTCTTCCTTCCCAATCTGCATATCTTTTTTTTCCCTTTTCCTATCTTATTTCATTAGCTACAGCTTCCAATACAATGTTAAATAGGAATGGTGAGAGTGGACATCCTTGACTTGTTCCTGATCTTACTGGAAAAACATCTAGTTTCTCATATTAAGTATAGTGTTAGCTATAAGTTTTGTAGAGCTTGGCTCTTTAGAACAAAGAGAGGGAGGGAGTAGAGGGAGTTCCCCTCTGTTTCTAGTTTGCTGTGAATTTTTATCATGAAGGAATGTTGGATTTTGTCAAATACTTTTTTTTGCACCTATGGATATGATCATATTATTTTTCTTCTCTACCCTGCTTACGTGGTGGTGGATTGCATTAACTGATTTTTGAGTATTGAACCAGGCTTGCATACCTGGAATCAATCACTATTGGTCGTGGTGTATAATTTTTTTAATACACTGTTAAATTTGATTTGCTTCTATTTTTTTTAAAGATTTTATTCATTTATTTGGGAGATAGAGATAGCAAGAGAGAGAGAGCACTAACAGAGGGGAGAGGGAGAAGCAGGCTCCCCGCAGAGCAGGGAGCCAGATGTGGGGCTCGATCCCAGGACCCTGGGATCATGATCTGAGCCGAAGGCAGATGCTTAACCCACCAAGCCACCCAGGCGCCCCGATTTCCTAATGTTTTGTAGAAGAATTTTTTGCTTCTATGTTTATGAGAGGTATTGGTCTGCAATTTTCCTTTCTTATAATACATTTGTTTGGCTTTGGTATTAAGGTAATGCTGGCTTCATAAAATGAGTTAGGAAGTATTTCCTCTACTTTTAATTCCTGGAAGAAATTATAGAAAATTGGTATAATAACTTTCTTAAATATTTGGTAAAATTCATCAGTGAACCCACTGGGCTTGGTATTTTCTGTTTTGGAAATTTATTAATTATTGATTCAATTTCTTTTATAGATGTATACTAATTAGATTATCTCTCATTGTGTGAGTTTTCAGTAGATTGAATCTTTGAAGGACTAGATTTTTTTTTCATCTAGGTTATTAAATGTGTGGGCATAGAGTTGTTCATAATATTCCTTTACTGTGCTTTTAATGTTTGTGGGATCTGTAGTGATGGCCCCTCTCTCATTTCTGATATTAGTAATTTATGTCTTCTCTCTTTTTCTGTTAACTTAGATAGAGGCATATCAGTGTACTGATTTTTTCAAAGGATCTTCTTTTGCTTTCCTTGACTTTTCTCTATTTATTTGCTGTCTTCAATTTCATTGATTTCTGCTCTAATTTTCATTATGTGTTCTGCTTACTTTGGATTTTCTTTTCTTTTTCTAGTTTCCTCAGGTGGAAGTGGAGATGATTGGTTTTAGATGTTCTTTTGTAACATATGCATTCAGTGGTATAAATCACGCTCTAAGCACTGCTTTCAGTGCATCCCACAAATCTTGATAACTATTTCATTTCCATTTAGTTAAAAATATTTTAAGATTTCTCCTCAAACTTCTTTGAGTCTGTGTCATTTAGAAGTGTGTCATTTAATTTCCAAGTGTTTTAGAGTTTTCTAGATACCATTTTGTTATTGATTTCTAGTCTAATTCCATTGTGGTGTGACTGTATCTTTTAAACAGTTTCTTTTAAATTTGTTAAGGTGTTTTATGGCTCAGAATGTGATCTTTTTTGGGCGAATGTTCTCTGTGAGCTTGAGAGGAATGTTTATTCTGCTTTTGTTGGATGAAGTAGTCTATAAATATCAATTAGATCTAGTTGATTGATGGTGTTCAGTTCAACTATGTCCTTCCTGATTTTTGTATGCTGAAATCTGTTAATTGTTTATAAAGGATGTGGAAGTTGCCAGTATAGTAGTGTCTTTGTCTGTTTCTCCTTGCAGTTCTATTGGTTTTTGCCTTATATAGTTTGATGCTCTGTTATTAGGGGCATACACATTAAGGATTTTAATGTCTTCTTGGAAAATTAACCCCTTTATCATTATATAATTTCCCCCTCTATCCCAGTTATTTTTCTTGCTCCAAAGTTTACTTTGTCTGAAATTAATATGGTTACTTGGCTTTCTTTTGATTAGCATAAGCATGGTATAACTTTCTTCATCCTTTTACTTTTCCCCCAGTTAAAACCTTTTTATTTTTATTTTTTTAATAGACCCCCCCTTTTTTTAAAGCAGTTTTAGGTTCACAGCAGAATTGTGTAGAAAATGCAGAGAATTTCCCTTCCCCTTTCCCCACACTGTGCCTTTACTTTTAGTGTATATATTTTTTTATATTTAAAGCAGGTTTTAGTCTATATATTTTTATATTTAAAGCAGATTTTTGATAGTGTATTGTAGAGTCTTGCTTTTTTCCTCAATCTTATAGTCTCTGTCTTTTAATTTGTATTTTAGACCACTGGTGTTTAAGGTGATCACTGATAATGCTGGATTAATATCTACCATATTAGTTTCTGTTTTCTATTTGGTGCTCCTGTTCTTTTTTTTTTGTCTTCTGCAATTTTTTTGCCTTCTCTGGTTTTGATTGAGCATTTTGCATGATTTCATTTTTTTCTTCTCTTCTAGCATATCAATAATACTTCTTTTTTAACTTTTTTTTAGCAGTTGCCCTTGCATTTGCCATATATATATACTTATGGCTAAGCCAGGCCCCCTTGTGAATACACTATTAAGGACAGTGCAAGCTCCACACAGCATTCCCAGGTCCTTCCTCTGTCCCTTATACAAGTGCTGTCATTCATGTCATTTATTTCTAAGCTATAATCAAGTACATTGTTGTTATTTTGTTTTACACAAACTATTATCTGTTATATCAGTAAAAATAAGAAAAATAAAATATTTTATGTTTCCTTAATTTATGCTTCTCTAACACTCTTCTTTTCTTTATGAAGATCCAAATTTGTGACCTATATTCTTTCCTTCTCTCTGAATGTATTTCTTTAACATTTCTTCCAAGGCTGTCCTACTGGTGACAAATTCCCTCAGTTGTTTGTCTGAGAAAGTCTTTGTTTCTTTTTCACTTCTGAAGGATAACTTTTTAGGATACAAAATTCTAGGTTGGTATTTTTTTTCTTTCAAAACTATAAATGTTTCCACTCCACTCTTCCTGTTTGCATGGTTTCTAAGGAGAAGTTTGCTGTAATTCTTACTCTTGCTCTTCTGTAGATAAGATATTTCCCCCCCCATGGCTCTTTTTATTTTCAAGATTTTGTCTTTGTTTTTGATTTTCTGCAGTTTGAGTGTGATTTGCTGAGGTGTACATTTGTTTGGCATTTATCCTGCTTGCTGTTCTTTGAGCTTCCTGGATCTGGGTTTGGGGTCTGTCATTAATTTTGGAAAATGCTCAGCCATTATGATTTCAATCTGTCCTCATTTCCTCTCTCTTTTGTCTCTTCAGGCCTTGCCGTCCACATATGTTACTCCTTTATAGTTGTCCCACAGTCCTTGGATATTCTGTTCCATGTTTTTCTGTCTTTTTCCGCTTTGCTCTCCAGTTTTGGAATTTTCTGTTGACCTATCTTCAAGTTCACAGATTCTGTTTTTTAGGGGTTTATTTATTTATTTGAGAGAGAGAAAGAGATAGAGAGTGAGTGTGATGAGTGGGGGAGGGGCAAAAGGAGAGAGAGAGAGAATCACAAGCAGACTCCCCACTGAGTACAGACCCTGCGATCCCATGGCCCTGAGATCATGACCTGAGCCAAAACCAACAGTCAGACACTTCACTGACTGAGTCACCCAGGCGTCCCTTCAAGCTCACAGATTCCTAGCTTGGCCTTGCCCAGTCTAGCGATGAGCCCCACGAAGGCATTTTTTTTGTTGCTGTTTTTGATTTCTGGATTTCCTCTTGTTTCCTTCTTTGAGTTTCCATCTTCTTCTTTTTTTTTTTTTTTTTAAAGATTTTATTTATTTGACAGAGAGAGACACGGCGAGAGAGGGAACACAAGCAAGGGGAGTGGGAGAGGGAGAAGCAGGCTTCCCGCGGAGCAGGGAGCCCGATGCGGGGCTTGGTCCCAGGACCCTGGGATCATGACCTGAGCCGAAGGCAGACGCTTAACGACTGAGCCACCCAAGCGCCCCGAGTTTCCATCTTCTATTTATACTACTCATCTGTTCTCACATGCTGTCCACCTTTTCCATTAAAGCCCTCAGCATAATTATCCTGGTTCTTCTAGATTTCTGATCTGATCATTCTGCGATCTCTGCTATACCTGGGTTCTTATGCTTTCTCTGTCTCTTCAGACCTGTATTTTTATCTTGTATGCCATGTAATTTTTTTGTTTTGTAATTTTCTTTGTTGCAAATAACTATTTTAAAGGCAAGAAAACTGTCCCCCTTATATGCCACCGTTTAGAGGTGCTAACTTATAACCTCTCTACACATTTGCCCCTCTCCTGGATGAGTTGGTGTGCTTTTTCCTCATATTACAGTATAAAACATTTGGGTACATAACGATCTGTTAGGTGGGTACTGACCTAACAGCTCCCCTGTTGGATACTTTGGTTTGTGAGGTTTTTTGTCTCTGCTGCTCCCAGAGGGCTGCTGGTCAGGTTTTCTCACTGTAGTTTGTAGACAGGGATGCTGAGGGAGGCCCCAAGGGGGAGTGCCAGGGCCAGCCTCCTCCCCCTGCTCCAGCTGTCCTGATGCTGCTGAGGTCTGGGGGGACCAGGACACCGGTGACTGGACACCACCTCTGATCTTGGTTCTGCAGGCAGATGTCCCAGAGAGGCGAGGCCTGGAATCTCCTAGGACAGATGTGGTCCCCAGGCTGCTAGACAGCCTCTTGGTCAGGGTGTGTGCAGACCCTGGGTTGGCCGGGGAGGAGAGCTGCACCATGGACATCACCACTGAGGCCCAGCCGTGGAGGGAGTACTTGAAGGCCTCAGAGACTGGTGAGGCCAGGCAGTGGAGGGAGCCTCAGGTGGGCAAGGCGGGGACATGCTGCTCAGGTGACTCCCGGGGGAAGAGGGCCAGAGGTTGCAAACTGCCGGCCAGCATGGCTGTTGGGCTCATGATGCTGGTCCATGCAGGGTTTTCACAAACAGTTGCATTGGCTGTGATATAGAAAAATCCAGAGGTTTCACCTAGAAATGTGCATTTCCTGATTGTCTTGAAAAGTCAGGGGATATGACAGCACTCCGTGTGCATCCACAAGGTGCCCCGTGGGCCTGTACTGCCCTTGGGCCACCAGGCTCTTCTCTACGCTCCTTGCTGGGCTGAGTGGGGGCCAGCCCTCTGTCCCCAACCTATGCTCTGGCCCCATGCACAGTCAGGGCCTGTTTGGCGGGTTGTTCTAGATAACTCCCAGGTCCCCACTATGGGGAGACATGGTTGGTCTCTGGGGACCTACTCTCGTGGAGACCTGTGATCTCCAGAGTTTTTGCCTCCCTCCTCCCTTGGGGCCCCAGAACAGCACCACCCGTGATTTGTAGAAGGTGTGACTGTGGGCTCAGTGGGCCTACTGTCCACGCTTGGGCTCAGTGTCTCCATCTCACAGATGAGAGGCCGGACAGGGTGGAGTTTTGCCAAGAGTCTCATTCGTCTCTGAAACCGCAGGAGCCTTAACTTCTTGCCCACTTAAAGCTGCTCTCAGAAGGTTTTGGCCACTCACCATGAGCATGGATCAGCACTGTCTTTGATCTGCATTCTCTACAGATACGTTTTTTAGAGTCAGAAGAGTATTTTTTAAAAGTCTGTATATATAAAAAAATTCAAAAAGCTTTGCTTTGAGTTAAATCGGTTTATTGTGATTACAGTTCTTTAAAAATTTTGAAGGGGGATAATAATATGCACACATAGCAAAAAAATTAATAGTCAAATATTTGTCTCCAGTGACAAGTCTGTCGCCTGCCTGCTGACCACCAGTCCTTGAGAGATGGTCACTGGGGTCAGGTTTCTGGTCACAGAGGAACATGTTTATGCGTTTCCAAACAATACCCAACAAAAGATGGGTGTGCACCATATACCTTTACTGCAACGTATGCCCTTTGCTGAACAGTATATCCCGGAGATTGTTCTGGGTCAGCGAGGGTAGAGTCTGTACTTCTTGGCATTAAACCTGAGTTTTCCGTGGATGGACACCTGGTTGCTGCTGCTGTAAGTGCCCAGTCCACACCTGCGCCTGTGTCCCTGGGCGTTTTGCGGGGAGGATCACAGACGAGGGCATGTGCACTTTCTGTGTCAGCAGCTCCCACTTTAGAGGCTGTGCCAGTGTGTTCTGCTGAGGACACATGAGGGCGCTTGTCCGTGTGTCAGGCTGCCAGGTCCCCTGCATCCCCCAGGCTGGGCAGCCGATGGGTGGAAACCTTCTCACAGTTGGGTTGCATGTCTTACTACAAGTGCTGTTGCATCTCCTTCCGTGTTTAAAAGCCATTTATGTTTTTTCTGTAAAGTGTCTACTTAAAGTCATGACTTGAATCACTGGTCAGGCAGACATAGTTTTGTGTTTTTTCCCACAACCCCTGCCCCCCCCAGCCTTCCTTCTATTTACTACATCTTTGACATGTAGTCCACACGTGGACTAAGGTTTCCCTGAGGCACGTAGGACTGTGCAGAAAGCAGTCATTGGTTTGAGTACTTGGTATTTTTCACTCCTGGTGCTGCTCTTCATTGTTTGGAATTATTTGGATCCTTGCATCCATGAGGCTGGTGACAGGGCACCCTTGGAGAACCATGGGGAGGTGTCCCACTGGGCTGCATCTCTGTGGAGTGTGAGAAGGGCCAGGTTCCCTTGAGGCCCAGAGGCAGCCCTGAGGTGACCTTGGGTGATTAGAGCCACAAGCCTGTGTGACCTGCTTACTTCTTTCCACCAAACACCTAGTTAAACTAAACCTGCAGGTGTGGTTTTATGCTTTTAAATGCTTTAGGAGTAAGGTTTTAAGAAGGCAGCCCTTAGGAGTGCATTGTTTCCGTTAAGTCCACATGAGTGACTTGGGCCCTTGGGTGATGATGACGATGGTTATGATGGTGAAGATGATGGTGATGGTGATGAGGATGGTGATGATGATGGTGACGATGAGGGTGATGATGATGGTGGTGATGATGGTGATGATGATGGTGGTGGTGATGATGACGGTGATGATGATGGTGATGGTGGTGGTGATGGTGATGATGGTGATGAGGATGGTAGTGATGATGGTGGTGATGGTGATGAGGATGGTGATGATGATGGTGATGATGAGGGTGATGATGATGGTGATGATGGTGGTGATAGTGACAATGAGGGTGATCGTGACAGTGATGATGGTGATGATGATGATGGTGGTGATGGTGATATGGTGACCATGATGGTGATGATGGTGATGATGATGGTGATGAGGATGGTGATGATGGTGATGATGATGATGGTGGTGATGGTGATGATGATGGTGATGATGATGGTGATGGTGATGAGGATGGTGATGATGATGGTGATGGTGATGAGGATGGTGATGATGGTGGTGATGGTGATGATGGTGATCATGATGGTGATGATGGTGATGGTGGTGATGATGATGGTGATGATGGTGGTGATGATGATGATAGTGGTGATGATGGTGGTGATGATGGTGGTGATGGTGATGGTGACAATGATGATGGTGACGGTGGTGGTGGTGATGATGATGGTGATGGTGATGATGGTGGTGATGGTGATGATGGTGGTGATGGTGATGGTGATGGTGATGATGATGGTGGTGATGACAATGATGGTGATGAGGATGGTGATGATGGTGGTGACGATGAGGGTGATGGTGACAGTGGCTATGACAAGCCAGAAGCTGCCTTCGTCTTCCTGTCCACACACATCCTGTGTGCCAGACACACTGCTGTGGTTATACTCGCAGCCCCTCTGGAACTCACCTGTCCCACCAGCAAGGGCTGGGAGAACAGTTGTTTTTTGTGTTTCAGAGCCTGTTTTGTCTCTTCTGAGCATCCAGTTCCTCCCTGTGGTCCTGGTTATCTGTGGCCGTGTAATAGTCACCCCAAAGCCTAGTGGCTTCTGACAATAATCACATTGTTTTTTTCCCAAGAATCTGTATGTTGGACTCAGCAGACAGACTTCACCTGGATCCCCAGAGCCCCATCATTGTTCTGTGGCCAGATCCTCACGAGGGCCATGTGGGAGCCACACAGCCTCTGTGACCCTCGGGGGTCCCAGGGCACCGAGTCCCCAGACTGGCCACCCTCCAGGAGGGAGTGAGGCCTGGATCATGGCAGGTGTCCCGTCAGCCCATGCAAGTATGCGGGGGGGCCGGCTCTCTGGCTGGGTCAGGCCTGCCGTTCCCTCCTTTTTCTTTCCAGTCCTCTTTGTGACTTGTTCTCTGGGAGCCCGGCTGCGTCAGGGGTCTGGTCCTCTCTGTCCCCCACCCCGTCACTGTGCCTCCTCTGCTCCCCCTGAACGGTGGGTCCTTGGCCGACCGGAAGCTGCAGAGGCTCCAGGGCCTGGTGTGCCCATCCCCACCCACTTTCCATTTCCTCCTCCTATGGGGTCCTGGCCAGCTCAGGCTTCTCTGGGCCTCAGTCTCCCTTGCACATGGGGCCTGAGGCTCTCAGGGTGGAATCAGCAAACTGGATGGACAGTGGCTGGCCCGTGGAATCCTGAGTGGGCCCACGCATGTCACCCGTGCCCGTGTTTGGGAAAGACTGCTCCCTGTGTGTGACCTGGGGCATGTCGCTTCCCACGCTGTGGTTTTGCCTGTCACGTGGAGAAGCTCACGTGGTGCCTGGGCCAGTGGCTGGTACTCAGGATTTAGCTGTCGTTGGCACAGTTAGGGTCTCAGGGACCATCTTGAGTCTGACATGTGGCCACTGACTGCGTCGAAGCTGAGTGACGACCGAGTTGTCCCCATGTGTCCCCATGGCTGCTCCCTGTGGAAGTGTGTCAAGGACCAGTGTCTGGGCATCCTCCAGAGATCAGCAGGCAGGAGTGGGGGGAGTGGGGCAGCCCTGAAGCCGGGGGTGAGGTTGGCGAGGGAGAGGGCAGAAAGAGGGAGGGAAATCACCGTGGCCAGTGATTGGCAAGGAGGGGATCCCCCACCGGGCCTTCCGTGCTCCCTGGCCACTCAGACCAGTGTGCAGGCACCAGCCTGCCCCTGCCTCCCCTGTGTCCTCCTGCCAGCCTGGCCTCTCCCCTGCAGCAGGCTCCCTGCAGGGTGGACAGCTCAGGCAGCCTTCTCCATGGGGCACCAGGACCTGGGAAAGGTGGGAGGAGGTGAGCTAGTGTGCGGGGGCCTTAGCTGTCGAATCTCAAACACGTGTTCGAGCCGAGCTGAGGTTTAGTGGCCATGGGCCGTTCTGCCATGAGAGAGCAGCAGGGCTCTGGGGTCCGACCTCCTGGCAGGAGGTTTCACTGCTCCTGGTGTTTGCTCTCTCAAGTAATCACGGAGGACCCACCTTGCACACTGAGCTTGTGTGCCTTCCTACCTTTTGCCTCAGAATAGGTGTGCAGGTGTGGAATTCCTGCCCCAGGAATAGCTCAAGGCAGACGCGGCAGCAGTAGGTCAGGAGGCGCCTTCCGGTGGGTCCTGCCCCCCTCCCACCCCCCCCCGGCCCTGCTGCTGGGACGGGTCTGCTGCCCGCACTGAGCTCCTGGGAGCCTCGGAGGGCAGGCGGTGCCCGTCCCTCCCCTCTGCACCTGGAAGGGCCCACTTCCTTTTTGATTTTTTTGTGAGGTTTCTCCTATAACTTAAAAAATAAATAAATGTCAGAACAGGGTTATAGAAGTTGTGGTTTATGTTAAATCCACATTCTTGACAATAGTAATAGGAAAAGCCACGATGCAATTTAATTGTAATTCAGGACATACTTCACAAACGCGAGCAGTGAGGTGTGGGGTGTCCAGGCCGGGCGGGAGCCTGAGCCCTGGGGAGCTCTGTGGGCAGGGTCCTGCCCCTGGGCTTCCGGAAAGCCCTGCCTGGCTGCGGGCAGAGCAGGGATTCCCACGGGATGACCTTGGAAGAGCCGCTTCCTCTGCGGGCCCCCAGCCCTTTATGCTGCAAGCGCTTCGCAGCGCCTAGTGTGGATGTGGGTTCTGCCCAAGGAGCCGGGAGCCCAGGCCTCCCCTGGAGGACAGGCTGCGCTGGCGCCTGTGACCCCCATTGCTGCCTCTAAAGTGTCAGCGGTGCCCCCCCCCCCCTCAGGTCCCCCCTGCTTGGCCCCTTTTTTCATTTTTTTTTCCCCCCCCCCCCCCCGCCACTCCACCTGCTGTCTTTCTACTTACTGGGCTCATGGCACTTACATTAGCTGTAACCTTTGTGGGGTTGACTCGGTGCCGGATGCCAGGTCACTGGGGGCTCAGATCAAACCAGTCCCCAGCCTCACTTGGCATGTGCCCCTGAAAACATGACCTCCCTCCGCAGGTCTCACCACTGGCTTCCAAGCCAGTGGTCGAAGGAGCTCAGACAGGAGCACAGGCAAATATGCATGTACACACTCATGCATGCACACATGGCACACACTCACGTGCATATTCACACACGCACCCACATATGCAGACACACATGCATGCACACACATACACACTCATGCATGCAGCCACGCACACAGCGCACACTCACATGCTCATAAGGCAACCGCACATGCATGCACACACATACACATGCACGCACACACGGCGTACACATGCAACTCATGCACACGCGCGCACACACATGGATGTACACATACATACGCACACATGGATGTACACATACATATGCACGCATGCACGCACACATGCACACATGCACACACATGGATACACATACATATGCACACATGCGCACACATACATATGCACACATGTGCACACATGGATGTACACATACATATGCACACATGCGCGCRCACATGCATGTACACATATGCACACATGCGCACACAGATGGATGCACACATGCACACACATGCACACATGCGCACACATGGATGTACACATACATATGCACACACGCGCACACACATGGATGCACACATACATATGCACACATGCGCGCACACATGGATGCACACATATGCACACATGTGCACGCATGGATGCACACATACATATGCACACATGTGGATGTACACATACATATGCACACATACATATGCACACATGTGCACACATGGATGTACACATACATAGGCACACACATGGATGCACACACATATGCACACACATGGATGCACACACATGTGCACACATGTGCACACACATGGATGCACACACATGCACACATGCGCACACACATGGACGCACACACATATGCACACATGCGCACACATGGATGCACACACACATGCACACATGCACACACACATGGATGTACACATATATGCACGCACAACGTACGCATGCAGCTCATGCACACATGTGCGCACACATGGATGTACACATACATATGCACATATGCACGCACGCGCGACGTACTCATGCAGCTCATGCACACATGCGCACATATGGATGTACACACATGCACACACGTACACATGCACGCATGCACGACATACGCATGCAGCTCATGCACACATGCGCACACGCATGGATGCACACATACATATGCACACATGTGCAGACGTGGATGTACACATACATATGCACACATGCGCACACACATGGATGCACACATATATATGCACACATGTGCACACATGGATGTACACATACATATGCACGCACGCGCACACACGTGGATGCGCACACACATGGATGCACACATATGCACACACATGGATGAGCACACACATGGATGCACACATACATATGCACACGCGCACACATGGATGCACACACGCGCACACACGGATGCACACACATGCACACATACATGGATGTACACATGTGTACACATGTGCACACATGGATGCACACATACATATGCACACATGCGCACACATGGATGTACACACATATGCACACACGTACACATGCACGCACGCACGACGTACGCATGCAGCTCACGCACACATGCGCGCACGCATGGATGTACACATGCACACATGCACACACGCATGGATGTACACACATGCACACATGTACACATGCACGACGTACTCATGCTGCTCATGCACACATGTGCACATATGGATGTACATACATGCACACATGCACACACATGGATGTACACACATATGCACACACGCACGACGTACGCATGCAGCTCATGCACACATGTACACACACATGGATGTACACATACATATGTACACATGCACACATGGATGTACACATATATATGCACACATGCACACACATGGATGTACGTATGCACACATGCACACATGGATGTACACATACGTATGCACACATGCACACATGCAGCACACAACAGCCACAGTTTTGTTGTGGGTTCACCACCAGGTGGAATCATACATACCTTGTTCTCTACTGTGTGTTTTCCACTCTGGGATCCATGTCAGCATGTAAAGATGTACTTTGTTCTTCTATTAAAGGTGGCCTAGCAGCACCCTGGCCATGCTGAGCACTGAGCACCGTGTGTGCCTGAGGCATGACGTGGTGACAGGTCCACTTCCCTGACTCCCACTGCTTTCATGGCTGCATGCCCCAGTGGCTGGCTCCTGCTGTGGCCCGTGGCCTGTGGCCCATGGTGTGTGGGGCCTCGTTCTGTGTCCAGGGTGCACTGTGAGCATCTCACCCCGCTGACAGCCAGGGTGGGCTGCCCCCCACACGGGTCACTGGCTGGCGGCCTCTACTCCTGTAGGCGTGAGGCCTGGGCCCGTGCTCTCCCTCCCCGGTCACGGCACGGCCACCGTGGGGCCCCGGGGCCTGCACGTTGTGGGAAGTCAGTCCCTTACTGACCCCGTCTTCTGGGGTCCCGGGAAGCTGGGCTGCTCTCGGGAGGGAGGGCAGGGTCAGCAGGGTCTGAGGCCACGTCTCAGGTGGCCTCCGCCCCCTGCGCTCCTGCCCCCGACTGGGGTGGCTGTGGCCTCCGTGGGGCTGCTGCCGCCACCAGAGCCGAACACACTAACGCAGCCGTTGTTGGGCCGCTGAGGCGGCGCTTATTCTGGGACAGAACTGAGCTCCTGGGGGCTCTTGTCCTCCCCCGAGGCTCTGCAGTGCCCCTCCCGCTCCTGCCCTGCTCCCTCCGCCCCAGTTCCCTGCCAGGCTTGCCCTCCTCCCTCTGCATTCCACCTCTCTGTCCTTCTCCCCCCTTCACTCTCTCCTTCTCTCCCCCTCCCCCCACCTCGTCCCCTCCCCCCTCCCCATCCCCTTGCTCCTCCCCTCCCCTCCCTCCTCTCCCCTCCTCTCCCTCCCCCTTCCCTCTGTCTGTCCCCCTCCCCACCCCATTCCCTTTCTCTCCCTCCCCCCCTCCTCTATCCCTCTCTGTCCTCTGTCCTGCTCCCCCAGGCACCCCAGCTGCTCTCACTTGGTCCCCAGCCCTCGGGGTCACAGTCTCTGCACGGGTCATCTCCCCGTCTCCTACAGATGCGATGATACAGGGACAGGACACGGCAGGGACCGTAAGTCGGGCCTGGCTCTCAGCCTGTCAGCGCCCCTTGTCCTGGATCTGTCACTGGACCTCAGCCCGTAACTCTGCACCCCTGCGTGGGCCTGGCGTATGGGGCGGCTCTAGGGCCTGCTCCCCATGCCCGCCTTTGATGGAGAAGGCTGAGTCAGCTGTTCCTCCGGGCCCTCCAAGCCTCTGTTGCGCAGCCCGCAGCCCCAGCACGCACACCCACGGAGGCGAGGACGGGCGAGGCCTCAGGTGCCCTGATGCCCCACGTCTGTTCCTCTGTCCTGTCCCTCTGTCCGGAGAAGTCCTTGGGAGCCCAGCTCTTGTCCTGACCCAGTAGTGGTCTCCACAGGGAGGTGACCTCCAAATCGGCGAGATTGGTGCTTGGGCTCAGGGGGCCCTTCACCGGGCTCCTCGGAGGGCGTGGCGTGGTGCCCGCCCTCAGGCACGTGCACGTTTGGGATTTTCTCTGACCACCTGCCTACTGAATCTCGTGGGGTGCAGCGGGCAAGACGCTGATTGCTGGCGCCCGGGGCCGCGAACGTGGGGCTAGGTGGGCATTTCTGTGCGCACAGCGACGGGCCGACGGGGCCTGCCCAGGGTGTGGGTCTTTGCTCCTGGCTTTAGGGCAGGCAGAACGTTTCTGACTTTCCCGTGGCTGTTGTTCTCTTAGATTTTTGGGTGATTTCCCAAGTAATTTCTCAGGAGGCACTGAGAAAGCCTTAACTTTGGGATAATAACATAAATGAGCTGTTTCAGTAAAAGGCCCTCCCCATGCGGGTGGGGGGGACCGCTGTGGCTGGGTGCTCCCCGCCCAGAAGTTCACTCTGACCCGCGGGGTCCTCGCAGCCTGGGACATGGGGAGGTAGGAGGTGTGTCCTCGCACACAGCGCAGCCAGGGGGCCGCTCCTGGACCTTGGTTTCCACACATCCGGTGGCCCTTGTCAGGGCTGTTAGGCGCAGGCCGTCAGGGCCCGAGCGGTGACACACGCCGGTCGTGGGGGACCTGCTGGCATCGGGCCCTGGGTGGCCCTCCCAGGTGAGGGCCAGCCCCGAGGTGTCCTGGGCAGAACGAGGGACCCACGCCCCCACCTCTCTCTCCCTTTCAGCCTGGCCTCCCTGCACAAAGCAGCAAGTGGCCAGCCTGTCTTGGCTCTGCTGGGACCTGCACGCCCGAGTCCTGGGGTACAGAAGGGGTGCCAGGGCTGGGCAGGGGTGTTGGCGTGCACGCCCTGTGACCCTGGGCCTCAGCTCCCCACCTGTCATGCGGGTTCGTGCGTGGGCCTTCCAGAGCACGATGGGGCCTCCAGACATGTGGAACCAGCAGGGGGTTGTTGGGTGGGGGGTGGTTCAGGCATGATGATTTCCCTCCCTTCACCCGGCCTAGAACTCAGCCGCCATTCCCTCTGCGCTCCACTGTGCACCTGCCCCCTGACCTGTTGAAAGGGCCCCAGTCTGTGGGGCTGAGCTTGATAGTCTGACCTCAGACTCCTGTGTGCTGGGTCAGCTCCTTGTGTGTCCCTGGGATCCCCGTGGCCAGGCCAGGCAGGAGTATGTGTGGACGTGGGGTGTGGACACAGGGTGGATGTGGGGTGTGGAGTCTGGGTGTAGATGCAGGATGTGGAATTGGGGTGTGGGCCTAGGGTGTAGACAAGAAGCGTGGACCTGGAGTGTGAACACAGGGTGTGGACATGGGGTGTGGATGTGGGGTGTGGACATGGGGTGTGGCTTCTGGGTCCAATTTCTAGACCCAGTGGGTCCTGAATGTCTGCAGGGCTCTGTCTCTTGCTCACAGTGCATGGCTCCTGGTGGGTGTGGGCGATGGGGGCTCACACCGGTGTGGTCTCTGATGGATAAGAAAACTGAGGCCAGCTGGCCCAGGCCCGGGGTACAGAGCAGACCCGTGGTGCAGAGCAGACGTGGGGTGCAGAGCAGGGCCGGGGTGCAGAGCAGACGCGGGGTGCAGAGCAGACGTGGGGTGCGGAGCAGACGTGGGGTGCAGAGCAGACGCGGGG
Source organism: Phoca vitulina (assembly GCF_004348235.1). Taxonomy (NCBI): domain Eukaryota; kingdom Metazoa; phylum Chordata; class Mammalia; order Carnivora; family Phocidae; genus Phoca; species Phoca vitulina. The sequence continues at coordinate 1,311,372 of NW_022589807.1, forward strand.
TGCAGAGCAGACGCGGGGTGCAGAGCAGATGTGGGGTGCAGAGC
>NW_022589807.1:1311425-1334430 GCF_004348235.1 Phoca vitulina
GTGCAGAGCAGACGCGGGGTGCAGAGCAGGGCCCGGGTGCAGAGCAGGCCCACGGTGCAGGTCCTTTCTGTGGAAGGCAGGGGTGTTGGGGCCTGGGAGGGAGGGAGCAGAGGGGTCAGGCAGGTACACCAGCCCGAGGGGTGGGGGTTGGGAAGGGGCTGGGTGAGCAGCTACTCCTCCTTGAGGGTGGGGAGGAGCTGGGTGGGGGGTGTTGAGGACACAGGAGGGAGCAGGCTGCTGGTGGGAGGGGACCTCGGGGCTCTGGTGGGGAAGGGGGTGCTGTGGAGACAGACCAGTGGTGATCTGGCCATTTGCTGTCCTTACTGTGCCTCCCACCTGCAGTGTTACCAGCTCAGCATGTCTGGTTTGGTGAATTTGCCAGGTGACTGATGGCAGTAATGTGGTTCTAGCTCCCCTTTCTGGGTGGCTAGTGGGGTGGGGCATCTTTCTCCATAGCCCTGGGCTGTTTGGGGTCTGCCCTGTGCTTTCGTGGAGGAAATGCCCTTCATGCGCGGTTCCTGGCGGGAGGGTAGGAACACTCCCATACTTGCTGTAAATGTTTTCGAAGTTAGCACTTCAAAGTTGGCTGTCGGATGGGAGCCCTGTTTCAGGCAGTCAGTGTTCTCTCTGATTTCCTTTGCGATTCTTTGCTTGTTTAGAAAGTCACTTTGCCTCGTGAGAGCAGATGAACACGCCCTCACAGTCTGCTTCTGATGGCTTTGTCTTTTACATCCGACTCTTCAGACTGCCTGCACTTTGGTTCAGCGTTTGCTCTGAGATGAAGAGTGAACTTCCTATTTCCAAAAGCATGTGTCAGGGGCTTTGTGGGCTCCGGCTCTGCTCCTGGGACCATGGCACGTGGCAGCCGTGGCAGCCGGTGGTCCATCGAGGGGCCTGGAGCTGCGGTGGCTGACCCTGGCCAGGGGACCAGGGGACACAGGGAGGAGGCGCTTGGGGTCCGGGCAAGCGGCTCACCGCGTACGACAGGCGCGTGGTGACCCTCCCATTACTGCAGGGCTGTTGCCGGAAGATTCACGTAGGGGTCCTGCTGCTGCCGCAGGTGGAACGAGCGCTCGGCCAGCCTTAGCGAGGACGGGGTCAGTGGTGGGGGACGGGTGCCCCTGTCACGAGGCACGTTCCTTGTCTTTTGATTGAGATAAAATTCACGTAACATAAAACTAACCATCTTAAAGTGAGCACTTCATTGGCATTTAGTACCTTCACACTGTTGTGCAAACATGGCCTCTGTCCGGTTCCAGAACATTTTACCCCAGAAGGAGACCCCACGCCCACTCAGCAGTCACTGCCCGTTCCCCTCGCACAGCCCCTGGCACCGGCAGAGGGTCCTCTGTCTGTGCATTTTGCGTGAATGGCATCCTGCAGTATGTGACCTTGTGTGTCTGGGGTCCATCGTGCTGTAGCAGGTGTCGGCCCCTTTCCTGTTGAGGCTGGGGACCGCTCCGTTGCATGGATGCACCACAGTTGGTTTGTCCATCCGTCAGCTGGTGGACGTTGGGTGGTTTCCGTCTTTTAGTTATCGGGGCTGATGTTGCTGTGAACACTTGTGCGCAGGATTTGTCGGAGGCCCTGCTCTGCGTTCTTTGGGGCGCACATGCCCTGAGTGGGACTGCGGGGTCATAGGGTAAGTCTCTGTTTAACTTACTGAGGAGCCGTCAGACTATTTCCGTAGAAACTGTCCACTTTTACACATTCTCACCAGCGATGGAAGAGGGCTCTCGTTTCCCTCATCCCGGCCAGCACTTGCAATTTTCCTGGTGGTGTTTTCTTGTAAAAACTGTAGCCATCCTGGCGGGTGTGGGGTGGTATCTCGTTGGTTTGGATGTGCCTTCCAGTGACATCCACACGACTAAGAATGTTGAGCATCTTTCCTGAGCTTGTTGGCTGTTTGTACCTCATCCTGAGAGAAATGTCTGTTCGAGGCCTTCGTCCGTTTAAAAGCTGATTTGTGCGTCTCCCTGTCCTTGAGCTGTGAAGCTCCGTGTGTGTTCCAGACACTGGGCCCTCATCAGAAATGTGACCTGCAAATACTCTCTCCCGTTCTCCATGTTGTCTTTTCACTTTCTTCCTAGTGTCCTTTAGTGAGCAAAGGTTTTGATGATACACAATTTAATTTTTCTTTTGTTGCTTGTGTTTTTGGCGTCCTATCTGGGAATCCATGCCCAAATCCAGGGTCATGAAGATGTGCTCCTGTGTCCTCTTCTTACCATCTTATAGCCTTAGGCCTTATATTTAGGTGGTTGATCCATTTTTAGTTAATTTTAGTTACATTTTGTATATGATGTGAGGTAGGGATTCGACTTCAATCTTTTGATATCCTGTTGTCCCGGCACCGTGGTACGGCCCCCTGGGATGGCAGTCCCTCTAGGGGTCGGAGGGCCCGACCCGTAGCTCTAAGCTGCCCGTGGTGACGTGGTGGGGGCAGGCCCCTCCGAGACCCCCTTGGCCCCCGGCTCTGTGGTGACAGGACAGTGGTGGCTGTCCTGCAGGCAGGCCTGTGGGACGGCCCGTCCCTCTGCGTAGCCTGGTCATGCACAGCAAGGCCTTCCTTGCCCCTCCCTACCCCCCTGCTCATGCCCCCTCCTGTCCTTGTGGGCCGCTGTCCTGGCTCCTGTCCTGTTCCGCCTGCGTGCATGCTGCCCGCCTCCTGAGAGGTGGACAGGAGCTGCCCGGGTCCCACAGGGAAGGCCCCGGGGACTTGCAACATCTGTGCTTCCTCCGTTTCAGCTGTGTGGGAGTGGAAGAGGAGGAGGCCCCAGACATCGACGTCTACCACTGCCCGAACTGCGAGAAAACCCACGGCAAGTCTACCCGTAAGTACAGGGCCGTGCTGCCACCCCTGAGCTCCGGTCGGCCCTGGCCTGGCCTGCTGGGTGAAATGCCCGGGTACTTGCACCCTGCTGCCCGGGGACCACTGCCGGCCTTGCTTACTGCCCCTATGGACTTGGCACGACAGCCCCACCTGGCTGGCTCCCACCCAGGGGTGCAGCTGTGGCCACTTGGCCTGTGCAGAGACCCCACTGACTTCCCAAGGCCGGGCAGGGGCCTCACATTGCAGCACCTGCTGGGGCCAGGCCCACCCGAGATGGGGACGCCATGCTGCGGCTGTCCAGGAGGCTGCCCAGCCCTGCCCACCGCCCACCGCCACGCAGGGTGTGGCAGTGCCCACGTTGGGGATCTGCTGTCCCTTCTCTGGTACCGCCCGTAGGGAGAGTCCCTGTCTCAAATGCCTGCTGGTCCCTCGGGGCATCCTGTGGGGGCTCCTTGGGAACAGGCTCATCCAGTGTGGCTCCATGGGGGGCTCATGTCCCTGCTAGGGGGTGAGCTCCGAGGCTGAGCCCATGTAGGGGGTGTGCCCTGGTCTGCAGGTTCCTTGGGGGGGGTCTGGCCTGGGGACAAGACAGATGGCGTGGGGGTGTTAATGTGGCCTCTGGTTTCTGTCCTGGGTTGGGGGGCATGGGTGCTCATAAAAGGTGCAGTCTGGACGCTGACCCTGGCTGGGGGGCTGATCACAGCCCTGTCATCCTGAGCCCTGGGTTGGCTGGAGGAGTGTTGGGGGGGAACCAGAGCTGGCCCCAGGCCACCAGGAGTCCTGTCACTCCCCTTCAAAGGGAGCCTCCCTCCTGGTGTCCATTCACAAGGCTCCTGTGGGATGAGTCCTGTGGATCCAGTGGGGGTCGAGGGAGGGTGCCCGCACCCCTGTTCTGTGGACTGAGGCTGGCCATGCCCCCTCCACTCGGGAAGCTGGGTGAGGCAGGTGGGGCGTCACCTTTCCTTCTTGCCTCCCTTTGTGCCTGGCCTGTGTACCGTCGTCACTAGATGACAGGGGGGCTGCACTGGTTCAGCTCTCATCCTCCAGCCCCCAGCACATGGTCGTCACGCAGTAAAGCACCGCCAAATTCGTGAGACCAGCAGGAAGGCTCTTGGGCTCCTAACTGACCTCGTAGCCCCAGGAGCCGGCAGTGCTGGTGCTCAGGGTGAATCTGCTGTGGTTACCCAAAGAGCACTCTGGTCCCTGCTTGACAGGAGGAGGAGGTACACGTGGATGACGGTCGCTGTTAACACCTTATGAGCCACGGGCAAAGCTCAGAGCTGGCGGGGGTCAACAGGTGGGGGCTGGGGTTGCGCCATGCGGCCCCAGGGCAGGGCCAGGGACAGAATGGGACTGGAGCTAGGAGACCCCATCTGTCCCCACAACAGGGCTGAGCGTCCTGAGGGAGGGTGGGGCAGCCACTGTGGTCTGGGCTCTTGCATGAATTTGGGCTCAGGTTGGGCTACAGTGGGGGGACCTCTCCAGTATCTCTGCCCATCCTGGAAGCACCTTTCCCTGACCATGAGCTTGCCCACTGGCGGGGGCACACGTGCCTGCCGACTGAGACCCTGCCCCTGAGCCGGGGGTCCCCGCTGCCTGGTACTGCTGCTCAAAGCCAAGTGCAGGCAACCCGTTCTGGTACTTACGGCCAGCCACCCCCAGGGTATGTGGGGACTGCAGCTTGGTGGGAGCCGGCAGCCCCTCCCTGGCTGCGTGTGTGTGTGCACGTGTGCGTGTTATGTATACGTGTGCATGAGTGTGTGCACAGATGTTTGTGTGTGCATCCACGTGCACAGACACGTGCGTGTGCACGAGGAGTGACACGTGTGAGTGTCCGTGTGTGTAGACACGTGCATGTGCGTGAGCGTGGATGTGTTTGCATGTGCTTCCGTGTGTATAGACACGTGTGTGTGCATGAGCGTGGAAATGTATTTGTATGTGCGTCCGTGTGTATAGACATGTGTGTGTGTGCTTGTGCATGAGCATGGACATGTGTGTGTGCACAAGTTTGGACACGTGTGCATGAGTATGTGTGTGCACAGACACGTGCGTGTGCACAAGTGTGAACATGTGCACGAGCATCTGTGAATGGACACGTGTGTGCACGAGCGTGGACACGTGTGCGTATGTGTGTGCACAGACACGTACGTGTGCACAAGTGTGAACACGCGCACGAGCATCTGTGTGTATGGACACGTGTGTGTACGAGCGTGGACATGTGTGCGTATGTGTGTGCACAGGTTGATGCTCGTGTGTGTGTGTGTGTGTGCACATGTGCTTCATAAATCCTGTGAATTGGGCTTTCCCTGCTGTTACTGGAGTCTGCGTGGCCGTTGTGGACAGAGTGTGGGAACTAGCGTGTCCCGCCAGGGTGCGTGCCCAGTCGTGTGTCGCTCTGCCCTTGAATTGGGTCTGTGTCACTGGGACACGCCGGTCAGTTTGCCGCTTCTGCTCCAGTCAGACGTTGCACGGTGAGGACCTTCATCCTGCCCACGTCCCCAGGGGACCCCCAGGCCCGTGGGCTGCTCTGGGGGCCTCGCGTGGGTCTGTGGTGGGCATGCTGAGGTGAGGACGGGGGCCCACCCGCTCGCCCGCTTCACACAGAGTTGGGGCCTGAGGGTCCCCAGGGAACTTGGCGAGGAGTCCCCACCAACGGGAAGGCTCGCAGGCTTGGGTGGCCCTGAGAGCAGTTCTGGCCCCAGCGTGCCTGCTTCGGGGGCTGCCTCCCTGACTGCCCACATCCCTCCTTCCCGAGGCCCTGTAGCCGTGATGCCCTGAGGGCACCTGTCACCCCACGCCCCAGGCTCCTGCTGGGCCGAGGTCTCCAGGGTGCCTCGTCAGGGACACACAGGCAAGAGGACACTCGGCCTTGGGGCTCGGTGTCCTGGGCCCCGGGGAGGGAAGGAGCGCACCAGCCAGGGCTGCACAGGGAGCTCCGGGACGCTCACCCTGCCTCCCCTGCGGCTCTGTGTCGGGCTGTTGTCCCAGCCCTGAGCTTTAGCCGCAGTGTCCTTGAGCTGCTCTCGATGCCCCATCCTGAGTGAGGGCCCAGGAAGGCCAGCAGCCGTGGGCAGCGCTGCTTCCCAGGCCCAGCCCCTGGCGGGACGTGGGCGGGCTGCTGCTTTCTCACACTGCCCTTTACACTCGCGGCCCCGGCCCCTGGCCGCCCTCCAAGACTTGGTTTCCCCACATGACGTCCTGGGTCAGGGCCCTCCTGCTGGGCATCTGCGTCCTCGCGGCCTCTGCACACCTTCCATGGGGAGACCTTGGGAAGTGGGGTGAGGGGCAGATGCAGGGGCCGGCATTGGGGCAGATGCAGGGGCCGGCATTGGAGGACCTTGGGGGGCCCAAGTGGGGTCCTCTGCTGCCCCCCAGACTGCACAGGGATGCCTCTCTCTCTGCTGGTCTCCCCTACCTGTGGTGTCACTCACGGCTACCAGCCTGTGGCCTGGGCTTCCCCTTCTCCTCCTCAAGGCCCTGGACGCGCTGGACCCCTTGTAAGTGGGGGCGCCCCAAGAGCCAGGCTCGCCTCCCACTGGGGGAAGGCAGGGAGGCCCCTCCTGATGTGGGCAGCCGATTGCCGAGGCCCATGACGCTCCTCTGTGGCCGAGCACGGCTACCCTCCCTCCCCAGGCCCTTCAGTGGGAGCTCCTTGGAGACTCCAGAGCCCCGTGCGTGTGAGGCAGGCCAGGCTCACGTCTTAAGGCAGCTGCAGGCCCAGCAGAAGGGATGATGACGTGGAGACTGGTTTCAGAGTCAGGGTGACCTGGGCCATCGTCAGGGTGGTGTCCCCGGGCCCTGCCTTGGCCTTGGGCGCCCCCACCCCCAGCCTGAGCCTGCTGGGCTCCTTGGGGAGCAGGGATGACTCCCAGGCCACCTGTGGCTTTGGCGACCCCCATGCAGAGCTGGGCTGCTCAGCGGGACTGAGGGGCCAGTGCAGCACCCAGGAGACCCGCCATTCACCACCCGCCCCCCCTTGCCCACTGGTGCCAGGCCGTGCCAGGCTCAGTGGGCTCGGGGGGAGAGCCCGGAGGTCTGGAGCAGGACTGAGCCCTGTGAACAAGGGCCTGCAGCCCAAACAGCCTTGCCAAGAGGAGGGGCCGTGCTTGCACAGTGTGCCCCCCAAGAGCTCCTGGGGCAGGTTGGGTGCCACACGTCGTTTGCCTCCTGTGGCTCACGAGGAGTCAGGAGGTCAGGACTAGCCCCTCTCTATTGAAGATGCAGCACAGAGATGCCCAGTAACTTGCCCAAGGTCACACAGTGACAAGGTGGGGGACAAGAAAGATTTGGGCAGGTACCCGGCCCTTCTGATCTTCCTTCTGTGCCTGGTGCCACCAGAGGCCCCAGCTTGGAGGCCCCCCTTTGCAGGATCTTGACAGGTTTCGATAACGTCCACTCAGACCTGGCCATGGCAGACCAAGCATGAGCGAGATAGTGCGCCGTTGTTGGAGACAGTCTCAGGGGTCTGTGACTGGACGGGAGGTGGGGAGGGGTGGCAGCCTCCTCCCCGTCCTTGTCTGTGAAGGACAGGCATCCGGAGGGCCGACTGGCCATCCTTCACATCCGGTCTCCTCCAGCCTGTTCCAGACCCGCCCGGCAGCCTCCAGGGACAGGTCTCCGGGCCAGTGCTGTCCTCGCTGTCCTCACTCCGAGCCACCAGTGGTTGCCCTGAGCGGGGGTGGGGGCCACAAGGAGATCACTTCCCTCCCTTCCTGAGCTGGCGGTCCCATGGGGGGGTGCGTGTATGTGTGGGTGTGCACACATGCGTGTGCTTGTGCATGTGTGTGCAAATATGTCACATCTGGTAGGTGCAGGTGCACCCACTTTCGTGTAAAAAGTCCACCGTCGGGAGCCCAGTGTCCTGGGAGCACACGTGAGGACAGGAGAGTCGGAGGGAGCAGGCAGGATGGTAGTTTGCAGGGGTGGACACACCGGGGAGCGTGAGGTGCGCATGGTAGGGGTGAGGAGGGCAGAAGCTACAGTGGGAAGCGCCAGCCTGCCTGTGCCCCGGCTGTGGGCTGTTGGGGCAGCAGAGGTCCCAGCAGACTGGGTGCCAGTGGAAAGGCCACTGGGCACCCTAGCTTCTGGCTGTGGTCACTGAGCCAGAGGCTTGGCAGGTGCAGGGCGGGGGTGGGTGGGGAGGTCACAGGGGTTAGGGAGGGGGGGTGGGCCGGGCCCCCAGGGGACCTCGAGGGCTTTGCCTCCAGGGAGGCTTGAGTCAACAAGGAGTTGATGGCTCCTTGGCTGCCCTCCCAGCTGGGTCCCTGAGCTGCCCCTGTCTCCCCACAGTGAAGAAGAAGAGGGCCTGGCACAAACATGGCCCGGGGCAGACGCCCGACGTGAAGCCCGTGCAGAATGGCAGCCAGCTCTTCATCAAGGAGCTGCGGAGTCGGACCTTCCCCAGGTGGGCGGCAGCGGCCTCATCCTCCTGGGGCTCAGGGGCATGGCCTTCCCTCCAGGGGAGCGGTGCAGCCCCCCGAAACCCTAGGCACCTCTGGCTCTGCGGCCGGCCTCTCCCTTCTTAGCACCTGCAGACACAGGTGTTGGGGACCCTCTTCCTCTGGGCGCATCTAGCTCCCCCACCTGGGGTCGCCCTTTGCACGGAGCCTTCCTGAGGGACAGGCTGCTGTCCTCAGGTTACGTCCAGTCGAGCAGCGGGGCCTGGGGTCCTGCTTAAGACACCCCCCAGCCCCCATGGGCCCGGCCTTTCCTCTGTGCCCCTGGGCCTGGCACGCTGTCCCCGGGTCCCCATCGCAGGGCGCTCCCCACTCCCACCTGTGTCCTGCGTGAGGGCGGAGGGCTGAGGGCAGGGTCAGAGTCAGGGTCAGGGTCTGTGGGGAACCACTGAGAAGCAGCGCCTGGCACAAGGACCTGTGTTCTTAAAGCTGCTCTGGGCCACCTCGGCCCCTCACGCCTGGAAGACTTTTTTGTTTGTCTGACAGCGTCTTTGTTTGCCCTCGACTTTTGAAGAGTAATTCACTGGACACAGAATCCTGCATGGTGGGGTTTTTCCTTTTAACAGTTCAAATATTTCGCTCCACTGTCTTCTTGCATGCATGATTTCTGATGAGAAATCCAGTGTGACTCTTACCTGTGACCCTGCGTGGAGAAGGTCCTTCCCTCCTCTGGCTTCTTTCTTTCCCCCACTTTCCCTGAGATATAACTCACATACCATACAGTCCACCCGTTTGAAGGGTACGATTCGGTGGTTTTTACTGTATTCACAGATGTGGGCACCACCAACAGCCAATTTTAGAACGTTTTCATCACCCCAAAGTTTTTACTTAATATTCTGTTGTATGGATGGACCACATTTTTTTTATCCATTCATCAGCAGACACATTTGGGTTATTTCTGATTTTTGGCTACTGTGAATATTTCCGCTGTAAACATTCTTGTACAAGATCTTGTTGGACATATGTTTTCATGTTTTTAGGAGTAGCTCTGTATTCAGTTGTCTGAGGAACTGCCAGACCGTTTTCCAAAGTGGTTACACCGCTTTCTGATCCCACCAGCAGAGCATGAGGGTTCCAGTTTCTCATCGCCCTTACCGGCACTTGTAATAACCTGGCGCTTTGATTCTAACCATCCTTGTAGGTGTGCGGTGTTCCCTCACTCTGGTTTGATCTGCATTTCCCTAATGATGAGTGATGTTGAGCATCTTTTCATGTGTGTGCTGGTCGTTTGTATGTCTTCCTTGGAGAAATGTCAGTTCAGACCCTTTGCCTATTTTTAATTTTTTGTGTCTTTTTATTATTTAGTCATAAGAATTCTTTCCATATTTTAGAAGTCTCTTAACAGACATATGATTTGTGAATACTTTACCCTGTTTTGTAGAATTTTCACTTTCTCGGTTGTGTTCTTTGAAGCACAAATGTTTGTCATTTTGATGGAGTCCAGTTTATCCATTTTTTATTTTGTTATTTGTGTTTTTGTTGTCATAGCTGAGGATCTTTTGCCAAGTCTAAACCCAACGTCATGAAGATTTATCCCTATGTTTTCTTCTAAGAGTTTTATAGTTTTTAGGTCTTACAGTTTGGTCTTTGATACATTTTGAGTTAATTTCTTCATATAGTGTGAGGTAAGGATCTAAATTTTTTTGAGTTAATTTCTTTGTATAGTGTGAGGTAAGGATCTTTTTTTTTTTTTTTTTGCATGTGGCTCTCCATTTGTCCCTGCACCATTTGTAAAAAGACAGTTCTTGGGGCGCCTGGGTGGCTCAGTCAGTTAAGCATCTGCCTTTGGCTCAGGTCATGATCCCAGATCCTGGGATTGAGCCCCGCATTGGGCTCCCTGCTCAGCTGGAAGCCTGCTTCTCCCTCTCCCACTCCCCCTGCTTGTGTTCCCTCCCTCGCTGTGTCTCTCTCTGTCAAATAAATAAATAAAATCTTAAAAAAAATAAAGACAGTTCTTTTTCTATTAAATTGCCTTGGCCCTTAGCTATAAGTGTATGCATTTATTTCTGGACACTCAGTTCTGCACCACTAATCTCTGTTTACCCTTAGGCCAGTCTCACACTGTCTGGATTACTGTACTTTGCAGTATGTTTTGAAATGAAGAAGTGTTGAGTCCTCCAACTTTGTTTTTCTTTTTAAAGATCATTTTGGCATTCTGGGTCTGTTGCAACTCCATACAAATTTTAGATTCAGCTTGTTGAGTCTGCAGAGAAGTCAGCTGATAAGGATTATGGTGAATCTGTAGAGCAGGAGAGTCAGAGTATTGCCATCTGAAAAATGCTCAGTCTTCTAACCCATGGACATGGATATTTTGCCATTTATTGAGATCTTTTAAATTTCCATCAACAGTGTTTTATAGTTTTCAGAGTATAAGGTTTGTACTTCTTTTGTTGAATTTATTCCTAAATTTATTCTTCTTGATGTCTTTTAAATGAAACTGTTTTCTTATTTCATTGCTACTGTACTGAAATACAGTATATTTTTGAATATTATCTTGTATCCTGCAAATTTGATGAGCTAGTTTATTAGTTCTAATAGCTTTTTAGTAATTCCTTACATCTTTCTATATACAGGATCATGTCATCTGCAAATAGGTCATGTTCTTTCTTCCCTTCCAATCTGTGTTACTTTTTTTTTTCTTACGTAATTGCTCTGGCTAAGACTTCTAGTCGACTGTTGAGTAGAAGAGGCTGGGCAGGGGGTGACCAGGGCCCCACTATTCTCAGGGTGCCACATTCAGGGTACAGGTTCAGTACCTGTGGGCCAGGTGGAAGAAGGGAGCCCCCATGTCTTGGCTGCCCTCACCCAACACTTAGAATCAGCCATAGACAGCTGGGGCCAGATGAGAAAGGCTGCTGTCCTGTTCCTCCAGGAGGAAATCCCTCTGCCTGGAAGCTGGGGAGCCCTCCCAGTCAGCATTCCTGTGTCCTTGGCTGCAGCCTTCCAGAGGGGAGTCTCCTCACCAAGCCAGGGAGGTGAAGAGAGGAGTGGTCATACACTCTTGCCTTTCCTACCAAGTTTTTGGAGATTTTCTCTACTAGATGTTTCTTCATTTGCTGTTTGCTCTTAGAATCATTTCCAGAGGTTTTGAATGTTTTTCAAAAATAATTTTTACCAGTTTTGCCGGGATGTGGGTCAGTGGAGCTCTTCACGCTGTTATGGCAGAAGTAGATCTTGCTCATGTGGCCTTTTTCAAGATACTGTCTTTCATTTTTTGCAGTTTGATTATGACATGCCTACGAATAGTTTGGGGTCTTATCCTGCTTGGTGTTGTTTGAGTTTTCTGGATCTGTGGTTCCACGTCTGCCGTTATTTTTAGACAATTCTCAGCCATTATTGCTTCAAACATTTCTTCTCCTCTCTCTCTTTCTTTTCTTTCTGGGATTCCCAACATGCATATGTTACTCTTTCTGCAGTTGTTCTCCACTTCTTGGATATCCTATTCCCTGCTTTTTTCATTCTTTTTTTCTCTTTGCGTTTCAGGTTGGGCGGATTTTATTGACTTAACTTCTAGCTCACTGATTCTTTTCTTAGCCATGTCCCTGAAAGGCATTCTTCATTTCTGTTACAGTTTTCAATTATTTTTATCATTTACTTTTGGTTCTTAGAGTGTCCACTTCTCTACTTACATTTCCCTTCCATTCTTGCATGTTGTCTACTTTTTCCACTAGCACTCCTAACATATTAATCATAATTTTTTAAAAAGATTTTATTTATTTATTTGACAGAGAGACACAGCGAGAGAGGGAACACAAGCAGGGGGAGTGGGAGAGGGAGAAGCAGGCTTCCCGCCGAGCAGGGAGCCTGATGCGGAGCTTGGTCTGACCTGAGCCGAAGGCAGACGCTTAAAAACTGAGCTACCCAGGCACCCCTTAATCATAATTTTTTAGAAGTTTTATTTTATTTTATTTTTTAAAGATTTTGTTTATTTGAGAGACAGAGAGAGCACACACATGCGTGAGTGGCGGGGAGGGGCAGAAGAGGGAGAAGCAGGCTCCTCACTGAGCAGGGAGACCGACATGGGGCTCGATCCCAGGACCCTGGGATCATGACCTGAGCTGAAGGCAGATGCCCAACCAACTGAGCCACCCAGGTGCCCCAGTTTTAAAAAATTTCCTGTTTGATAATTCCAAATTCTGTGCTATATCTGAGCTGTGTTCTGATATTTTTTAAACTTTTTATTTATTTTTTAATTGTAATATAATTAACATATAGTGTAATATTATGTTAGTTTCAGGTGTACAAGATAGTGATTCAACAATTTTTTTAGAAGATTTTATTTATTTGAGAGAGAGTGAGCACATGAGCACGGGGAGGGGCAGAGGGGGAGGCAGAGGGAGAGAGAGAGAATTTCAAGCAGACTCTGTGCTGAGCCCGGAGCTGGACTCGGGGCTTGATCTCATGACCCAGAGATCATGACCTGAGCCAAAACGAAGAGTTGGATGCTTAGCGGACTGAGGCACCCAGGCACCCCGTGATTCAACAATTCTATACATCACTTCAGTGCTCATCAGGATAAGTGTACTCTTGAGCCCCCTCCCCTATTTCCCCCATCCCCCCACTCACCTCCCCTCTTGTGACCATCAGTGTGTTCTCTGTAGTGAAGAGTCTGTTTCTTGATTTGCCTCGCATCTTTTTCCTCCCTATGTTCATTTGTTTTTTTTAAATTCCACATATGAGTGAAATCATACGGTAATTGTCTTTCTTTGACTTATTTCACTTAGCATAATGCTCTCTAGCTCCATCTATGTCGTTGCAAATGGCAAGATTTCATTTTTTTTTTTTAAGATTTTATTTATTTGACAGAGAGACAGCGAGAGAGAGAACACAAGCAGAGGGAGTGGGAGAGGGAGAAGCAGGCTTCCCGCGGAGCAGGGAGCCCAATGCGGGGCTCGATCCCAGGACCCTGGGATCATGACCTGAGCCGATGGCAGACGCTTAACGACTGAGCCACTTGGGTGCCCAAGATTTCATTCTTTTTTATGGCTGAGTATATTCCATTGTGTATATACACCACATCTTCTATATCCATTCATGTATGGATGGACACTTGGGCTGCTTCCAACTCTGGGCTATTGTGAGTAATGGTGTTATAAACATAGGGATGCATCTTTTTGAATTAGTGTTTTCATTGTCTTTTGGTGAATACCCAGTAGTGGGATTACTGGATCATATGGTATCTCTATTTCTTATTTTTTAAGGAACCTCCATACTGTTGTTCACAGTGTCTGCACCAGTTTGCACTCCCACCAGCAGTGCACGAGGGTTCCCGTTTCTCCACATCCTCACCAACACCTGTTATTTCTTGTCTTTTTGATTTTAGCCATTCTGACAGGTGTGGGGTGATTTGCTTTGTTTCTTTATACTATGGATTTCTTGCCTTTTAGCGTGCCTTGTGATTTTTTTGTTGAAAGCTGGACATGATGTATCAAGTCAAATGAACTGAGGTACTTATGCATTTAGAGTGAGGTTTCATGTTGACCTGACTAGGGACTAGGCTGTGTCCACTGTGGCTGTAGGTGCCAGACACATCACTTTCCTGTAGTTACCTTGTTTTTCCCTCCTCCCTGTTTTCTTTGGGCTTCCCTAACAACAACTTCTTAAATGGAATCTGTCTTGCAGCTCTCTGAATTATGCTCAACTGTTATCTGTTATATGGTTTGGGGAGGGGAAGTGTTCTATAATTGAATAGTAAACCTCAGTGCTTCAGTGGGCCTGAGGCTCTGGGCTGTTACCTTTGGAAGCATTTCTTGGCCTTTGCTTTTTCTCTACTTTCCTGAGACAGGAAGCCAGTGGGGGCTGGAGGTGGCCACTGGCCCTTCCCCCTGTCAGATGAGGGCCTGGTTAAGTCAGTTCTCTTGGAAGGTAGACTTTTGTTATGGAGGAGAAACATAGTCGCTTCCCCCCAACCCTACCTGAAGTAGGAGCACATCTTCACCAGGACATCCTGAGGTAAAACCCATGAAAGTCTGGGTCTCCTCTGAGACGGAGCCCCCATGAGTTCTTACCTCTGAAGCTAGTTCGCACTCAACCTGTGCACTTTGTAAAAAATTACCATTTAAGTATTCCTCCCACTGACCACCTCCAGCAGCTTCTGCCTCAGGTAAGATTATCTTGGTTATGATTTTCTGTATTTGCCTGTCGCCCCAGATTTCGGGGGTGGCTGTTTGCCCTATAACCCTAATTCTCTGTGAGTCTAAGAAAATTTGTTGATTTTCAGTTTGTTCAGCCTTTTTTCTTGTTGTGAGGACAGGAGTGACCATTTCCAAGCTCTTTACATGTTGAAGTTGAAACCAGAAGTCAACTCTAAGTTACTGTAACCCTGTCTAATTAATTGGTTATCTTTTTATTGTTGAGTTGTAATAGTTCTTTACATATTCTGGATACTTGTCACTTATCAGATACTTTCTCCCATTCTGTGGGTTGCCTTTCCACTTTCTTGATGGTGTCACTTGAAACACAAATGTTTATAATTTTGATGGGGTCTAATTTATTTTGTTGTTGTTGCTTATGGTTTTGGCTTCCGAGAAACCATTGCCAAATTCAAGGTCATGAAGATTTATGCCTGTGTTTTCTTCTGAACGTTTTTATGGTTCTAGCTTTTATGTTTAGGTCTTCAACTCATTTTGAGTTAATTTGTGTATGTGATGTGAGGTAGGGCTCCCGCTTCATTCTTTTGCATGTGGACATCCAGTTCTCCCATGTGCCATTTGTTGAAATGACTATTTTTTCTCCATTGAGTTGTCTTGGCGCTCTTGATGCGAAGCAGTTGACCGTAGATGTTTGGGTTTATTTTTGGACGCTTGCTTCTGCCCCACTGATCCGTGTGTCTCTTCTCTCTTCTCATGCCAGCACCACACAGTCTTGATTACTGTAGCTTTGGAGTGAATTTTGAAATTGGTAAGTGTCCTCAACTTTGTTCTTCTCTTAAAAAGATTGTTTTGGTCATCTGGGTGCCTTGCGCTTCCATTCAGCACTCCCAGTTCAGCTTGTCAGTCTCTGCAGAGAAGTCTGCGGGTATTTTGATCGGGATTGTGTGAAATCCACAGCACAATTTTTCATTATTTCTCGAGTCCCATTTCTTTCTTCTAGATTCAATTTCCCTCTTGTTGAATTATTATCCTTTAGTGCTTCGGTAAAGGCCTATAGAAATAGTCTCTGTTTTTGAAAATGTTTTCGTTTCATTCTTACTCTTGAATGATTCTAATTTCTCTAAAATGGATCTAAAATTCGAGAGTAAAAGTTATTTTCCTTGAATTCTTTGAAGATAGTATTCTATTGTCGTTTGGCATCTCTTGTTGCTCATGAGATGTCTATTGTCAGTCTAGTGGCTGGTGTTTTGGTTGGTTTGGCTTGACAAAAAAATCTGTTTTTTTTTCTGAAAACGTTAAGATTGTCCCCTTGTCCTTGATGTACCACAGATATGCTACAATGCTCCCAGATGTGCATTTGGTTTTTATTAATTCTACTCAGGACTCAGTCAGTTCTTTTAATTTGAGGAATCGTATCTTACCTCAGTTCTGAAAAATGTTCTATTTTCTTTTTTAATGGCACTTCTTCCCCATTCTCTATATTATTTTTCAAATATTTCATCAAATTCACCGTTATTTTCAGGCAGCTACCACTGAATGCATCGTTGAGTTTTTTAAATTTTTCAGAAATGATGTTTTTCGTGTCTAGAATTTCTGTTCATGCCTCATCCACGCTGCCCGCTCTGCTTTCCTCCCTCCCTGCTCTCTGCCCCATCCTCCCCGTTACCTCATGAATGTGTTCAGTGTGTTTGTCTGAAACTCCCTTTCCCCGTTGTCCGTTGTCCTCCGTGCTGGGACCTGCGCTCTGGCAGGTGGGTCTGCCGGCGCCCGTGGTCCACCTGTGCCGGTCAGGCGGGGCCTTCGGAGCGCGTGCTTTCCCACGGCAGCCAGCCCCCGCAGGACCGTTCTGTGTTTGCCTTTGCTGGGTCCTTACCTGATGCGTGGGGCTGTGTGAGGCCAGGGGATTCAGGTTTGTCCGGCGCCTCCCGCAGCTGACTCTGCCCTGGCCCCCTGGCCCTGCGGCCGCCCCAGCTGCTGCTCACCGCACTCCTCCTCCTGGCTCACGTGCCGCTTGTGCCTGGTCCGCGCCCAATGCTGTCACCCCGCGCTCCAGCCCCAGGGGGTCGCCTCGATCCCCGCCTTCCCTGGCCTCTTGGCGGACCGTGGCCCTGCAGCCCCTTCTCCTCGGAGCTGCGACCCCTCCGTCTGCCCGGCCTCCTCTCCTGCTGACCGCTCTCCCTGGGAGTTTGGTCCCTGCTGTCTCTCTGCCCTCAGAGTTCACGTCCGCCCCCCTGGCCTCCCGGACTGCCCCGTGCTCAGCCTCCTTCTGCAGCCTCTGGTCCTCTGAGCTCCAGACCCGTCTGTCCTACCGGTGCCTCTCTTGGCAAGTCTGACTCTTGCCTCAGCCCACGTCCGTGCAGCTCAGCTCCGGGCTGCCCCCTGCACACGCCTGCTTTCCTCCAGCCCTCAGACCATGGCCCCGGCCCCTGGGTCACGCGGCCCCCCCGGTCTTCACACTCGCACCCACTGCCGCCCCCTGGCCGGGGCAGCACATGCCGAGCCTCCTCCTCCACAGTCGTGGTGCCCCCCTGCTCCTGCTGCGGGCCCCTGTCCGTCCGCACAGCAACCGGACTGACCTCCAGCTGTGGTCGCCCTGCGCACGCTGTCCCGTGGCTCCCCGTGCTCTTGGCTTGAGGCAGAAGCCCTCCAGCAGGCAGACAGGCCCCCAGCCGCCTGGCATCTCACCCCTGCTCACCCTGGCCACATTCTCCCCACTCCAGGGCCTGTGCCTCTCCCCGCTGCCCCTGCAGGCCTGGACGGGCTGCTCTGACGCGGACTCCTGCCACCACCCCCCAGCCCCAGCTCTGCTCTCAGCTGTGGGCTTACAGCCTTGCCTGCCCCTCTGATGACAGTCTGTCTCCAGTGTCACCACCGGTGCTGTTCCAGCTGGGTCCCCAAGGCCCCTGGCCCCCCGGCAGGGCCCAGCACACAGCTGCCCCTGGGGCCTGTGCTCAGCTTGTCTCGGGGGTGGGTTCTCCCTGAAGAGGGGTTTGTCTCCCTCTGCCGTGTCCTCAGGCCCGACCCCAGCCCAATGCAGGGTGTGATATCGAGCACTAGGGAGGAGTCCCGTGGAGTGGAGGGTGGGCAGGTAGAGCAGTGGAGGAGGGGGAGAGAGCTTGCTCACACTTCTGCCTTTCTCTGCCATGGTGGGAGGGCTGGTTTCGGGGAGTCCCCATCCTGGGCCTCCTGGACCTTGAGGTCCCTGTCTGTGCCCCGTGGCTGCCCCGGGAGCCCTGGGCATGTGGGGGGGGGGGCGCGGGCAAGCCCTCCTCCCAGGATGTGGGAGGCGTATGGCAGGAGCCGGGGCTGCGTGTCCCCGGCCCCGAGGCCATAGCCAGGCCTATCCCAGAGCTGCAGGGCGGGGGCGCCGGCCGGCATGACCCCCCACCCCCACTTTTTCCACAGCGCGGAAGACGTGGTGGTCCGCGTGCCAGGCAGCCAGCTCACGCTGGGCTACATGGAGGAGCACGGCTTCGCTGAGCCCATTCTCGTCCCCAAGAAAGATGGGCTGGGCCTGGCGGTCCCGGCCCCCACCTTCTATGTCAGCGACGTCGAGAACTACGTGGGTGAGTGGACTGCTCGCCGAAGGCCCGGCTGGTCCCCGTACCACGTGCTCCCTTCAGGAATTAGACCCCATGTCCCACTAAATGGCATGTGACCCTGGCCACTCCGCCTCAGTTATTCTGGCTGCAAAATGGGGGCTGTCTTGGGGACCCTTTCATTCTGCCGGCTGTGAGGGGCCCCTTCCTCTGAGGTTTGTGCTGTGTCCCCCTCGGCCCCTCCCGGGCCAGCCTGGGGCCCAGCCTCCCTTGTCCGCCCCGGGACCCTTCCTCTCTGGATCCCTCCAGTTCCAGCTGATGCCGTCCTGCCCGGCCTGCCTCGTGTCCCCTGCCGCTTCCAGCACTGTGGACGCCCTTGTCAGGGCAGCTCCGGGAGGAGGGCTGTGCCTGTGTGTGCTTGGGCATCGTCTGCGAGGCCGTCTCCCCCGGCAGTGACGGGCCCAGCTCTGGGGCCCTCGTGGTGGCTGGGGCTCGGGGCGTTCACGGGGGTGGCTGCGTGGCCAGTGCAGGAGGAGGGAAGACCCAGAGAATGCCCGGGGCCCCCGTGGCAGGGGGAGCAAAGCGACCAGCGTCTGGGCCAGGCCGCACCCCTGGACTGACAGCTGGACTCTAGGGCCTGCCTGCCAGGCCCTGCCCACCTGGGAGCCAGTGTCTTCCTGCCGATGGCTCTGACAGACGACGTGAGAACACCATCAAGGCCGGGCCTGCGCTCGGCAGCACTCACGGTGCTGATTATTCACACCAGAGCCCTGCCTCAGTTACCCCAGGGGCCCGGCACGTGCCTTCCGGGCGGGCCATGTGAATCACACACCGAATTTGGTGTTTATGCCCATCGGCCTCTCCTCTCTCCCGAGGTTGTTGGAGGACCGGGGTTGTTGGTCCTAGAACGTCCCACATGGGGTATGTGGCCCCCAGTGTGTCCCGTAACTTGCTCCTGTGTCCCCAGTGGTTCCCGCACTGCCTGGGCAGACGCTCAGATTTGCAGTCAGGTGGACAGCGGGACTCCTTCGGGGGTGCGGGCGGTGGCACTCCCGTCTGAGGGCCCGCGGAGCCTGGCCACCCGCCTGAGCGTCTCTGTGTCCACAGCTGGGGTCTGCGCGGCCCCGGCGGACTGTCGGGAAGGACGAGGCCGTGAGTTCTGTGCGTCTTTCTCCCGCTGCTACTTATGAGTCAGATGGGGCACGCTTGCCCTCGCCAGGTCCTTGGTTATCTGGAACCTCCTGTCACCAGCGATTCTTACCCTGATCTTTTCCTCATCAACTACAGAAAATGCAAGAAAAATGTTTTTCCTTTAACTTATCCATTTTCAGAATAAGCTCGTGCCTTAGAAATGTAGGAGTTTTTTGATTTTTAAAATTTTTAAAACATAAGCATGTCCCAAGCATTATTTGGGTTGTGCTTAGACTAACAACATATTTGTCGTTTGCTTGTCTGAAGTTCAGGGGAGCCTGCGTCCTGTGTTTTTATTCGCCTTCACGGCCACCCTAGCTGACGCCCTAGCATGTCAGCGGCCTCCCGCGCCCCGGGACCCTCGCCATGGCCGAGGGAGCGGGCACGCACGGGTGGACGTCAGAGCCTGAGCCTCCGGGTCCAGCCCCGCTCGGCGGCCTCCCCCGCACCTCCTGCCCCGCTCACTGCCCCCTGCCCTGCCCGCAGGCCCAGAGCGGAGCGTGGACGTGACAGACGTCGCCAAGCAGAAGGACTGCAAGATGAAGCTGAAGGAGTTTGTGGACTACTACTACAGCACCAACCGCAAGCGGGTGCTCAACCTCACCAGCCTTGAGTTCTCCGACACCAGGTGAGCGCCCGCCAGCCCCGGGGCCGCCGCCCGCTCTCTGCCTGCGAGCCGCCCGCGCTGTCAGCTTGCGGGTTCTCTTCTTACGCATTGTGACAAATTCAAGCAGAAGATAAGCAGCAAAACGCCGACTCCCCCTCCAGCCGGCCCCATCCCACTCCCCAGAAAGAGCTCACACTCATGCACTCGTGCAGCCACACCACGCACGGTGCACACGCTCCCACACGTCCCCCCACACGCACACAGGCGCACTCTCGACTCCGCACCTTCAGCACCGCAGGGTCGTGCTGTGCACCTGCTCTCCCCCCGCCCTGCCCCTTCTCAGCCTGAGCTCCGTGTGCCAGGCCTGCCCGGCTTGCTGCTCTTCTCAGGGCGGAGGGGCCGGCAGATGCGCTGTGGGTGATGCACCGTGGCTGTCTGGGGCCCACCTGAGTCCAGGCTTCTGTGTCGTCGGAGGCTGGCCCTGCCCCCAGTCCCTGTGCCCCTGCTCTCCCGGGACCACGGCTCTGCGCGGCCCCACCTTTCCTGCCCCTCTGTCAAATCCCTGCTGCTCTCCGGCTGGCCCCTCGTGCACCGTAGGGCCTGAGTTGTTGACAATGGTCTAGTTTAAGCGTGGTTTCACTTTTGGAGGCTTTCCATCTTGCCTACTTCTGAAAAGCTCAGCACATAGCCAAATAACTCGTGTGCAGAAGGGCGGGTAGGAAAAAGAGTTTCTGGAAGCCTCATGGAGACAGAGTACAGAGCTGTTCCGGGAGCCCCGAGAGGATGTTGTAACTGGATGCTGGTTCTGTGTGAGCTTCCTGACAGCAAAGACACAAAGGGGAATAGGATGGGTTACGGTATCGGGAGAAAGCCGCCTCCTGCGAGTTCACAAGAAGGACGTTCTCCCAGGCGGGTTGTGATGGCGTGTTGCTTTCGTACAGAGTGCACACTCAGGAATGTCGCCATCAGCTTGGTCTGCTGAGCAGCCTGGGGTCTTCACAGAGAGCCGCGGGGTGGCGGAGCTGGGGGGAGTGGGTGCTTTGGCTTGGGGTTTCCCCTTAGGCTTCTCGGGGCCCCCCCTTTGCTGGCAGAAAATGTGTGGTGCCTCTGGTGTCCTCAGGCCCGATCTGAGGAGCACGGGGGTCACGCACACTTCCCGCCAGGCCGTCGAGCAGCTGGGGCTCTGGTCTACACCGTCTGAGAGGCAGAGGGAGGCCTCCATGTAATCAGTATGGTCTGTCCCCGGGGATGTTGGCTGGGGCTGCAAGGGCTGGGCCTGACCCCCCAGGCCATCTGTGGGGGCCTCAGGGTCTGCGGCCTCGGGGATCCTGCAGTGACTCACACATCCCCTGACCCCAGAGGCACCTGCTGTGACAGATGGAGAGAGATGTGCCTGCTGTCTGTTATGTGGACATACATGGTTATCTCTGCACGTCACCCACGGTGGCCCCAGGTGTCTGGGGACCTTGGGACACCGCCCCTCCACCCTGGGAGAATGCAGGGAGCAGCTGGTCTTGGCGGTAGGAGAACGGGCTGGCTTTGCACCCGAGGAGCCATCAAGCAGGGAAAGAAGGGCATCTATGGCCGTGTTGGGAAGCCCTGGTGTGTGGTTTGCAGAGGGCCGCGGGGCTGCAGGGCCGGGCCCCTCTCCTGTGGCCGTGGAGGGTCTGGGGCCACCAGGGGCCTGGGCTGGTCGAGGAGGGCTCTGGGGAACAGGGAGGGACACCAGCTGGGGACATGCCGGAGAGCTGAAGGTCGCTGAGGGCGGGTGGCAGGGCCGGGCGTGCGGGCCGTGACGGTCTCGTCCTGCGGGCACGGACTTCGGTGCAGAGCCGTGCGGTTCTGCTCTTCCTGCAGCAGCGAGCACACCGGGCTGTCCCTGCGCGATGGTGGTGCAGCCCCGTGTGTTTAGTCAGGACGGTGAAAGGCCACCTTTGCCTTTCCATGTCCACCTTGGAAAGGAGTCCGCTGGCTTGACGGTGACCACCAGCCCCCGTGGCCTGCTCTGAAAAGCAGCTGCTTTTCTCCAAGCGATGCTCGGGAGCGCCTGGGCTGCGTGTGAGACGCGCCATTTGTCGCCTGCCGCACCGTGCCCGGCAGCACCCTCCTGGGCCAGCCCGGACAGTCCCCTCCAGCTCTGCAGGGAAGGGCTGTCCCCGGTTCCCCGTGAGAGACCGGTGTTCGATCCTGGCGCGGCGACGCCCGGCAGCTGGGCTCCTTCTGCCCCCGTGAACCTTAGTTTGCTTGTCTGTGGGATGGGGGCGGTGCCACGTGGCCCGGGGTGGACAGATAGGTGAGAGACGCGGCACGCGAGGAGGGATGCGATCTCGGAGCCCCTTCCCGGTCGGGTGGCCTGGCGGATGTCGGGCCACTGGTGCCCCTCCCCCTGCGTCTGCCCCAGGATGTCCAGTTTCGTGGAGCCGCCGGACATCGTCAAGAAGCTGTCGTGGGTGGAGAACTGCTGGCCCGATGACGCGCTGCTGGCCAAGCCCAAGGTGACCAAGTACTGCCTTATCTGTGTGAAGGACAGCTACACCGACTTCCACATCGACTCAGGCGGTGCCTCTGCCTGGTACCACGTGCTCAAGGTAGGCACAGCTGCCTCCGTGCGCAAGGCCGCCTGCGGCCCCCGTGAGCCCCGTGGGCCGGTGCCCGGCTTCTCCAGGAGGGACGTGGTGTCCGGCCCTCGGGAGGCAGAGGGGTGGGGTGCGTGTCGCATGTTTCTGAGGAGGGGGAGGCTCATGAAGCAGTTGGACGTGGCCCACTGGAGTGGAGCCCAGGGCTCAGCAGTGTGCGTGCCCAGAGAGAGGAGTGTGGTGCTGGGAGGACTTCCTGGAAGAGGGCCCTGCACAGGAGCAGGGGCAGGGCTGAGGGCTCCTGCCCGGGGGCAGGGAGGGGAGCCAGGGGAGAAGGGAGATGTGAAGACAGACGAACAAGGGGATCGTAAGGAGACTACCAGGGTCTCCCCACACCTGCCCGAGCCCAACATGGGGTGGGCAGCTCGGCTCATGATCCCCGCCCTGGAACCTATAGGGCAGGGCGGCCCAGACCCCAGGGCTCTCAGGAGCAGAGCTTTCCTGACAGCGGGTCCCAGCTTTGCCGCCTCATGGCACCCTTGTCCTGGTTCACAGACTACAAATCGCAAAGCCCACATGGCCCCACCTTTCAGGGAAAGGACAGTGTTCACGCCAGGACTCCCAGTGTCTGTGGGGTGTGGCGGGCTCTGCCCCCCCCCCCCAGCGTGCCGGGTCGTGGCGGACTCTGCCCCCCAGCGTGCCGGGTCGTGGCGG
>NW_022589807.1:1349430-1356974 GCF_004348235.1 Phoca vitulina
TGGGTGGATGATGGGTGGATGGATGGATGGATGGGTGGGTGGGTGGTGGGTGCATGAATGGGTGGATGGATGGGTGGATGGATGAATGGATGGGTGGGTGGATGGTGGGTGGATGGATGGGTGGATGGATGGGTGGATGGATGGGTGGATGGGTGGGTGGGTGGTGGGTGCATGAATGGGTGGATGGATGGATGGATAGATGGGTGGATGGATGGATGGATGGGTGGGTGGTGGTGGGTGCATGAATGGGTGGATGGTGGGTGGGTGGATGGATGGATGGGTGGGTGGGTGGTGGTGGGTGCATGGATGGGTGGATGGTGGGTGGGTGGGATGATAGGTGGGTGAGTGGATGGGCTGCTGCATGTGAGCCAGCAGGGCGGCAGGGGCTCTGTGCTGTGTGGCTCTTGGTTTGCCCTGTAGCCTCACGGATCCCCGACACCCTCCCACGTCCACTGCTGGGTCATGACTGCTGTTTCTTAGGCCACAAAGAGCGTCCTGAGTGTGCCCAACAAGGAGGCGATCAGCTCGCAGAATGACGTGGAGAGGCTAGAAATCCGAGAGCAAACTAAGAGCAAGTCAGAAGCCAAGTGGAAGTACAAGGTGAGGTGTGCGGGGACGTGTGTGGGCCTGGTGGTGTGGGAGGAGGTGTGTGTCCACCTGTCCCCAGGGCGGGCAGTGAAGGTGTAGGTGTGAGCGTGGCCTCCATGGGGCTGCCTTCCGTAGGCACAGGCTGAAGGGGCCGGGTGTGCCACTGTCCGAGTCGGCGGACGGCCCTGCTTGAACTCGCACTCCCTGGAGCTGGACAGTGTCTTGCAGGCGCCGGGCTACAGAGAAGGGGGTTTCTGGATGATGTGGTCAGAGGGAGGAGGCTGGCCTATCGCAACGGCTCGGCCCACTGGTTGCCTGCATGGGGCTCAAGGAGGGTCCTGGGTTTGCTTTTCAGAACAGCAAACCTGACTCCCTGCTGAAGATGGAGGAAGAGCAGAAGTTGGAGAAGTGTCCTCTGTCAGGGAGCAAGGACCCCAAGTTCTCGTTCTCCTTCAACAAGAGACTGCTGGGGTACGTGCACGCTCATGCACACGCGCCCCCCCCTCACACATGCTCACACACAGCACACACGCCCTCGTGGAGGGCTCCCCAGGTGAGGTCCCCTTCCTGGGCTGGGAGAGCCCTTCCCTGCCTCCCAGGCTGGTGGCTCTGACGGCTGGAGAGGGGGCAGAGGGCAAGAGCGTGACTCGGTGGCTGTTAGCCCAGTTGCTGTCCTGGGCTGGGAGAAAAGAGGTAGGGTGGGTCAGGGCCCTGGCCTTGGGGCCCAGAGGCCAGTGTGAACCCGGTATTCTCAAATGTACCTAAAATTATGGCTGAGATGGGGGCTCTGGAGGAAAGATTTGTGGGGCCTCTGGGGCCTGAAAAATCAGGAGGGCTTCCTGGAGGAGGTGACATTGTGCTGAGAAGTGGAGCACCCAGCCTGGGAGGGTGTGTGTGTGGGAGTGGGCACGTCTGGGTTCCAGACCGTGGGACAGGTGTGTATCTGCCGACCAGCTTGGCAGGCCAGCCACACCTCACCCGCTGACATGCCCCAACCAGCGTGGTCCCTCATGCAGTTGCTTGCTCAATCTGAAGTCAGGGTGGGTGCCCCTTGGTAGGAAGCAGTGCATCCCAGTGGGAAGGGGGCCAGCGTCCTGCCGTGGGCTTCAGTTTCCTCCTTGCAGGTGGTGGGGAAATGGGGCCAGGCAACGTCTGGGGCCCTGGGACGATGGGGCCTTATTCCTGAGACCTCTTGGCATTGTGTCGAGGCTGCTCGGCGAGCAGGTGGGGCGGGTCTGGTCCGAGGGTCCGGTGCCCTGACCTCATGGCCCTGAGCATGTTGGTGCTGGTCCGAAGCTCAGGTGCTGGGCTCCGGGGGCTTTGGAGACGGGGGAGGTGGCCGCGGACAGGACTCCAACCGTGTCACAGATGTGTGTGCTGCTGCTTCGCCCACATCCCACAGGGCTGCCCGCCCCCGGGACTGGGAGCCGTCCCGTTGCAGCTGACGACGGCCCTGCCCCGGCCTGCTGTCCCCATGGTTGGGCACGGCCGGAGCCCTGCCTCGCCCTGAGGGGAGGCCCAGCTGAAGGACAGCGGAATTCATTTTTCCGAAATAGCTCCGCAGGGAACCAGGGCCACTGGCTCCGTCTGAAACCGAGCTGGTGCTGGACCCCAGGGTGGGGGGCGGTGAGGGGCATGCCCTCCAACAGCCCGAGGAAGGGCCGGCACCCACCCCGTGGGCCATGCGCCGTCCTCACTGGGGCCACGGCGTCCGGGAAGAGCCCGGGGGATGGGACGGGGATGGGACAGGGACGCGTGCGGCCAGCTGCTGGTCCTCTGAGGCCCAGGATGGGGTGCAGGGGGGCGCTGAATGACCCGCTCCTGCCGCCCCAGCTCCAAGGCCCTCAAGCCACAGCCCAGCCCAGGCGTGTTTGGGGCCGTGCAGAGCTTCAAGGAGGACAAGCCCCAGCCGGTGCGGGACGAGTACGAGTACGTGTCGGATGACGGGGAGCTCAAGATCGATGAGTTTCCCATCAGGAGGAAGAGGAGCACCCCCAAGAGAGATTTGTCTTGTGAGTGAGGGCGTGAGGGTGGGGAGCGGGCCGTCCTCCCGAGGCCTCCACCAGACGCACGTCTGCTGTGCTTTCAGTCTTGCTGGACGGGAAGGAGCCTCTGGCCACGCCCACTACGAAGCCAAAGCTGGACTCGGCACTCTACAAGGTGAGCGCACCTGTGTGGGGCCCAGGAGCCGAGCCAGCTGTCCGTCCCTGTCTCGGGCGGTCCTGCCACGCAGCGGGACCTGGCTGACGGCGTTGTGTGTGGGCTGCAAAAGGGGTCTTCTTCTACCTTGTCTCGGGTGTTTTCATGGGGAGGGTGGCCTGGGTCCTGGCCGCGGGCCTCGCGGAGGAGGGATGAAGACGGGGCACGCGGAGGTGTGCAGGTCTCTGTGAGTGGCCGCCCGCCATGAAGCTAACGAATGAGGGGACGCGGGGCCAGGCCTGGCACTGTGCTGTGGGGACTGAAGTTGGGCCACCTCCCACCGAGGAGCCACCAGCCAGGGGCTGACGGGGCTCCCCGAGCGTGGGCATGAGCCCCCACCGGCTCCCTGCCCAGCCACACGGCTCCTCGCGTGGCTGTGGTCAGGACTGGGGCTCACGGGCAAAGAGCAGGGCGTGGCGACGGCTCCGTCCTCTGGGGCAGGCCTGCGGTCCTGGCGGAAAGCCCCAGCGCCCGGCCCCGCCCGCAGTGCTCATTACAAAGGCTGGCTCTTCATAAACTGTGGGAAACGGCTTTTTCTGGCCAGAGGGAAACAGTAGCTCTCCCCCAAGCCCCCCTGACCCGTGGCTCTGTCCCCGCAGCAGAGTGACGGCTCCTCTGACGAGGGCTCGCTGCACATCGATACAGACTCCAAGCCCGCCCGCAGCGCCAAAGGGAAGAAGGAGGGCGTGGGCTCGGCCGCGGGCATCCTGGACCTGCTGCAGGCCAGCGAGGAGGTCGGCGCGCTTGAGTACAACCCCAGCAGGTACGCGGGAGCCCGGCCCGGCCAGAGTCAGGCGCCCAGAGCGGGACGCACTCAGCAGAGGGTGCCGGCTGGCCAGGGAGCTGAGTGGGGGCTAGTCCCACCGGCCCCCAGGGTGGGCAGAGCTCCTGGACGCCCAGACGGCAGGCGTGGGGGAGGCTGGGGGGCCGTGTGAGAGCGTCTGAGGGGCTGCCGCACCTGGCGGCCTGCGGAGGAGCAGGGCTGGGCTCCGGGCTGTGTCGTCCAGCTGTGTCTCTCTAGACACGCCCCAAATGCTGTGAAGGTGATGCAGGAAACTTCCCATGGCACATGCCCAGCCTCCGGTCCAGGGCACTTGGTGTCTTTGGGACCCAAGGCTGCAGAGACCTCACCCCGAGGGAGGGAGACGGTCGCTTCAGAGCTTGGGGACAGAAGAGCCTCGAGGAAGGGCTGGATCTGCCAGGTTCCCAGGTGACCACACCCAACTGGGGGCAAATGGGGACCAAGCCAGATTGTCCCTGAGTCCCCATGTGCGTCTAGGGAGCCCACTCGCTGCAGCCATGGAGGCCCGGGTGGCAAGATCGCTCTTGCCCAGGCCTGCCCGGCCCAGGCCTCTGATGTGAGAGAAATGGATTGACCCCTCTGCGCTTTATTGGGTGAAGGGCCTCGGCTCGTTTCTCTGGTGATGGTCCCAGTTGAAGTCTTTCTCCATTCAGTTAAACATTTTTAAGCATTGTGGTCATTTTTTTTTTAAGTGGGATTTTCATAAGTATCACAGACAGATAACCGAGGGGTCAGGGCCTCCCCGGCGGGGGGACCTCCGCTGCCCTGGGGGCTGGTGCCCTGCTAGTCCTCAGGATGCAGCAGACTCCCGCGACAGGGCAGCTTGCTCAAGGCCGCGCTGCTGGGAGGCGACCCAGGCAGGGGTGACCTGCCCGAGGAAGGCGGGGCTCACACGGCCTGCGCGGTGCTCGGTCCCCTCCATCTGCCTCCGAGACCGTGTTTGCAGAAGCGAGGTCCCAGGGCTGTGCGAGTCCGCTGGGAGGCCGCACACCCAGCCGGTGACAGACACACAGGGGCCGAGGAGGTGGATTCGGCCGTGCTTGGGAAGGGCTCCTGCTGACCAGTGGCTGTACCTTCTCTCGGGAACGTCTGTTCTGTGCGCCGTGTTGTGTCCACAGACAGCCGGAGGCGCCTTCTCCCGGGGGCGTGGCGCGTGGCTGGCCGCGTGGGCAGCCGTCCGGGTGTGCGCTCCTGCTCGGCGCGCACTGGTTTCTGTCGATGTGCAGAGTGGGCCCCTCACTGCACGGAGGTGCTGGGCGGGACCTGGCCTGAGGCCCCCTTGCTGGGAGCAGTCTGACTGTGACCCCCTTTCCAGGGGGGCCCCGCACCGCCTTGGGGGTGCCTTTCTTCTGGAGGGACTTTGGCCAGCCCACACCTCAGCTAGCCGTTTGTGTTCAGACCCCGGAGAGGTGCGGGGACACGGGCACTGCGGCCTGGGCTCAGCCCCGGGGAGGAGGGGGCCTGTGAGTGGGTGCGCTGCTCACGGCTCTGCAGACATGCACGTGTGCCCCATGCACGTGAGCACTCAGGCCCGCCCACACGTTTGCACACGTGCCTGCCAGGCCCACCCCCCTCGGTCCGCTGCAGGCACTTCCTCTCCCCAATCTCCCATTTGGAGAGCAGGTCAGTTTTTGATGGTCCATTTGCTCTGTTTTAAGTTTTCGCTGTTGGGAAAAAACAGCTGAAAAAAATGGAGGGAAATATGTTAATTTCTTGTGGATGGTTTGCTGAGTGTTTACCGCTGAGGGTGGGGGGAGAGGATTTTGGTATGATAATTGGAGGATTAAGAGATTATTTTCCATGTGCTCTGGTTAGATTTTGCTTCTTGATTCCCCGTGTGGACAGACCGGCGGCCCGTGCCGCATGCGGCCCTGGGCTCCACGGGCCTCCCTGTCGGCTGCAGCCAAGCGGGGCTGGGACCACGCCGGCTCCGGGGCGGGGGACGCGCGCACTGGGTGTCCTGGCCCCCTGCCCTCCTGTCCCTGCGGGAAGCCTGGTGTCTGCCCAGCCTCGAGGCTGGGTGAGGAGGCCCAGACCTTCAGGGCGGGGCTGATGGGGCCACATCCGCACCTGAGAGGTGGGTGTAGTGGGTGCTGGGCTGGCCGTGGGCTCCTGCCGTCTCCTGTGCAGGTCGGTGGTCTGGTGCAGCAGGGATATGCTATGTGCTCCTGGTCAGATCTGGACGGCCCTGTGCCCGCGCAGCGTGGACGGGGCAGGCTGCATCACAGGGGTGAGGCGGAGGGGCCAGGAGCGCCCGACTCTGCAGGGGGTCTGACCGGACTGATTTTCCCACTGTTTTGGCTTTGAAACTGCAGTGCAGTCTGGTTCCAGCAGAAACCAGAACACTGAGGTCCGGTGTGTCTGGGACAGGACCCAGGGAGGTGGTATTTGTGGAGGGCTGCCTGGGGGGGGGGCCAGAGTCCCTGGCCTGGAGCCCAGCAGGGACCTGGCAGGACGGCTTCTGACGAAGCTTGCTTCACTGGGCCCCCAGGACCTGCAGGGGCGCTCTCTATCTGCTCCCTGGGGCCAACTCAGTCTCCCCCAACCCTCCAGCCCCAGGTTTGGGAAGCTTCCATTTCTGAGTGGGGACGCATGGCCCCTCTTCATTTTAAGGGTCTTACTAAATGTGCTTCAAACACTTGGAGGTGGGGATGGGGGTGGGGAGGGGGTGGCGTGAGATGCAGATGACGCAGAACCCCCAGGAGGGCCTGTGTGGACTGACACTCTGGGTGCTGCTTTGGGGTCACAGTAGTCCTGCGGGTGGGTCCATCCCCTGGGGGCACATGGGGCAGGCAGGAGGGGGCCTGCAGGTCAGACATCAGGGTGAGACCCTGCCACCGCTCCCTGGGCGTTCTCGGTCTGTGATGGGGAGGAGGGCTAAGCCGGCCTATGGGTCCCCCACCCCATGCCTGGCTCCTGGTCCTGTCTCCTGGGGGTCCAGGGAGTGGAGGGAGGGTCAGCCCAGGAGTACCCGATGCAGTGGTTTGGCTGGGGGCCCTGCAGGCCAGGGTGGACTGTCCTGTCCCCTGTGGCCCAAAGCCTGGGGTGATGGGCAACAACGAGGGCCAGAAATGGCCCCTAAGGGGAGATGCCTGCTGGGCCAGGGCCACTGGGAGCTGCCTGGGCTGGTAGCTGAGGAGGTCCCCCGAGGAGGCCCAGCAGGATCCCATGGGAGGGTCTGCTGGGATGAGGAGGTGAGCGAAGCTTCTGGAGGAGCCCAGGCCTGGGCTTTGAGCGCTCTCCCCATCCAGCTATATCCAGGACCCTGCTGTGCACGGGGAGGGGGCGTAGGTGGGGAGGGCTGCCTACCCCTCCCAGAGCCCAGGCCAGCAGAGAGCACGGTGCCAGAGAGTGGCACAACCTCACTGGGTCTCTCGGAAGCCAGAGCAGGTCCTGGAGGGAGGGGAGCTGGTGCAGCTGGGAGGAGGTGACGGGGGGTAGGCATGGGGCAGGCAGAGGGTGTGGCAGGACACCGGGGGCAGGAGTGCCTGGAGCCAGAGGGCAGCGGGTGCGGGGGTCAGGTCAGCGGGAGGCGGCCTAGGGAAAGCTGGGCACCCGTGGAGTGACTGAGAGGAGCTGAGCTGGGGCTGAGCTGACATGTGGCCATCGCGTAAAGAACGGGTGGGAGGGAGCAGTTGTGATCAGAGGCAAGAACGGGCATCCCTCTCTCTCTGCCCCCTTCCTCTCCCTCACTTCTCCCTGTGTTCCCTCTCCACGCTCTTCTCTGTCCCTGCAGAGTGTGGGGACAGAGGACTGGCCATTTCTAAGTGGGAGTCATCAGCCACCACTGTGCTGCACCCCATGCTGTCTTCTGGCCACTGGGTGGGAGGGTGCCGGGGCTATGAGCCCTGGGCTGTGGGCTGAGTGCCATGACTGTGGGCTGAGTGCCTTGGGCCGTGGGCTGTGGGCTGAGTGCTATGGGCCGTGGGCTGTGGGCTGAGTGCTGAGGGTTGTG
>NW_022589807.1:1356984-1364476 GCF_004348235.1 Phoca vitulina
TGGGCTATGGGCTGAGTGCCGTGGGCCATGGGCTGTGGGCTGAGTGCCGTGGGCCATGGGCCGTGGGCTGTGGGCTGAGTGCCATGGGCCATGGGCTGTGGGCTATGAGCTGAGTGCTGAGGGTTGTGGACTGTGGACTGTGGGCTGTGGGCTGAGTGCCGTGGGCCGTGGGCTAAGTGCTGAGGGTCGTAGGCCATGGGCTGTGTGGGCTGAGTGCTGAGGGTCGTGGGTTGTGGGCTGTGGGCTATGGGCTGAGTGCTGACGGTCGTGGACTGTGGAGTGTGGGCTGGGCCATGGGCTATGGGCCGTGGCCTGTGGGCTGAATGCCGTGGGCCATGGGCTATGGGCTGAGTGCTGAGGGTCGTGGATTGTGGGCTGTGGGCTGAGGGCCGTGGGCCGTGGGCTGTGGGCTGAGTGCCGTGGGCTGTGGGCCGAGGGCTGTGGGCTGTGGGCCGTGGGCTGAGTGCCTATCTCTCTGTGCCTCCAGCCAGCCCCCGGCCTCCCCCAGCACGCAGGAAGCCATTCAGGGAATGCTGTCCATGGCCAACCTGCAGGCCTCTGACTCCTGCCTGCAGACCACGTGGGGCGCCGGCCAGGCCAAGGGCAGCTCACTGGCGGCCCACGGTGCCCGGAAGAACGGGGGTGGCGGCAAGAGCGCGGGCAAGCGGCTGCTGAAGAGGGCGGCCAAGAACAGCGTGGACCTGGACGATTACGAGGAGGAGCAGGACCACCTGGACGCCTGCTTCAGGGACTCGGACTACGGTGAGCCCTGGGGGGTGCGGGCGGGCTCCGGCCTGCCCCCCTGGAGGGGCCTCCCCGCGGTGCTGCTGGGCTTGTCCTCGGGCGGAGACCCTGGCCCTTCTTCAGGAGAGAGGAAGGTCCGCCTTCAGAAGCACGTGACTCAGTGGAGGGCGCGCATTGTCACCACCCAGAAGGGAACTCTCCCTGGCCCCCGAGTGCCCCTGTCTGCGTGCATCGTGTCCTGGGTGCAGGCGGTCCTTCACGGGCTCGTCACGGCGCAGCCAGTCGGCGCGGGCGGCCACACGTGCTCACCGTCGGCTGCTCGCAGTCGCCTGGTGGCTTCCTCCTCTTGGCCCCTGTGGACACTGCTGCCGTGCTCACCGGTGCAGGGGTTTTGTGTGGCCGTGGTGCCCCCAGGCAAGGACCTAGGAGGGGGCGTGCTGGGTTGAGGGTCCATACCCGTCTTGCCTTCTGAGGACCGGCCCAGCCATCCCCCACGCGGCCGTGCGGTCAGACACGTTGAGACCCCATCCACCCTGCCTGTCTCTGTGTGAATAACAACACCGAGGCCCCCGGTGGCCCACATCTGAGGGGGGCAGAGCAGGGACCCTGAGGGCATGACCCCTCACCCCCCACCACAGCCCTCCAGGCTGTCCCTCAGGGGGGGCTCCAGGCTGCCCGGGGTGGGGGGGGCCAGGAGTGCGCACCTGCCTGCACACCTCGGCCTGCCTCGCAGGGGTGTGTAGGATGCCCCGAGCTCACACTCCTGCCCCTGGAGAGCCTTCCCAAGGGGGGCTGGCCCGGCCCCGTCTGCTGGACACAGACTGACAGCAGTGAGCGCCTTTTCTGGACTCCTGTGGGGGGCAGGGCGGGCCCCGATGGAAGGACGCAGCTTAGTGGGGCTCCCTCCTCGGAGACTCGCTGGGACGGCAGCCTCCAGTGGACTCAGCAGCAGAGAAGGGGGCGTTCTGGGAAGCACAGGGGACACTGCAGGCAGGCTGGGGCAGTGCCCATGGGGGTTGCTGGGGTCTCTTGTCTGGCCAGTCCCTGCTCTCCCTGGGTCTCGGGGGGCCCTCGGCCTGACGGTTCTGGGGCCGCCCGTGCCTGAGCGTGTGGCAGCGGTGCCAGGGGGGACAGTGGCTCGCAAGGTCGGCTGGCTGCCTGAAGCCCCCGTCCCCCCATGGCACCGCTGGCTCAGGCCTTTCTCCCCCTGTCTCCCTAGTTTACCCCTCCCTGGAGTCTGACGAGGACAGTCCGGTCTTCAAGTCCCGGTCCAAGCGGAGGAAAGGCTCTGACGACGCTCCCTATAGCCCCACAGGTAGTGCCCGGAGCTGGGCAGCGTGTCCCCCGCCCGTCCCTCTGGCTTGCAGGCTGCGGCCCTGGCTCTGTGAGGGGTGCTGGTGGGGCTGGTTGCCTCCGGGAGCCTGACTGGGGCTGCACTTTCCCCCAAAGGCACCCCAGCTCCTGCGAGTGGGGTGGACAATGGGGGGGCTCCCTGTGGGGGCCGGTCCCTCACCTGGTTTGTCCTGAATGAGCAGCCCTAGGAAGGCCATCTCTGCACCTGGCTGGGTCACAGCAGCCCATGGGTGGGGGTCTCGTCCACCGTCTGTGACCCCTTCCTGCTCTCTCCCGTCTTGTTGGCATGGGGGCCCTTCACGTCGGGGCTCATGCTGACCCTCCCTGAGTTGTGAAGTGTCCCGGAGACTCGGGCACAGACTGGGGCAGGGCCGAGGGGGCTGGGGAGGGGGGTTCAGGGGCTGGGCAGCTGCTCCAAGCAGGCGGGTGTTCTCTCCTGCAGCGAGGGTTGGCCCATCGGTTCCAAGGCAGGACAGGCCTGTGCGCGAGGGCACCAGAGTGGCCTCCATCGAGACCGGGCTGGCAGCTGCCGCAGCCAAGCTGTCCCAGCAGGTGAGGAGGGGCCCAGCCCGCCCAGGCTGGGAGCTGTCGCAGGCCTGGGGACATCCGAGTATTGCTGACCCCTGGGAGTGGGAGGCTGGGGAGGTGGGAGCGGGCAGCACGTCCCCTGGCGGCTCAGAGCCGGGTGGGGGGGCATGTCCACTGCAGCTGAGTGCCTGTGCCACATCCCCTCACGCAGGGGGCGTGCTGGTCCCCGCACGGGCCCCAGCGCTGCTCTGGGGGTCATGGTGAATGGGGGTGGGGCTTGGGCTGCTGCTGGGTCCAGTTCCTCAGCGGCTGAAGCCGGCCCATACACTTTGTTCAAAGGAGGAGCAGAAGAGCAGGAAGAAAAAGAACACCAAAAGGAAGCTGGCTCCCAACACTCCCTCCCCCTTGGCCTCCACCAGCACCACCCCGGCCTCCACCACCTCGGCCTCCACCACCTCGGCCTCCACCACCCCGGCCTCCACCACCCCGGCCTCCACCACCCCGGCCTCCACCACCCCGGCCTCCACCACCCCGGCCTCCACCAGCGCGGCCAGCAGCCAGGCCTCACAGGAGGGCAGCTCGCCCGAGCCCCCGCCCGAGGCACACAGCAGCAGCCTGGCGGACCACGAGTACACCGCGGCCGGAGCCTTTGCAGGGGCCCAGGCTGGCCGTGCCTCCCAGCCCATGGCCCCTGGGGTCTTCCTCTCGCAGAGGCGGCCCTCCGCATCATCCCCCAACAACGCCGCTGCCAAAGGTACCGTGCCCGCGTGCCCCGAGCGGCCCTGCTCTGGGGTGTGCCGTAGGTGCCCGCAGGCCTGCCCCGTCCCCCGTGGCCCCGTGTCTGTAGCCACACACGTGGCCAGCATGTGCCAGAAACGGTCCCTTTCAAGATGGAAAGCTGCGGTCCCTCACAGTGCTGAGGCTGGTCTGGTGGCCTCGGCTTTGGGGCCTGGCTTGAAGTCGGGGTGTGGTCAGCAGTTTGCTGAGGGGTTCCAGGCTCCCCCGGGCGATTTGGCAGTGGGACTGCCGACTAGGTCCCTTGGATGCCCCCCACTCTCACCCCCAGGCCCCCAGTGTGCCTGCACCCTGGCCATGAGTCCCAGCCGGCCGTGGACACAAGGAGCGTGGCTCCTGCCAGGAGGTGGGACGGGCGTCACTCTGGAGTAATGCCGTCCCCCGTCCTGGTCGCTGCAGCCTCTAAGCAGGGCACTTCGTTGGCCGCTGGTGGTTTTGCAGGGTCTGGGGGGGCCCAGGGCTCAGGCCCCACAGGCCCGCCTTCTGGAGAGGGTGGGGGCTCCAGGAGGGGCTCCTCTGGCCTCTCGCTCACCTGGCATTTTCCTGTCTTCTCCTCTGCCTCCAGGAAAACGTACAAAGAAGGGCATGGCCACCGCCAAGCAGAGGCTTGGAAAAATTTTGAAAATTCATCGGAACGGAAAACTGCTCCTTTAAAGTTTGGAAAGCCAGGATCCTTCTGCTCCGCTCAGGACCCCCGGAGCCCCGCTAGAACATCAGCCCCCAGGAGGGTGGCCACGCTGCCTCACCCGGGGGAGGGCCTGGCCCCCTCCCGGCCACCACTCCCCCCATACGAGCATCTGTTGCTTCAGCAGGCGGAGCTCACCAATGTGGACAGACGTCCTTTCTCAAGTTGCTTAGAGTGACCAGTTCCCGAAACTCGGCCCTGCCTGTTTGAGGACCATTCCAGTTTCAGGAGAGCCTCCGGGCACCCCTGAGTGTGGGTGTGATCGCAGGGCTTCTGCAGCTCTGCGGGAGCACGAGTCCTTCGAGGAAGGAGTGAGCCAATGCTCACCAGGCCCAGAGTCTGAGCTGGCCACAGGCTGGTAGCCTCCAGAGGCTTAAAAAAGGCAAAGAACACTAGAGAGGAAGAGGAGGAGAAAATGGGGTATTATGTGCCCCCCTACTCTTCCCAAGTGATTCTCAGTCCAGAGAGTGTGCGGCCCGGCCAGGAGAGGGGCCTCTGTGCTCCCCGGCCGGCAGGTGGCGGGCCGGATGGTGGGTGTCGTGCCCTGAATGGCCAGGGTCTTTCTCGGGACACTGGGGCCGGCAGCAGGGTCCGTGTGTTAGTGGGTGGGGGCGCCATCATGGGGTCTCCCCAGAAGGGTTGGGCCCAGCCGTGATGTGGGGCCTGGTGGCCCGGGCTAAGCCATGAGGGTGGGCCCAACGCTGCCCCACGGGCTACACTCCGAGAAGCACTTCTCAGCTGAGGCACCCCGCCTGGCGGGGTGGGTGGCGACGGGGCGGCCCGAGGACGCGGGGCCCGGCACGTCTGTCTTGTCATCTGTCCGTGTTTGGTGTCGAGTCCCCGGGTGGACCCCGGACCGAACGTCCGCCCGTCGACACGGAGGGGCTGGAGTTGTTTCTCAGGCAATCCTGTATTTTAATTTTAGATGTATCTCCTGAAGCATATTTTTCATAGAATGTAGCGTGTAAATAGCTTTTTAAATAACTTCTTTTTTATAAGAGTAAAAGTATCTTTAGGGATTTCTTTCTAGAGAGTCTGTCATTAACATTTATACGAGTTTTTTGCCGAGTATGACGAACACTTGGGTTTGCCTCCTTCTTTCTGTTTACTGTTCCCGTTGGTGTTACTTTCTTCTTTTAGGAACTAAGGTATTGCCTGAAAAACACGTGTCCCCGGGGTCTTCTGTCTGTCTGGGCGGCAGCGAGCCACGCGGGCTGGGGGAGGCCTCCACGCGGACACCAGCTCTTTGTTTCCTTCTCGTTGGCGAAGGGGGTGGGGATGCAGTTATTTTACTTAGCACCTTGTGAAGTGTTTCTGTGTTTTGTGATGCTGTAATTTATTAATGTTTGTAGCTTTTTATATTTGTACATTTCTTATGAGCTTGGTTTATATGCCCGTCCCTGGGCGCCGAGTCCGCGAGGCCCGGCCCCAAGGCTGGCGGGCAAGCTCGCTGGGCGCCGGCCGCGCCCACTGTGCCGTCCCGGCGTCCCCGAGGCTTCCTTTCCCGTCCTCGTTGAACATTTATATACTCTAACCCAGCCATCAAGCTGTTCTCTCTCTCTCTCTTTTATTTTTTAAAGTTTATTATTATTATTATTTGGCAACATGTACATTTCTAACAAAGTTTACCGTGGCTATTAAAGTGTTTTATTTCCCAATTCATATTACTCTTGTATCGAGTCCATGAGATCTAAGACAGCTTAGATCAAAGTTTTAAAAGAGTAAAAATATTTCAGGTTTTGTACAGAACCATGTCTGTGTCATTCCTGCTCACCCGGCAGCATCTACTCCTGCGGTGGGGGTGGTGGGGGGGAGCGCCGGGGGCTGGCGGCGCGGGCCCGGTGGGGCGGCCGGCATTCTCCTCGGAAAGCACGCGCTGCCCTGCGGCCCGAAGCAAGTGCCCCGCACCAGCCCGCGGGAGCATCCCCGGGAGCCTCCAGCCCTCACAGCTGACAGCATCGGTGGGGGGTGTATTCAGATGGGCTGTTGGTGGCAGTGCGTCATGTGCCATGTGTTACGAAGCACAGACACGTAGAACCTGGTGCCCTTGTCGCTTCTTCCGACTGAGCTTTGGTTCCCTCCATCCAGGTAGACCTCCTCTAGCCCGCACTGCGGCGGAGCGCCTCCAGGACCTCAGTGGAGCTCAGGGTGGGTCAGGGTGGGCGCTCCGGGCACCTGTCCTCCTGCCTGGAAGGGGCTGCCCCTCTGTTGGGCATCTCAGACATGGCTGGGCCCTTGCACGTGGCATTCTCCCGGAGCACCTGACCGCCCAAGCTCCTCTGCCGGATCCCACGCGAGGCGGTAACCTGCACACCCCCGGCCCGGGAGTTCACCCTGCTCGCAGCTGTCTCATCCCGGCCCAGATCCAGCCAGAATTTACCCTGCGGCCCCTCCGGGGGCCCCCACACTGTCACCCCACAGCCGCCGGGTGCCTGGGCCCGCATCCTGGAGGCTGGGCCATCTGGCTACTGCTGGGTCCCCCACCTTCGTGCGGCTGTCGAGATTGGACCTTCAGGGGTTGTCTGGGGGCTGGGGCTGAGGCCCAGGGCCCGGGGAGAGGCTCCCAGGTGCCACTCAGCATCCCCTCGGCCCCAGGCCCCGACCTGGGCTGCACCTGGGGAACCCTGTGCCTCACCGGGGCCGCGGCCGCCTACGTGAGGTCCCCACATGGTCCCCGGCTGGGTGTGCCTGTGCCAGGGCGGCGGGGGCCGGGAGCTGCCGTGACCCGCGGGGTCTTCTCCCTTCTCCAGGGGACGCTGACAGCCCCAGACAGTAAAGTGGGAGGGGGGTCCCGAGGCAGCGCCCAGCACAGCTGCAAACCAGCCCCTCACCCGACGGCCCAGCCTCCTCACAGCGCAGGCCTGGAGAGACCGCTCGGGGCCCGGCCAGCCCGTCCATGGGGCCCCCAGGGCCGCCGCCTAGTCCCTTCCTACAGAGGGCCTGGCTCTCCGCCGCGACGCTTCCTTCCTCCCAGGTTTCACCGCCGGCTCCGGGGCTTTCCGCCGCCAGCACGCGGGACAGCCTCGCGGCCGAGCTCTGAGGCCCCGCCAGGTCCGTGGGGCAGCCGCGGGGGGGCGGCCGCGAGGTGGGGCGGCCACGAGGTGGGGACGGCCGCGAGGCGGGGCAGCCGCGGGGGGGGGGGCGGCCGCGAGGGGGGGCGGCCGCGAGGCGGGGCGGCCGCGAGGTGGGGACGGCCGCGAGGTGGGGTGGCTGCGAGGCGGGGCGGCCGCGAGGCGGGGCGGCCACGCCAGGTCTGCGGCCACGCCAGGTCTGTGGTGCGCGGACGGCCGCGAGGTGGGGCGGCCGCGAGGGGGGACGGCCGCGAGGTGGGGACGGCCGCGAGGGGGGGACGGCCGCGAGGTGGGGCGGCCGCGAGGGGGGGACGGC
>NW_022589807.1:1364576-1390487 GCF_004348235.1 Phoca vitulina
CGGCCGCGAGGTGGGGACGGCCGCGAGGTGGGGCGGCCGCGAGGGGGGGACGGCCGCGAGGGGGGGCGGCCGCGAGGTGGGGCGGCCCCGAGGGGGGGACGGCCGCGAGGTGGGGACGGCCGCGAGGGGGGGCGGCCGCGAGGGGGGACGGCCGTCTCGCTCCTCCACAGCCCCGCGCAGCGGCCGCGCTCTCGGGCGTCCGACGCGAGGCCCTCGCCCGCCGCCTCCCCGGCCCGGCGGCATGCGGGCTGCGTGAGCGGAGCACCGGCGGGGGAGGCGCACGAGCCGGCGGCGGTCCGCAGTCCCCACCCCGAGCAGGGCCGCCCCCGAGGGAGCCGCCGGAGCGCCGTGGACTTTGCAAGAGCAAACAGCAAGGTGCACGCAGCCCCTTGGAGCCGTGTCCTACCGCCTGGGCCTGGCCCGTCTGACCCGCACGGGGCCGGCGTCCGGTGCCCCAGCGCCCGTAAATGCACACACTGCCCCGACCTCGGCTGTGGAGGTTCAGCCGGATTCCGCGCTCGCAAACACCGGCTGTGTGCCGGGCGCTGTGCCGAGACCCCTCCGGAGCCATCGTCGAGGCCCACGAGCAGCCCATTTTGCCGAGGAGGTCACCGAGTTCAGAGCAGGGGCCCGCTCCCCACCCGGAGGAGAGCCCAGGCCTTGCGAGCGCCGGGACCGGCCCGTTGCCAGCTCCGTGGCCGCTCACACGCCAGGTAGAAGGGGCTTCTGAGAGGTTCCCCGGAGCGCCTGGGGGGAAGAAAATGTCTTTAGCAACATGAGCAAAGGCCCTGAGGCAGCAGGTGTCCCTCTGGGACTCTGTCCTCCCCCGGGGCTCCTCTCCCCTGGGAGCCCCTCCCTGAACACTCCCTCCCTGGGGGGCCCCTCCACCCTGGCCCTAGGCCCGGTAGGCACACGTTCCCATTGCGTCCGTGCAGGTGGGAGCTCAGCACTGTGGGCACGGCCGCCCCCTGGGTGCCTGGAGCCTGGGGAGGAGCCAGTCCCAAACTGAGCAGGAAAGGGTCGCTCTTGGTGCCTGGGGGAAATACCGAGAGTGACCACCAGGGGGCAGGGGAGGGCCGGGAACCAGGCTCCGCGGTCGGTGGAAGCCTGAGCTCAGCTCTGCTGCGGCCCGGGGCGAGGGTGGCACTGCTGGCCTAGGGAACAGCAACCGCCCCGGGAAGTGAGTGGGCAGCGTGCTGCAGTGCAGGGACGTCCGCACCATCCTAAACTACGTAAGCGGCCGCTGTGCCAGGACCTGTGTCGGCACCAGCCCTGTATTGGTGCGTTCACGCTTGCCGCTGTCCTCTGTGGAAGGTCCCAGCACTGTCTTTATCTTACCAATGGGGCAACTGAGGCACGCAGTCTCGCAGCTGGTGGAACTGGGGTTCAAGTCCAGGCAGGACAGTTCCTGGGCCCCAGGAGCAGGAGCTCTGCGAGAGGAGGGGGTTGCTGTGCAAAGGCCCTGAGGTGGGGACAAGGTGGGGTGCCATCTGAGGATGGCTGCAGCAGGGGGCCGAATGCAGGGGAGCGGCCTCAAAGCTGGGCAGGGCAGCAGGGCCAGGCCACGCTGTGGCACCTGGAGCCGTGTAAAGGGCACCGTGCCGTCCCCTCACCTGGCTCTCCCCTCCACCACGAGGGTCTCTAGTTCTGCAGGCTGCACAGGCCCTCTGGGCCCTGCCCACCCCACCTCTGCACAGCCCTGAGCAAAGAGCCCTCTTTGCAGATAGGGACGCTGAGGCAGATCCACTGCAGGGGGTCTCTGCCCTCCGTGGGTGTAGGAAGGAGAATCAAGAGGGCTCCCCAACCAGGGTTTACAAAAGGATGCGACTGGCATAAAAACTGAGGCTGGTTCCCAGTCCTGTGAGAGCAAGTCTGCTTCACAGTAATTCCCCGTGGTGCTGATGGTGAGATTCCTATCCAAGTCTGTGCTGCCAGAGTGGCCGCCTGTCCTGAGATCCTACTGTGTGCTGGGCAGGGTGCGTCAAGCTTTCCCACCACTAATCACTCACCACTGTGCCTCCACCTCGGCCTCTGGGGAGGAGGCTTGGACCCTGGGGCTGAGAGATGGCCTTTGAGCCTGTGCAAAGGCCTGGGGGCAGGAGGGAGCTTCCTGAGGGATAGCGGGGCACAGTGTGGGTGGAGAGCTTGGCAGGGCCAGGGTCCCTGCAAGGTTTTGTCCCTTCCAGGCCTTGGCCCAGGATGCTTGCCTGGATGAGTGGCTACCCCACTGGCCTGAGGAGCCCTTGGTGGGCATCCCTTGCCTGTCTGCGGGACCCCAGGGAGGCCTCAGCTCCCTCCCCACACAGAGGGGCCACAGGCCTGCCCACCCCGAGGGCCTGTTGGCTGTGTGATGGTGGGCGGTCACTTCCTGTCTCTGGGCCTCTTCCGCCGGCCGACATGGAGCGGAGGGACAGAGGAGAGGCCCCAGCGGGAGCTGAGAGGGAGTGTGTCCCCACCGGCTTGCCCTCCATCCTCACTGCCACAGCCTACAGAAGAATGCCCTCATGGGGTTCCGGTCACAGCAGGATACAGGCGGCCTTGGGCGGCCAGGCGTGGCCCCTTGGCCTGTGTCTGCTGAGTCGATGCTCAGTTAATTCACTTCCACCTCCTACTTTGAGTGCGTCCTTACTTTTCACATCCCCAGAGCCTGGTGGACAGAGGGACCTGGGTGGGGCGGCCGGGCTGTCGGGCAGCCTGACAAATGACCTCCTTCCTCAGCCGCCGGCCTGCCTTTCCCAGGCCAAGTCCCGCCGGCCGCCTCATCCAAACATCCCTGGGGATGCCACCTCGGCAGAAAAATGATGCTGTTCCATTAACATCTGACACGGATTTGCAGGCCCCAAACAGACGAGCACGCACGTAAACACCCGGCTCAGAGCGGGATCCTCGTAATTAATTGTCCGCCTGTGCGCCCGCCAGCCTCCCCCCAGCTCCAGCCAGTGTTATTTCAAGATTGCAATCCCTCCTGGCCCCCCGCAAACTGCATTTCCCAAACAGCGGATGTGCCTGCTTGTAGGAAGGAGGAGAGGGAGGATCCTGGTTCTGTGGGCCTCGACTTCCTCCCTGTGAAACGGACCATCCGCCAAGGTGGCCACGTCCACGCAGCTGCTCCAAGCCCTGCTCCTTTGTCCTTTGGATCCTGGGGATCCTTCTCCTTGCACCCCTGGCCTGGGTTGGTTCTGGCTTTATCAGATCATAGCACCTGCCAGCATCCTCAGCTGTCCCCAGGAGCCCCCACATCGGCCCTTCTCAGCCCTCCCCGGGACCCCCTGCACCAGCCCTGCCTCCCCGGGACCCCCTGCACCAGCCCTGCCTCCCCGGGACCTCCCTCACACCAGCCCTGCCTCCCTGGGACCCCCCCCACACCAGCCCTGCCTCCCCGGGGCCTCCCCCCACACCAGCCCTCCCTCCTCGGGACCCCATACACACCAGCCCTCCCTCCCTGGGACCCCCACACACACCAGCCCTGCCCCCCCCGGACCCTCCCACACAAGCCCTGCCCCCCTGGGAACCCCCCCCCACACACTGGCCCTGACCTGTCTCTCTCTCTGATTTCCTTTCTTCTGATCTCAACATTCAGCTTCATACACTGTCTGGTCACTGCCCAGCTCAGTCACCTTCTGTGGCTCCCCACTAACTACCTATGGGGTTCCCCACATCTCTCGATCCTCTCAGGGCATCTGCTGGGTGGTCAAAGTGGCCCTATCCCAGCCCATGTCCCTCTGCTGGGTGCTGGGGCTCAGTGGCTGCTAGGCTGTGGGAGAGCCAGGTAGGCTGAAAGACCAGGGACCTGGGTGGAGGGAGGGACAGGGAGGTGGGGAGTATTGTGAGGAAGGGGCTCCAGGCAGAGGGATGCATGGTGTCAGGGGCAGGCCTGGGCTGTGCAGGCAGGCCAGGGGCAGAAGTGGAGAGGGCTGTGTTGAGCCCTGCCCTGCAGTGTGGATTAGGACAGAGCATAGGGGGTGGCCCTTCTGAGGCCTGGGGTTATCGCTGCTTCCTCCTGTGAGGCTGCTGTGATTCATGGCTGGAGGGCTGAAGGGCAGGCTGTCAGGGGCATGGCTAGGTCGGCAGGGAGAGGTGCCAGCCACTCCTTCTGTAATGGGTTGGGCTGACCTGTCCAGGCAGGCTCAGGGCCCCTGGAAGCCCTGGTGGAAAAGCACAAGACTCCAGGTCCTACTGTCTTAGTCCCCGAGCCCATTCCAGACCAGTGCCCCAATCCTTCACATTCCTGATGGGGAGCTCATGCCCTCCTGGATGCTCTGTCTCACACCCAAACTCGGCTGGTCTCAAAGAGCAGGAACCTATTTTCTTGGGTGACTCTGGGGGGCCTGAGCTCTGGGGCTTAGGACATGGACCAGGCCTAAGAGAGGTGAGCAAGCACCTCTGGGGCTGGTAGCGTTGTCCCTCTCCTCTGTCCTCCTACAGACCAGTAAGTGACTGAGAAGTGACACCAGTGACTCAGTGGCCTGTCTAAACCATGGTACAGGCTTGGGGGGAGACAGATCTTGCCCCACTGGGAAGTCCTGTGGGATTCTAGGTAATGGGGCCATTGCCATTTGAGCAGGTTGGTGCAGGGTCAGATGTCTGTGTTGGAAGCTCCTTCTGGAAGCAGAGGTGGGGAACAGACAGTTAGGGCTGGGAGGAAGCAGAGGGACAAGGATGAAGGGAAGTGGCCATAAGGCCTGAGGTGGGGCCAAGCCTATGTTCATCAGAACAAGATGGATTAGAGGGCTGCTTGGCCCGCCCATGAAGCTTTCAGAAATGCCTTGCTAAGAGAGATGGGACCAGTTGAGGAATAGACCTCCTGCCCCCCGGAACAGAGCCATCCAGTGGAATTATTTGCAAAGATAGAAATGTTTATATAATGCAGTTGAGCACTTGAAATGTGGCTAGTGTGACTGAGTTCTGAATTCTTTTTTTTTAAAGATTTATTTATTTATTTGAGAGAGAGAGAGTAGGGGAGGGGCAGAGGGAGAGAATCTCAAGCAAGCTTCCTGCTGAGCACAGAGCCTGATGTGGGCCTTGATCCCAAGGCCCTGAGATCATGACCTGAGCAAAAATCACTAGTCGGACACTTAACTGACCGAGCCACCCAGGCGACCCGAGTTTTCTAAATTCTTAACTTTACTTCATTTGGCTGCTTTAAGCTTTAACGTATATATTCACATGAAAAAAAGCAATGAAGTTGGATGGAACTAGAGGGTATTATGCTAAGCAAAATAAGTCAATCAGAGAAAAACAATTATCATATGATCTCACTGATATGTGGAATTTAAGAAACAAAACAGAGGATCATAGGGGAAGAGAGGAAAGAATAAAACAAGATGAAACCAGAAAGAGAGAGAAACCATGAGAGAGTCTTAATCATAGGAAACAAACAGAGGATTGCTGGAGGGGAGGGAGGTGGGGGATGGGGTAACTGGGTGATAGACATTAAGGAGGGTGCGTGATGTAATAAGCACTGGTTATTATATAAGACTGATGAATCACTGACCCCTACCTCTGAAACCAGTAATACATTTTATGTTGATTAACTGAATTTAAATTAAAAATGGGGAAAAAAGCAATGAAGTAGAAAGTAGACAAACAATAGAGAACATTAATGAAACCAGATATTGGTTCTTTGAAAAGATCAATAACATTGATAAGCCTCTAGCTAGACAGCCTAAGAAAACACATAGAGAAGATACCAAGTCCTAAAATCACAGATGGAAAAGTGGTCATTACTATAGACCCTATAGACATTGAAAGAATGAAAGAATATTATGATCAACTTTATAAGTTCTACAGATAACATGGACAAGTTTCTTGAAAGATATAAATAAGCAGAGCTGCATGAGATAGGAAATCTGATTAGCCCTCTGAGTATAAAAAATCTGAATTCATTATTAAAAAGCCTTTTCCCATAAAAAAATTCCAGGCCCCAGTTGCTTTACTGGTGAATTCTAGAGACATTTCATAAAGATTTATAAACTCTTTCCAAAAACATAGGATAAGGCAATGCTTCTTCTCTCATTTTATGGGGCCAGCATTACCCTGATGTCAAAATTAGAGACATTACAAAGAAATTACAAAGAAAACTATAAAGTCTATATCCTTTATGAATACAAACATAAGATTCTCCGTAAAGTATCAACAATCAAATCCAGCAATATGTATAAAAAAATCATTGTGTTTAAGTGGGGTTTATCTCAGGAGGGTGAAGTTGGTCTAATATTCTCAGATCGATCAATGTAATTCACCATATTAAAAGAATAAAGAAGAAAACTATATGCTATATGATTATCTCAGTAGACTAAAAGAAAAGGGAAAAGCAACCCCCTTGATAAAATTGAGTACCCATTGAGGACAAAAAATTTTCAGGAAACTGGAAAGAGAAGGTAATGTCTTCAATGGAAGTCCTGATAAAGGACATCTATTTATAGGGAGAAGACAGGGTATTTCCCCCCAAAACAGAGTGGAACACTCTTATCACTTCCATTTAGGAGTGTACTTAGCTAGTGTGATAAGGCAAGAGAGAGAATAAAAGGCCTACAGACTAGAGAACATTCACAGTTCGTGTACATAATAATACCTCAGGAATCTACAAAAGAGCTACTGGAACTGATTTGAATGAAGACCCATAGCATAAATCAGTTTTATGTGTAATGCCCAATGAAGGAAAGAGGAAAAAATGATGAGTGGACAGATTGGAAAAGGTCACACGATACAAGATCAGTATTTAGAAACCAACTGTATTTTCTATGTGCTAGCAATAACTACCAGGGAGTGAATTTATAAAGCAGTACTTGCCACAGTAGTATGAAAACACAGAATACTTGGGAATAAATTGAACAAGAATATTTGCAAGACCTATATATTGAAAACTACAGAAACTGCTGAGAGAAATCAAAGATTTG
This sequence comes from Phoca vitulina, assembly GCF_004348235.1. Classification (NCBI taxonomy): domain Eukaryota; kingdom Metazoa; phylum Chordata; class Mammalia; order Carnivora; family Phocidae; genus Phoca; species Phoca vitulina. Next base: position 1,371,476 of record NW_022589807.1, read on the forward strand.
AATGAACAAACAAAATTAGAATTAACACTGGTTGATTTCAAAACTTGACATAAAATTATAAAGCCTTATTTTAAAGCTAAGTAAACAAAATGATGTAGCAGATACAGAAAAATGGAACAGGATGAAATGTCTAAAAGTGAATCCACATGTACATGGTCAACTGATTTTCCACAAAATTGCCACGGCCATTCAACATGGAAAAGAGAGTCTTTTCAAGAAATGTTACTGGAAAACTAGATATCTGAAGCCTGGACCTTATCTCATTCATACACAAAAATTAAGGCCAAAGGGGTCAGAGATTTAACATAGAAGCTAAAACTACACATCTTCTAGAAGAAAACATGGGAGAAGTTCTTCACATATAAGCAAAGAGTTCTTAGACACAAAAGGAACAAAACATAACTAAAAACTGACAAATTGATCATCATCAAAATAAAAATATTTTGCTACGTGTAAGTTTCTGATAAGAACACACAAACACAAGCCACATGAAAGACATAAACCTGCAGATTCAAGAGACTGAACAAATGCCAAGCAAGATAAACCCAAAGAAATCCACACCAACTAGGATACAGTGGAACTAAACTTGTGAAAAGTAAAGACAAAGAAAAGGTCTTTTTCAGAAGTCAGAGAGAAATGGCATGTTGCCTGCATGGGAGCACCACCTCAGGTGACAGCAGAGTCCCTGACTGTCACACTGCAGAGCTCAGGAGAAAGCAGCACAATTTTCAAGAGCTGGAGAAAAGCAGAGGAACAGACACCAAAGGAACAAATGGAAAATAATAATACAATGGCAAACTTAAGCCCTAATATAGCAATAATTGCTATACGTGACGATGATCTCAATACGTCAATTAAAAAACACAGACTGGCAGAATGGATAAAAACTATTCCAGTTACCAGCTGTCATTCAGAAACTCACTTCAAACATAATGACACAGGTTGAAAATAAAAGGATGGGGAAAGATATATGCATTCCAAGCATTACTTCTCAAAAAAGATAACTGGCTACATTAATGCCACATAAAGTAGAATGCAGAGCAGGAAAAATTACCAGGGACAAAGAGAGACATTACATCATGAGAGAAGCACCAATGCACCAAGAAAATACAGCAATCCTAAATGTTTATGCACTAAACAACACATCTCCCAAGTGCATGGAGTGAAACCCAGAAGAGCTGAAGGAGAAACAGACAAGGCCACAATTCTGGCCCACTCCTCCCTCTCAGCAACACACAGAGCTGTCACCCAACATGGTGGAATACACATCCTTTTCACACAGCCGTGAGCTTTTACCAAGACAGACCATAACATAAACCTCAACACATCTGAAAGAATGGAAATCACATAGAGCGTGTTCTCTGACCATAACTGATTGACCTTAGAAATCAATAAGGTGAAGACAAAAGGAACATGTCCAAACAGTTGGGAAGTAATCAGTACATTTCTAAGTAATCTATGCAACAAAAAGGAAGGCTCAAAGAAAATACAAAAATGAGTAGAACTAGGTGAAAAATAAAAATGTGGCATGCCAAAATTTGCAGGATACAGAGAAGGCCATGCAGACAGGGAAATCTGTAACACGAAATGCTTATGGTAGGAATGAGAGAAGTCCTCAGAGAAATAATCTACGATCGTACCTCCAGAAATGAGAAAAAGAAGAGCAAAATACATCCAAGGCAATCCGGAGAAGGGAAAGAATAAGAGTAGGAATCTATGAGACTGCAAAGAGGAAAAGAATACAGAAAATTAATGAAAAAAATCATTAAAGTTGATGCTCTTCTAGCAAGGCTGACTAAGCCACACAGAGAGAAGACCCGAATCTCTGACAGAAGAATGAAGCAGGGCGACACCGGAAGTCCTGCAGCCATTGAAACATAACGGGAAATACTGTACAAAACTTATGATCACGAATTTGACAACTTAGAAGAAATGCACCAATTCCTCCAACACCACAAATGACTGAAGTCTAACCAAGATGAATGAGATGAGCTGACTAGTCCTGTAACCATTGAGTAAATTGAATGGGTAATTTAAAAGCTCCTGGAAAAGAAATCTTCAGGCCAAAACGATTTCACTGGAAAATTCTAGCAAACATTTAATGAAGAATTAGCACCATTTGTGCACAATCTCCTTCAGACAAAAAGGAGGGAGCGCTTCCCAGAGCAGTTTACCAGCCCAGGAGCTCCCTGGCACCAAAACAGAACTAAAAACTAATATCTCTCATGATTTTAGAAGCAAAAACCATCCACAGGGGCGCCGGGGTGGCTCAGTCTGTTGGGCGTCTGCCTTTGGCTAGGGTCATGATCCCGGGGTCCTGGGATCGAGTCCCGCATCGGGCTCCCTGCTCAGCGTGGAGCCTGCTTCTCCCTCTCCCTCTGCTGCTCCCCCTGCTTGTACTCTCTCTCTCTCTCAAATAAATAAATAAAAAATCTTAAAAAAAAAAACCATCCACAAAATACTACGAAATCAAATCCAAAGTGTGAAACAAAAATCATACACTCATAGTGGGATTATTCCAGGAATGCATGGCTGGTTCAGTATTTTAAAATCAGTCAATACAATACACATCAACTGGTTAAAGAAGAAAAATCATATGATGATATCAATTCAGGCAGGAAAAGCATTTGACAAAATTTAACACACTTTCATGATAAAAAAAACAACAACACTTCAGGAAACTAAGAATAGAGGGGGGATCTCTGTCAACTGTCTCTACAACTGGAGTGGAAGAAATGTCCCTGTTTGCAGATGATGATTGTCTATGTTGAAAATCGAAAGGAGTCTACAGAAAGCAAACCAGCCCTTCAAAGTAATAAGTGAGTTCAGCAAGGTTGGAGGATAAAGGTTCAAAATGCAAAAGTCAACTGTATGTCTTTACAGTAATGATGAACATTTGAAAATGGAAATTAAAAACACAATACCATTTATACTCCAAAGAGAATAAAATACTTAGGTATAAGCATGATGAATGCGCACAGGACCTGAAATGCTGACAATGATAAAATGTGGATGAAAGAAACCAAATACGACCTCCATGAATGGAGAAGTTCACACCACGCTCAGGGATCAGAGACCCAGCACGGTACAGAAGTCAGTCCTCCCCAAACCTGTCTGTAGATTTGGTGCAATTCCCATCAAAGCCTCAAGACAGTTTCTGGGAGACATAGACAAGCCCATTCTCAAATTCACATGGAGAGGTACACACCTTGAAGAAGTGTTAGGGGTTGGATGTTGCCCCCTCAGACTCATGTGTTGACACCCTCACCCCCCGCCCCCATGCCTCAGAATGTGACCTTATTTGGAGATAAGGTCTTCACAGAGGTGGCCAAGTGAAATAGAGGTGATTAGGGTGGCCCTAATCCTCTACAGCTGGTGTATGGGGAAACTTGGGAGACAGACACGGGACGAGGATGCCACCCACAAGCCAAGGAGAGAGCAGAGCCTCCCTCTCAGCACAGAAGGAACCACCCCTGTGACACCCTGATCTGGAGCTTCCAGCCTCCAGAACTTGGACAGAATAAATTCTTGTTTAAGCCTCCAGTCTGTGGTACTTTGTCACGGCCGCCCTGGAAAACGAATACGAGCGGTTAGACAGCATGACCAGGAGGGACCACGCCTCTGTCGCCACAGCAAAGGGGACCGGGTGGTGCTGGGGGGACAGACCCAGGGCTCAACGGGACACAACAGGGACCCAGCGGGAGCCCCACCAAGGAGGGGGGTGGCTGCCAAAGGCGCAAACGGAGGAAAAACAGCCTTTCCACGAATGGCGTTGGGGCGGTGGGACATCCGCCGGCAAACAAGGAGCCCGACCTAAACCGCACACCTCATACAAACACCAGCTCAAAATGGATCATGGATTTAAACGCAAAATGTAAACTAGGGAACTTCAAGAAAAAAATAGGAGAAAATCTTTGGCACTTAGTCAAAGCGTTCTTAGGCTTCATATCAAAAGAATGATCCATAAAAGGAAAATTGATCAAAAATAGAAACTTGGGCTCCTCTGTGAAAGACACTCTATCACTAGGATGAACAGGTGTCTCCAGACGGGGATAAAGCGCCTGCAAGCTGCATATATGACAAAAGACCACAGCATAGCAAGACGTCTCAGCGCCCCAGAGTGAACACAAACCATCCCATTAGGGAATGGCCACTCGCTCGGGCAGACATGGACGAAAGATGGTGCACAGACGGCAAAGGAACCTCGTGAGCAGAGGCTCAACACCAGCAGCCGCCAGGGAGTGTGATCTTCTTACACGCCTCTCATGACAGCGAGGACAAAGTCTGGTGACAACAGCCGAGCCGCCAGGAGGCCGGGAAGCTGGGGCCCTCCCACGTTCTGGGCGGGAGTGCGGATTGGTGCAGCCGCTCGGCACAACACTCGGGCAGTTCCTGTTAAACCTATTAGTGGAGTTACTAGAAGACCCGGCGGTTACACTTTCGGGCATTTATCCCAGAAAATGGAAATTTATTTTCACACAGAAATTTGGACAGGAATGTTCATATCAACTTTATTTGTCATAGCTAAAGTCTGGAAACAGCCCAGTGACCTTCCCCACGTGGATGTGGAGACGCTGGTGCGTCCAGGCCTTGGAACACTGCTCCGCAGGAGGACGGAACGCTGACGCGCGCAGAGACGGGGGTGTCCCGGGGACCACGCTGAGGGGAAAGGCCTGTTTGAAAGGATACATTCTGCCTAAGTCCTTTTACATCGCATTTGTTAAACAGGGTACTAGAGCTTGGTGGTTAGGGGTGGGGTGGCTGTAAACGGGCACCGGGGGGAGTCTCCTGGGGCTGACCCAGTCTGCATCCTGTGGCGGTCGCATCCAGCGGCCGGGGCTGGGACGGCACAGAGCGGGCTGCACACGCACACGGGCGGCCGCGGGGACCTGATGGGCTCCGTGGGTCGCGGTGGCGGACGCCCCCTGCTTCCAGAAGGCGCTCCTGTCAGGCCACGTGCTGGTGTTGGGGGAGGCTGGCTGAAGGGTGTACATTTTTTTTTTTTTTCTTTTTTGCAACCTGCTTTGAATCTACAATTATTTCAAAGTAAAAAGTTAAAAAGGAGAAGCAAGCCAAAGTTCAGAGGGAAAAAATCTAAATAGGGCTTCTATATCCGAAACAGAGAAAGAAGTCTTAAACTCAACAAGACAAACCCAGCAAAAGGGGCAAAAGATCTGGAAAACCTTTCTCAAAAGAAGGCGTTCCGAGGGCCCAGCGGCACGTGGGGAAGTGCTCGCCGAGACAGGATACTCACCTGGGGCCGAAGAGAATGAGGAGCAGCTGGGACCCCTGTCCTGCAGGTGGTATGCGTGGGCCCCACGGCGGGCCGCCTTCTGGTAGTTTCTCATGAAGGTAAACCCGCAGTGACCACGGGCCCGAACCCAGCTTCCTAGTTCTCAGACGCCCACCCAGAGACATGGCCACGGCAGCTGCGGTGTGACTCGCTCGAACTGGAAACAGCCAAACATCAGGTGAGTGGTTGCGGGAACGCTGGCGTGCCCGGCCCAGCAGCGAGGGGTGAAGTCCGGGCACCGGGCGCGGGCAACCGGGCTCACGGGGTGTGGCCGCCTTGGGGTGCGGGCCTCCTGCAGGCGCCTGGGGCCGGGCCCGGCACTCTTCGTGGTGGCGGGAGTGCTGGGTCCTCGCTGTGGTGGGGCAGCGGGCTGAGTTCTGTGCTTGCGGTAGGGGGGCTGAAAACACCCGCCGTGTCTCCCCCTCTTGGAGGCCGGCCGCCCTGCCTGGCTCTCCAGAATGAAACCTTGCACACGACGCATGTTTCCCCTTGTCCCCTCTGGGCCACTACACCCGATGCCCAGACCCGCCGCAGGCCTGTGTCCCGTCCTCTCTCAGGGCCCTCTTCCCGCCAGGCCTTCCCTCCCTCACTGCTGGTCCGTCCACTCCTACTTTCCCTTCCGGTCTGTGGCTCAGGAGCTTCCTCCTGCAGGAAGCTCTCCCTGATGCCTCAGGCCCAGTGAGCCTCCTGTCGGTCCCTTGGTGTCCCTCCCAACCGCCCCCCACCAGGTTTCCTCCGGGGGGACCCCCATCCCAGCGAGCACAGCATCGTGCACAGGCCTGTGCTGAAGGGCGCCGGGGACTTGCACCCCCACGAGGACGGAAACCTGCATCCAATCTCCTGGGCAGCCGTACCTATGTTTGGAAACGCAAGTCTGACAGGTGGGGTGGGCCTGGCGTGCGGGTTCAGGGCTGATTCGTTAAAAGGTTTTATGAAAGCATGCTAAATAGACCGTGCAATTGCAAGAGTGAGTCCTTCTCTGGTGGAAATTACTCAGCCATTTGGTTTTTATTTTTGCAAACGCGGTTCGGCCCTTTTGAACACTCACTTGATATGCCTTTGCTGCCAAAGCAACAGGAAGATATGCTTCGAGTTCTCTGTAAAACCCCCGTGTAAACACCAGGCTTATGGGTAATTGCAACACCGCGCCGGCTCTGGGGCCTTCACGTGGCCCTCCCTCCAGCTACCACCCCTGCCCGCCCCGCAGCGCCCACCCCAGAGCCCGCGGGGCCAACGTGCCAGTCAGGCCCCCACCCGGGGGGATGGGGGAGAGGTGAGGCTTCTGGAAGGGGAAAGGGAGTGCACAGCTTCCGTGGGCCTCTGGCCTTTGGACGCCCCATCCCTCCCAGTTAGCTCTTACTCACCCTGGGTCCTGGGTCCGCTGGGGAAGCCCGCTGCCCGGGCTCCGTGGGCAGCTCCCCCTGGCCCGTGGGACTTGAGGGGCTGATCTCTGCCCCTGGGAGCCTGAAGGAACAGAGGGGGTCACAGGAATGGCCAGGAATGGCGACTGGCACGGGGAGCCCACTTGGCTTCCCAGAGCCCACACCCTGCTCTGGGCGGCCCCCGAACACATCAGGTTCCCAAGTAGAAATGGGAGGGACCATAGGATGGCTTGCCCCCTTGGGGCCCTGGGGAAGCATGAAGGGGCTGGGGTCCATCCCAGGCAGGCACAGGGGTCCCCTGAACACATGAAAAGGGGCAGAGGGGACCGTGTGCTATGTGGGGTGGCCTCCCGGGACCCGGAGGAGGGGGTGTGCAGCCACATTGTACGTGCCCGCCCTGCACCCCCTCTCGCTCCCTCTGGTCACCGCCCCCCCCACAGCTGCTGGCCCCTGGGCCCCGTACCAGCATTGCTACAACCCAGCCAGGCTGGTGAGCACCCCCAGCCCAATGCACAGGCCCACAGGGGCTGTTGTGAGCGGAGCCCGTGGTCCAGCCCTGGGAAGGGGCTGGTCAGGTGGGGGGCGGTGGGACGGGCAATGACCATGCTCCAGGTAGGGGCAACCCAAGGGCCTGGGTGTGACCGTGGTAACGGCGGGGCTGTGTGTGGCCCAGGCGGGGGCCCCTGAGCCGTCCTGTCTCCCAGGGGTCAGAGAGCTGGAAGGTCCCCTCGTCCAGCCTCCACCCAACACGGGAAGCTTCTGTCCTGCCGGGCACTGTGTCCCCTGCTTGTGCGCCTCTCCACCTCCACGCACAGATCTTGGCTTGGCCCAGAGAGCGTGTCCCTACATTCCAAGTGGGGTCTGACTTGGAAGACTTGAATGCTTGGGGCCTTCCAGAACCATCTGGAAGCTTCTTTGTCACAAGCCCAGCAATCCAAGGGGAGATCCCTCTTTTTGAGGGAACGCCAGAGGATTTGCAGTCATGTTGAGTCCCCCCGTCTGCTGTGCTGGGCCCGCCCCCCCGGTGGCCCGCGAGGCGACAGGCGGGCAGTATTGGCAGGACCAGACCCGGGTTTTCCTCCCTGGCCCTGAGCTCCCACCCCTTTTGTAAACTACTGCACTCCATTATTGCACGAAAACCCCCATTCTGCCGGCAAAGGTCTGTCGAGTGCCAGCCGTGGTGACCGAGCTGGACGTGGCCCCTGTCCCCTGGAGCTTGTGGACAGGTCTCGAGAGGCAAGACCCCAAGCAGGACAGGCCAGTCTCACGGGGAGGGGTCCGGTGACAGGGCGAGTCCCAGAGGGCCGCTCTGCGAGTGACTTCTGCTCTGGGCTGCGCATGGACAGAAGGCCTGGGGCGAACACAGACCCGGGCCAGGGGCCGTCGGGGCGTCCGGAGCAGCTCTGGCAAAGGCCTTCAGGGTCTCTGGGCTGCGGGTGTCTGAGGGCCAAGGAGTGACCCCGGAGGAGAGGTCACCCGGAAGAGTGAGCGGGCATCCCCCCGCCCTGCCCCAGGCCACATGTGAGGTCTGCAGGGCCCGGCCCCACGGGGACCTGGGTGGCAATGCCAACGCGGCTCCCACCCTCTGCTGCGGGAGCCCCGCGGGAGCCGCGGGCGGGCGGAGTGGATCAAAAGGCCCAGCCCGGCCTTGCCCATCAGGGAAACATCACGCTGCTCTGGAATGAGGTGGTTTCGAGCAGCCAATGCGAGGAAATGGGTATTTATGTAACGGTGGGCATGGTTTTTATTTTCCCTAATTTTCAGATTACTTTCGATTAGGCGTCTTCGGAGTAGAAAAGGCTTGCCGTGAAATAGATCCTGCCTAAATCATTAGTGCCCCCGCCCCAGGCCGCCTCTGCAGACAATTACCCCGACCCAGGGGTTAGGGGCAGACTCCAGGCCAGGCATGGCCGCAGCGGCCTCTCGTGCTCCTGTGGGCACACAGAGGCCATTGATTCCGACGTCCCTCTGGCCAGAGGGGCTGGGGGAGGGAGAAGGGGGAGTCATTCCCACCAACATCTGGACTCTATCTCTTCTCCCCGCCCCCAACTCAGGACAAGGCGGGGGAGGGGGAGAGGGAAAAAGAAAAAAATGCCCAGGCCAAATTCAAATGCTTTCATAAATTTTGCACCAGAAATGTTTTGACGTGAATATTTTTGTCAGTCTCCAGCGTGTGCCAAAAGAAACTCAACTCCACATGACAGCCCAAACAGATTCTCTAGATGACTCTGGAGCGGCTGGGCCCCAGCACCTGCAAGGCATGCGGGGCCTGGTGCCTGGCCCGGTGGGCAGAGGGGAGGCGCCGGGCACGAGCGAGCTCTCCGTCTGCGGAAGGCCTGCCGTGGCCCCCGAGGCCGGGCACTCTTCCCACGTCCACCATAGGGCAGGGCCACACTGGGGTCCAGCCGAGCCCGGGCAACAGCCGCACACAGGGAGGGCAGACAGGAGCGGAGCCGGACGGATGGGGTGGAGGCCTGTTCACACCTCCGGAGGGAACCCCTACACATGGTAATAGCAGTTTTCTTCGCAAAGCTGAAAAAAGTCATTTTTGGTTTTCTTTTTTCCTTGACTATGTTTTTCCCACTTTCCTATAATCAATATGAATTACTAAAAGATGTCATATAAGAACATGTCTCTCTTCCTCAACCAATTGAGGATGGAATTGCCATGTGATGCACTAACCCCACTCCTGGGTGTACCCCGAAAGAGCCGAGGGCAGGTGTCTGCCCACGCAAGCCCGTGGTGCCGCTGCTCTTGGCGGCCGCAGAGGAACGAACAGACAGGCTGTGGCGTGCATGTGCGGCGGAGTGTGCGACGCAGCCTGGAGCAGGAAACCCTGTCGCCCGCTGCGGCACGTGAACCCTGAGGACACTGCGGTCGGTGGAGGAAGGCGGCCACAGAAGGACACCTAGTAGAGTGTGTCTACGGCAATCAGATAATAGGGGCAAGAAGTCGGCTGGGGGCTGGGGGAGCGGACGGGGGCATGAGTGCTTAGTGGGGACACAGTTTTGCAGGATGAACACGTTGTGGGGACAGGTGGTGGTGATGGTTGCACAACCCGAGAAAGTGCTTGATGACACTCAACTTAAAAAACAGTTAAAATGATAAATGTATGTTCTGTGTATCTTACCGCACACGATCCAACAGCTAGGTGTTCCGTCCTCGCCAAATCCGTTACCGCTCGGGGGCAGGGGCCCCAACCAAAGGCCTCCCCTAGGGGCTGCAGCCTGGCTGGAGCCTCTGGCCGGCCGGAGGCTTCGGATCGCTGGTCCATGAGGTGGGAGCCGCCTCTCCTCAGCACCAGACTACGAGGACCGGGAGGGCAGCCCCCAGCTGGTGTCGGGGGCTGCGAGGGGGCTGGTGTGACTCCCAGGAGCCAAGGTCCCCGGCAGACGCCCAGGAAACTGGGTTGGGAGCCGTCACCAGGGGCGAGGGAGATGCAAGCCGGGCCGGCCCTGGGCCCCAGGTGCAGCCGCGTCCCGGCCTCGTTCCAGGGCCCGCGGTGGCTGTGGGGAGATGGTGGAGGTGGTGGCTGAGGGCAAGCTCCTAATTCCTCTGTGGCTCAGTTTCCCCACTTGTAGACTGGGGTGGCGATGCCAGAGTGCCGACCTCAGGGCAGCCCCGAGGATGGAGTGGGGCAGTTTCTGTCACAGGGGCCGCGCCTGGCGGGGGGATCAGCCAGCGCTCGTTGCGGAGCTCAACTTGTGCAAATGGGCAACAATGTCGTCTGAAGTCATTTTTATCTGAAAGGGATAGGGCAGGAGGGGCCAAGGGAGGCGTGGGACGGCAGGTGTGGAGCCCGCGGGGCAGGGGGCTCTGGGAGGGCGGAGCGGAGCAGGTGGGCACGGGCGGCAGCTGCCGGGCGCTGCGGGGTCTGCGTGCGCACAGCTCTGCTTCTGGCCGCCTGTCAGAGCCGGCCGCGAGCGCCCCTCGCAGTGGCTCGTCCCGGGACACGGCCCCCTGCAGGCGGCTCTGTGTGGCTGTGCCCTTGGCGGGGACTTCCTCCCTCCGAGCACCATCGTGAGCTCCACAGTCAGCCAAGGGGGGCAGAGACGCGTGCCCTCCAGGATGGTCATCTGGCTGCGGGGTGTGGGGGTGGAGACACGGGGGACGGGGAGGCTCCTCCAGCGGGGTCCACGGGCCCAGCCCCACCTGCCCCCCGTGAATGTCACAGGACATGAGTCACAGGAGGTGGCCAGGGGCAGAGTATGGCTGAGCGAGGGTTCAGTCTTCCCCTTTCATCTGCTGGGGCCTGGGGTTGCTTGTTACTGCGACAGAGCCAAGACACTGACTGCCACACACACTCACGTACGTATCTGGATCTCTGGAGTTTCTAGGAAAAAATAGGAGCTCTGGCCACATGAGCCCACGCTCCCGCATGGCAACCGTGGGTGGACTGAGCGGCAGCTTCATCCGGGGGCAAGGCCGCGCCACTTTGCCTCAGTTTCCCCTGGCGCGTTCTCTCATGCTACCACCCTGTGCCAACGTTTGCTTCCCCGAGGGCCTCTCTGAGTCTCCCCACGACTGTGAACTCCTCCACCGGGAGGCCTGGCTCAGCCGCCCAGATGTGTGGGACGCTCTTGCACTCCAGGGACATCTGCACCCAACGCCTGGCGGCTTGGGGGTGGCGGTGTTCATAATGCATCTGCTGACTAACACCCTGTCATCGGTGGGGAGGAGCCGCCCCTGCCCAGCGCGAAGAAGTCTGACCACACCCCTGGCCATCTCCTCCTCTTCTGTGGGAAGATTTTGCTGGAAGCGCTCAGAAGGAGGTGGTGGGCACCTGGAGTAAGAGGCTCGGAGGGGGGCGCACCCTGGTCAAAGTCACACAGCTAGTGAAGCCGAAGCCAGTGCTCACCTTTACTCACGGGGTTTCCTTATGCGGCTCCCCAGGGGAACCTCAAGCTCCCCTGCTTCTCCACCTGCTTTCCGCAAGGGTCATCAGGCTTCCAAAGATTTTCAAAGAATAGTCAGTCATACTCATTTCCAGAGGAGAAGTCAACGCTGTATGCTGCCACCAAGTAGCAGTTTGTCCAGCCAGAAGTCCCTCAACTTCCCTCCTGGGTATTCACTCCCGTTGGGGAGCCTACTTCATTACACTTCCATCTTAACATTTTTGGAAGGAAAATGTGTCAGACCAAGAGAATGTGACTCTCCCAGGGTGCTCACCCAAGCACATGGAAGGACTCAGACCAGCCACCATAAATCTTCCCTGAATGAGTCATTGAGGCTAGAATCACACTGACTCAAGCACAAGCCCCTGAAAGGTGGACATTTGCATCCTCCTTTTGCTGATGAAGAAAACGAGGCCCAGAGAGATGGAATGACTGGACCAAAGACGTACAGTGAGGTGGGACCAAAGCCTGGAGATGAACCTTCCCCTTCTGAATCCAACATTTCTGCCTCTGGCCTGATGAGGTCTCCCTTCTGATTCAGGCAGACGTGGAGTCCATTCTCGACTCTCCCATGTGTTTTATCTATGAGACCTGGGGCCAGTCCCAGTGCCTCACAGAGCCTGGGGTTGTCTGTAGTGCGGGGCAAGCACCCCGTTCATGATGGGGGAGATGAGTTGCGGCTGTGTGAGCCTCATGCACGGTTAGTCGTAACGGCTCGCTCACTATCTGGCTTCTTTCTAGAGTTACTCTAGAAAAGTAGACTCCTGCGGGTGAAAGGCTAGGATTCCTGACCGGGAATAGAATGAGCATTTCCCTTCCCCTGAAGAATTAAGGCTGTGAGAAGGGGAGACACTTGTCTCTCCTTCAACTTCCTTCTCTGGGGATTAAAGCCTCCTGCTTACTGTGGACGCCAGCATCCCGGCCGAAGGGACCCACTCGCCTGCAGGCTGGATCGGGAAGGAGGAGGTCCAGTCGCCTGGCGCCATCAGGCCAGGGAGCAGCCAGGCTGGCCGGGACGCTGAGCCTCCTTTCCTTTCTTTCCTATTTTTACTGTGGCCAAATATATATAACATACAATTTACCATTTCAACCATTTTTAAGTGACCATTCAGTGGTGGCATTAAGTACACTCACAGTGTTGTATAACCACGGCCACTACACACCCCCAGAACTCTCTCACCGTCCCAAACGGAAACTATGACTGCTAAGCCTAGCTGGCCATCCCCCCTCCACCAGCCCTGCGGACCGCGTTCCCCTCACAGAAGCAGAATCAGAGTATGTGCCCTTCTGTGGCTGGCTTACTGCACTTAGCCTACCACTGGCGAGGTTCATCGTGCGGTTGCGTGGGTCAGAGCACCCCTGCTCGTAACTGCTTTTAGTAGAGTCCCCTTGTAGGCGCGTATCATGTTTGTTTACCCGTTCCTCTGCTGGTGGGCGCCTGGCTCGTTTCTGCCTTCCAGCTCGTGTGAATCCAGCTGTGGTGAACATGGCTCTCCAGCGTCTGCTGGAGTCTTCGGCTCTTCTGAGTATATGCTTACGAGTGAGATTGCGGGACCCTGTGGTAAGTCTGTGTTTAACTGTTGGAGGGACAGCAGCTGGGGCGTTTTACATTCCAGTCAGGACTGTGTGAGGGTTCCCATTTCCCCACATCCTCGCTGTACTGGTTATGCTCCTTTTTTGTTTTATTTAACACAATCGCCGTCCTAGTAGATATGGGGTGGTATCTAATTGTGGTTTTGACTTGCCTTTACCTAATGACTAATGATGTGGAACATTTTGCATGTGTTTGTTGGCCATGTGCATGTCTTTGAAAAATATATTTGTTCAATCCTTTGCCCATTTTTGAAGTGGATTGTTTGATATTTGCTGTTGAGTGGTAGGAGTTCTTTATATATTTTTGATATGAGTTCCTAATCAGATATATGATTTGCAAATATTTTCTCCCATTCTGTGGGTTGTCTTTTCACTCTCCTGGTTTTGCCTTTTGATACATGAAAGCTTTTAATTTTGACAGATCCAACTTATTTTTTTCTTTTGTTGCCTGTGCTTTTGGCGACATACCCAAGGTCATGAAGATTCTCCCTTATGTTTCCTACTAAGACTTATAGTTTTCAGCTCTTATGTTTATATCTTGATCTGTTTTGAGTTAATATTTGAATATGGGGTAAAGGAAGGGTCCAACTTCATTCTTATGTATGGGGATATGCAGTTTTTCCAGCACTGTTTGTTGAAAAAACTGTCTTTTCCCCATTTAGTGGTCTTGGCTCCCTTCTTGGAAATCATTAGACCATATATGTGAGGGTCTCTTTGTGGCTCTCCATTCTATCCCATCACTCTATAAGTCCATCCCTATGCCAGATCACACTGTTTTAATTGTGGTAGTTTTTCAATAAGATTTGAAATAAGGAAGTGAGAGTCCTCCAACTTTGCTCTTCTTTTTAAGATTCTTTGGCTATTTGGGCTTACTTGAGACTCCATATGGATTTCAGGGTGGGTTTTTCTATTTCTGAAAAAAAAAAGGGCTGTAAAGATTTTGATGGAGATTGCATTGAATCTGTAGATCCTTTTGGTAGTATTGTCACCTTGACAATATTAAGTTTTCTGATCCATGAACATAGGATGTCATAACATTGATGTCTGCTTTCACTTCTTTCAGCCATGTTTTATAGTTCTTTGTGTACAAGTCTTTGTATACTTTGTTAAATTTATTCCTAAGTATTTTATTCTTTTTGATACTATTTTAAATAGAATTATTTTTATCATTTCCTTTTTATTGTTAGTGTATAGAAATGCAACTGATTTTGGCCTGTTGGGATGGTATCCTGCAACATTGCTGGATTCACTTATTAGCTCTGACAGCTTTGTTTGTGTATAGATTCTTTTGTGTTTGTACATAGAACATCATGTCATATTAGAACAGAAATAATTTCACTTCTTCCTTTCCAATTTGGATAACTTGTATTTCTTGTACTTGCCTTTTTTATGTTGAATAAAGTGGTGAGAGTGGATAACTTTGTCCAATTCCTGATCTTAGGGGAAATACTTTCAGTCTCTTACCATTGAGTATTATGTAAGCTGTGGGTTTTTCATATATGATATTTCATGTTGAGGAACTTCCATTTATTCCTAATTTATTGAGTGTTTTTAATCACAAAGGAGTATTGGATTTTTCTGCATTGATTGAGATGATCATGTGGTTTTTCCCTTTGTTCTATTAAGGTGGTGTTTTGCATTGATCGGTTTTCGTATGTTGAACTTCCCTTGCCTTCCTGGGATAAATCCCCCTTGGTCATAGTCATAATTATTTTCATATGCTGCTGAATTTGGTATGCTAGCATTTTGTTGAAGATTTTTGCATCTATATTCATAAGGGATATTGGTCTGTACTTTACTTTTCTTTTTTTGTAGTGTATTTGTCTAGCTTTGGCATCTGGGTAATGCTGGCCTCCTCAAATAAGTTAGGAAATATTTCCTCCTCTTAAATTTTTGAAAGAGTTTGGGAAAGATTGGTATAATTCCTCTTTAAATATTTGTTAGAATTCACCAGAGAAGCCATTTGGTCCTGGATATTTCTTTATTGGGAGATTTTAAATTACTGATTCAATCTCTTTACTGGTTACAGTCCTGTTCAGATTTTCTATTTCTTCATGAGTCAGTTTTGGTACATTGTGTGTTTCTAGGAATTTGTCTATTCTTCTAGATTTCTTCCAATGTGTTGATGTATAATTGTTCAGAGTATTCTTTTAATCCTAATTCTTATAATCCTTTTTATTTCTGTAAAATCACTAGTATCTTCACTTTCATTTCTGAATTTGAAAGTTGCATCTTCACTCTTTGTCAGTTTAGCTAAAGGTCTGTCAATTTTTTTGATCTTTCCAAAGAACCAACTTTGTTTCATTGATTTTTTTCTCTGTTGTGTTTCTATTCTATAGTTTATTTATCTCTGCCTTAATCTTTATTATTTTCTTCCTTTTTCTCACTGTGTGTTTAATTTGTGTTTCTTTTTCTAGTTTTTTTTAAAGTGTACAGTTGAGTTATTGATTTGACATCTTTTCAAAATGTATGTTTGCTGCTATAAATTTTCCTCTCAATCCTGCTTTCTGTGTCCCATAAATTTTGATATGTTGTATTTTTTATTTTATGCATTTCAAGGTATTTTCCCATTTTCCTTTTTTTTTTTTTTGATCATTGGTTATTTAGGAGTGTGTTAATTTTCACATATTTGTGAATATTCCAGTTTTCCTTTTGTTATTGATTTCTAGTTTCATTCTTTGTGATCAGTAAAGATACTTGCTATGATTTCAATTTTAAAAAATGTGTCAGGATTTGTTTTGTGGCCTAACATGTGTTCTATCATGGAGAATGTCCCATGTCTACTTGAGAAGGCCTGCATTCTGCTGTTGTTGGGTGGAGTGTTCTGTACATGTCTTTTAGGGTTAGTTGATTTGTGGTTGTTCAAATTCTGTATTCCTATTGATCTTCTGTCTGGTTGTTCTGTCCACTATGGAAAGTTGGGTATTGGAGTCTCCAACTGTTATTGTTGAGCTGTCTGTTTCCCTTTAATTCTGTCACTGTTTCATATATTTGGAGGCTCTGTTGTTTTGTGCATATATATTTATAATTATCTTACATTCTTGGTGAACTGACTCTTTCATCAATATATATTGTAATGTCCTTGTCTCTTGTAACAGTGTTTGACCTAAAATCTATTTGTGATATTAGTATAGCTACCCCAGCGCTCTTTTGTTTACTATTTGCATGGAGGATCTCTTCATTCTATGACTTTTGATCTATTTGTATCTTTAGATCTAGAGTGAGTTTCTTGTAGGCAGTATATAGTTAGATCCCTTTTCTATTTGTTCTATTAATTTGCCTTTGAAGAATTTAATCCATTTACATTTAAGGTAATAACTGATAAGAAAGGACTTACTTTTGTCATTTTGACGTTTGTTTTCTATATGTCTTATAACTTTTTGTGTCTCACACCCTCATTACTGACTTCTTTGGGTTCAGTTGATTTTTTTGAAGTGAAACATTTGTATTCTCTTCTCATTGCCCTTCATGCATATTTTCTATACATATTTTCTTTGTGGTTATCTGGGGCTGGCTTTTAACATTCTAAAGTTACAATATAATTTGAATTGATACAAACTTAACTTCCACTGTATACAAATATCTGCTTCTGTATAGTTTTGTTCTCCTTTTATGTTATTGATATAACAAATTACATCTTTATACACTGTGCACCCAATGGCATTGATTTATAATTTTTATGCATTTGTCTTTTAAATCCTCTGGAAGATAAACAGTGGAGTTGCAAACTAAAATTGAAATAATGCTGGCATTTTTATATAATTCCATGTATTTTCCTTTATCGTGAATCTTTATTTCTTTGTATAGCTTCAAGTTAATGTTTTGCGTTTCAACCTGAAGAACTCCCTTTAGCATTTCTTGCAGGGCAGGTCTACTGGAGGCAAATTCCCTCAGCTTTTGTTTACCTAGGAATGTCTTAATTTCTTGCTCATTCAGAAAGACAATTTTGCTGAACATAAAATCTTGATTGACAATTTTTTTCATTCAGCACTTTGAATGTATCGTCCCACTTTCTTCTGGTCTCCAAGATTTCTGGTGAGAAATCAGTTGATAATTTTATTGTGGATCCCTTGTATGTGACAAGTTGTTTCTTTTTTGATGCTTTCAGTAGTTTCTTTTGATATTTAGCTTTTGACAGTTTAATTATAATGTGTCTGGGTATGGTTGTCTTTAAGTTTTGCTACAAAACATTGGAATTCATCCAATGCATATGATGATCTATTTGTTAGTGTCTACAGGTCCTTTAGGCTCTGTTCACTTTTTGCCGTTGATTTTTCTTTCCATTTCTCAGTCACAATTTCAATTGTCCTAACCTCAAATCCACTTATTCTTTGTTCTGCTTGCTCAAATCCACTGTTGAATCCCTCTAGTAAATTTTTCAAGTTTCAGTTATTGTATGCACCAGCCTAGGATTCTCTCAATCAATCTATCAATTGATGAGAGAGAGACATTTGGTATGTGGAATTGGCTCCTGTGATTATTGGGGCTGAGAAGTCCCATGATCTGCTGTCTGCAAGCTGGAGACTCAGGACAGCTGGAGACGTAATTCATTCCAAGTCTGAAGGCCTGAGAACCATAAGAGCCAGTGGTGTAATCCCAGTCTGAGGACTGCAGAAAATGAGATGAGGTGTCCCAGCTCCACAGTGAGGCAGAAAGGGACACTTTGAGCAGCACCTGTGTTCCACTTGGTCACCATGGAAACTCTAGGAGTGGGTGTCATGATGCCCGATTGACAGTGAGTCCGAGTCAAGAGGGCCACTCGAGTAGACTGCAGATGAGTGTGGGAGCAGTGCTGTGCTCGATTAGCAATGTCTGCCCTTGAAGGGGACAGAGAAGGGTGCAGGGTCTTACGTTTGTCATCATGTTCTATGACCAACTTAGATCCTTTTCCTCTGGGGAAGTGGACATCAGAAATATTCACATCTGGTCCATGACAGATTAGTGTTTTGGACCCAGAACCTGGTGCTCCATGATCCTATATTCTAATGACCTATTGCTGCATAGCAAACCGCCCCAAACTTTGGGGTTTAAAACAATAATTTTATTATGCCCACAGATTCTGTGGGTCAGAAATTCAAACAGGACACAGTGGGGACAGCTTGTCTCTGTTCTACAGTGTCTAGTGCTTCAGCTGGGAAGATTCAAAGGGCTTTATGTGCCTGAAACAGGCTGGAAGTGTGGGGGTGGGAGGTCCATTTGCAGATGGCATGCTGCTGTCAACAGTGCTGGGATGGCTGGGGTACTGGTCCCAGGGGGTTGGTCAACTGCAGTGGCTCTCTGTGTGGCTTAAGCTTCCTCTCAGCATGGAGGCCTCAGAGTGATGAGACATTTGCCATGGCAGGCCAGGACTCCAAGATGGGTGTTCCAGCAGCAAAGTGGAAGTTGCATGACTTCCTATGACCTGGCCCAAAGCAGCCACAGCCACAGCCCACCCAGTTCCAAGGAGGGGACACTCCATGCAGGAGTGTCAGAGGGTTTGCAGCCAAATTTTATTTATTATTTATTATTTATTTTTATTTTATTTTATTTTAAGATTTCATTTATTTATTTGACAGAGAGAGAAGGAGAGACAGCAGGGGGAGGAGCAGAGGGAGTGGGGGAGAAACAGGCTCCCTGCTGAGCAGGGAGCCCAATGCGGGGCTCAGTCCCAGGACCCTGGGATCAGGACCTGAGCCGAAGGCAGATACTTAACTGACTGAGCCACCCAGGCGCCCCTGCAGCCAGATTTTAGAATGGAAGTTGCATTCTTTGAACTGGTACTAGCTTCCAGATGGGGCTACCCAGCAGTCAAAGAGGAGAGTGTGCTTCGGGCACATGGCGGGGGGGGGGGGGGGGGGGGGGGGGGGGGG
>NW_022589807.1:1390587-1445228 GCF_004348235.1 Phoca vitulina
GGGCGGGCGCGGCAGGGCAGTGACAGGCACTGTTACTGCCCTGGGCTGGCAACACCATCCTAAGAAACAATCACAACTAGTGACCCTGAGCCAGGGCTGTGAAGTTCTAAGAAACCGTCAGGAGAAGGAGATGGAACCTTGGTTATTAAGCACCTACTATGTGCTGAACACCTTACGGGTGATGCTGTAGGATATCATGGGATGGTGTAATGGGAGCGGGATAGTGTTTGGGATACTTGAGTGCCCAGGGGTGTTATCATTCTTGCTAGCTCTATTTTCAGCTTTCTGAGGAAACTTCATACTGTTTCCAGAGTGGCTGCACCAGCTTGCATTCCCACCAACAGTATGAGAGGGTTCCCCTTTCTCCGCATCCTCACCAACATTTGTCATTTCCTGACTTGTTAATTTTAGCCATTCTGACTGGTGTGAGGTGGTATCTCATTGAGGTTTTGATTTGGATTTCCCTGATGCCGAGCAATGTTGAGCACTTTTTCATGTGTCTGTTGGCCATTCGTATGTCTTCTTTGGAAAAATGTCTGTTCATGTCTTCTGCCCATTTCTTGATTGGATCATTTGTTCTTTGGGTGTTGAGTTTGATAAGTTCTTTATAGATTTTAGATACTAGCCCTTTATCTGATATGTCATTTGCAAATATCTTCTCCCATTCTGTCGGTTGTCTTTTGGTTTTGTTGACTGTTTCCTCAGAGCCAACAATTTTAATTTGATAGGGTCCAATTTATCAATTTGGTAGTGTCCAGACTAAGGGCTCACTGGTCCTAGATCCTAAGACTAAGATGCTAAACCCCTGAGGTTTTTTTTTTTCTTGAAATTTTATAGTTTACCTTTTATGCTTAAATCCATGATCCATTTTGAGCTGGTCTCCGTATCAGGCATGCGGTTTAGGTCGGGCTCCTTGTTTGCCTGTGGATGTCCCACCGCCCCAATGCCATTCGTGGAAAGGCTGTTTTTCCTCCCTTTGCGCCTTTGGCAACCACCCCCGTCCTTGGTGGGGCTCCTGCTGGGTCCCTCTTGTGTCCCGTTGATCTCTGGGTCTGTCCCCCAGCACCACCTGGTCCCCTTTGCTGTGGCAACAGAGGCGTGGTCCCTCCTGGTCACGGCTGCCTAGCTGCCCAGGGGCCTGTGCTCTCCGTGTAGATTCTGGAATGAGCTTGTTTACATGGACCAAAAACCCATTTGGGGTTCTGATAGGAACTGCATCAATACTATAGATCAGTTGAGACTGACTTCTTTACCATGCTGAGTCTTCCAATCTATGAACATATTATGACTCTCCGTTTTATTTAGGTCTTTTGGGGTTTTTTTCAACCAACATTTTGTAATTGTCAGATCCTGTACATATTTGTTACACTTTATACCTTTTTGGGGGCATGTAAATGATGTATTTTTTCTATGTTCACATATTTATTGTTAGTATATGACAGTGCAGTTGATTTTTGTGTGTTGGTCTTGTGTCCTCTGGCCCTGCTGAGCTCAGTTAGTTGTAGGAAATTTTTCTGTAGATTCCTTTGGGTTTTCCACATACACAGTCATATCATCTGCAAATAGGGATGCTTTAAATTCTTCCTTTCCAATCTGTGTGCCTTTCCCCCCTTGCCTTAATGCAGTGGCTGAAACTTCCAGGATTGTGTGAAATGGCAGTGGTGATTGTCCCCATATTTAGGGGGAAAGAACCCAGCCCTTCACCAGTAAGTATGACGTTAGCTGTAGGATTTTGGTAGTAGGTGTTCTTGGGCAAGCTGAGGGGGTCCCCCCTCTGTTCCTAGTTCCTTAAGTTTTTATCATGAGTGGGACTTGGATTGTATCAAATTTTTTTCTACATTGATTTGTGTGATCATCTGACTTTTCTCCCTAATCTTTGGTTGGGGTGTATTATGCTGATTATAGACTATTGAACCAGCTTTGCATTCCTGGAATAAATCTCACTTGGTCATGGCATATAATGCTTTGTGTTACACTGCTGGATTCACTGGGCTCATATTTTGTGGAGAATCTTTGCATCTGAATTTTTCTGAGAGAGATTGGTCTATTGTTTCCCCTTCTGTCCTTTCTCAAGCAATCCTTGTCTGGGTTTGGTGTCAGGCTGGGAGGGACTTCTAACAGAAGCTGGGAAGTAATCCCACCTCTGTTTTCTGAGCCTCACTGTGTAGAAACCATTTCCATTCTTCTTTAAGTGTTTGTTAGAATTCTCTAGCAAAAAATCTGGGCCTGGAAACTTTTTTCTCAGGAGCTTACAAATTACCCAACTTAATTTATTAAAGGTTATAGGATTATACAGTTTGTCTCATTTGTCTGGGTGAGTTTTCATAGTTTGCGGTGTTTGAGAAATTACTCTCTTGTTCTTTCTCTCCATTTCTCCTCAGTTGTTGAATTTATGAGGCTAGAATTGTTTGTAGAATCCCCATCATCGTGTAAGTGGTTTTAGTAGGTGGAGTGGTAGTGCCTTTTCCATTCCTGATGTTGGTTATTTGTGTCTCTACTCTCTGGGTATTTTCAGTCTTGCTAGAGGATTATGTCTTTTATTGGTTTACTCAAAGAACCAGTTATTTTTTTCTGTTAAATTTCTGCATTGTTTTTCCTGTTTCAATTTCATCAATTTCTGCTCTGTATTTTTAAATTTAAAAAAATTTAAATTGAAGTATAGCTGAGGTATGATATTAAATTAGTTTCAGGTGTACAACATAGTGATTCAATAATTATGTACATTATGAAATGCTCACAACGATAAGTACATGACAGTATTATTGGCTATATTCTCTATGCCGTGCTTTTCATCTCATGACTCGTTTATTTTATAAGTGGACATCTATACATTTTAATCCCCTTCACATATTTCACCCACCCCCCTTGGGCAACGGCCAGCTTGTTCTCTAGGAGTCTATTTCTTTCTCCCTTTTTAGTGGTTATTTGTTTATTTGTTCATTCATTTGTTTAGTTTTTTAGATTCTACATATAAATGGAATCGTGTCTATTTGTCTTTCTCTATCTGGATTATTTCAATTAGCAGAATACTTTCTAGATCCATCCATGTTGTAACAAATGGCAACATTATATCTGACAAGGGGTTAATATCCAAAATGTCTAAAGAACTCATACACTCAACACAAACCCTCCCAGAGATAATCCTATTAAAAATGGGCTGAAGTCATGAACGGACATTTCTCCAAAGACATACAAATGGCCAACAGACACATGAAAAGATGCTCAACATCACTCATCATCAGGGAAATACAAATCAAAACCATAATGAGATGCCATCTCACACCTGTCAGAATGGCTAAAATCAAAAACACAAGAAACAACAAGTGCTGGCGAGGATGTGGAGAAAAAGGAACCCACGTGCACTGTTGGTGGGAATGCAAACTGGTGCAACCACTCTGGAAAGCAGCATGGAGGTTCCTCAAGAAGTTAAAAATAGAACTACCCTATGATCTTTTAATATCTTTCTGTAGATTATTTCAACATCTTTTAGTATTCTCTTTTGATTTATGTACAATGTTTTTGAAGATATTTTGAAGTGTAGAAAATCTAATTCCCTTTAGGTTCATCACTTTTCCCATTTAAAGAACAGATCTGAAGTATTTCTTCTTCATACACTGAGCAACACATCAGATTCTAATTTTTGCTTCAATCATCAAATACGACTTAAAAATTAATGAGAAGGTAGTTCATTATTTTTGCTTCTATTTTTAGCCACTTCAATGTTGCTCTTTCCTTTTTGACCTTCCGACTTCTGTTGTCCTCAGTTGCTAAGTTTGGGATCATTTGTTTCACAGCGATAGCTAACTAGTTCAGGTGAGGAGAGGCAGGAGTGCTCCGGGCACAGGGAAGAGCCTGAGCAAAGGCCTTGTGATGGGGCCGGGCCCGAGACGCCCAGGGGAACGTGTCATGGGCTGAGGCTGGAGCAGCTGGCACGGCTTCCTGACCAGGCTGGCCCCCAGAAGCCCTCCATAAACAGAGCCGCTGGGGGAATGTTTCTCGGAGGAGGTGCAGATGGCGCCTCCCCCCGGCTTCCTGCACGTGGCGGGGAGGTGTCTGCCCTGAGCGCACAACGGGGGCGTCCGGCTGGCCCTCCCCACGCTGCCTCTTGTTTATGTTGTGTTTTGTTTTTTCTGGGTTCCTCATTTACAGTCACCAGATGTTGGCTGCTTTCAGACACGCTGGCCGGCGCTCCTGGGGTTCTGCCGGAGAGACGCTGCCCAGCGATGCAGAGAGTTATAAATGAGTCCATTAAGGGAGGTGGATTTGCTAAAAGGTTGTCTTCATTCCACCTGGTCTGAAGCAGCCTCACGTGATGGATGGTTTCAGAGCCTCCGACACGTCTTAAACCTCAGTGCAGTATTAATGCCTCAAAAGTTTCCAATTAAAGTCAAATGGCTCTTGGCAAAGTCCAAGGCATTTTCACTAACTAAAATAAATACCTGGGCAAGCTCCACGGTTTATGCCTTCTTCACGCGGTTGAGGATAAACAGCCAGGAGGCCAGGGTTAGAGGCATGTCAGGGACTGGAGGCCCAGCCGGCCTGCGGAAATCACCAAGAGCTCCACGCGCCTGTGGGCCGGGAAGGGAGTCGTGTCTCCATGGGCTCTGGGCTTGGGGGTCCTGTCACCCCATCCCTGTGAGAAAACCAAGGTCAGAGACAGGTATGGGGGTGAGGGCCATGCCAAACGAGGCAGTGGGGCCTGAGGAGGGTGCCCGCAGTCAGCCCTCGCTCTGGTTCCCTCCTGCCACCGCATGAGCCCCCCAGGACCAGCAGATGAACAGGTGTGTGAAGCCGTTGGAAGGTGCCCGCACGGGGAGCCTGTGAGCATGTCAGCCGGGATCATCCCCCCCTTGCTGCCTCCCAGTGTGGGGTGGCCTGACTGCTAGGACACCTCCTCCCTCTGCCTCCTTCTCCCTCCGCCCTCAGGGACCTCCCGGCCACCCTGTTGCCCCTGGGCACACGCAGGGTCACCTCCACAGCAGCTGGACTCTTGGTGCTGCTGAGAGACTGGGTTAAATCCTGGCTTTCTGCTCAAGGGGAAGCTGCTCCAGAAAGCCAGGGTCCCATTCTGGGAGTAACAGTGACCCTGCCTTGGAGGGGTTAATAGGAACACCTGGGAAGGTTCACTCGGACACCTCCACCAGGAGGGCTGCCCCTAGCCCTCTCTCCTGGCTCCAGGGGTTCTCCCCTCTTCTTCCTCCTTGAGGCTCCACCTGCCCGCTGACATGAAGAGGGCCATCCCTCAAGGGGACCATGCCCCAACCCAAGGAGCTGAGGCCTCTGGGGTAAGAAAGGTTAATGCGGTGTCCAGTGCATCCGGGAGGGTTCCACCAGGGCGCTGGCCAGGAAGAAGAGGGGTCCCCAGGCCCGGAAGGGCCATGCAGCATTGCAGGCTGGGGCTCAGACAGCTGAGTGTCCATGGTCCTGACTATGTGCAGGTTGATGCTCAAGGGACCCCAGGGGTGGTGCGGGGAGCCCGTGGAGGAGTGTGGGCAGCCGCCTGCCTCCTGCTGGGTGCTCCTTTCTGCCCCACAAGGCTCTGCTGTGGGACCTTCTCTGCCCCAGGGTGCCCCGAGCATTTGGGTGACACTTTGCCAGATCAGCAGGATGATCTGAGGGCCCCTGTCTGCTCCCTCCCCCTTTCCTTCCACAGGTGTGGCCCCAAGGTTGGCCTGCCGGCCCCTCTTGACCTCCCAGAGGGCCCGACAGACGCCTCTCTACTGCCCTACTCTCCCTCTCAAGCTTCCAGCCCACTCAGACCCCTGCCTCGCATCTGGAGTGGACTTCCCTCTGTGTGTCCTCCTTCTGGGTCTCTCCACCTGTCTGCACAGATGAGATTTCTTGTTTTAGGGCTATTTGTAGAACAGTCACTGTGTGCCATGGGAGGGGTCTGGTCCTATTGAGGTCACTGAGCCGCTCCCAGTAGATGTGGACGTGGAGGCCAGCCAGGTAGGCAGGTCCTGCTGAGCTGCGGGGTCAAGCCCCAACCGTGGTACCTGTGTCCATGCCAGGTTCAGCACGACCCTCAGACACCCGGGGCCACTGCTGCACAGATGGGTGTCTGAGGGCACTGGGGGGTGGGGCTGCAGCTCCTTGGTGCCAAGCAAGGACCGTGGAGAATACTGACTAAGCCCCTGTTCTGTGCCGGCCATTGTCGTCGGTGCTCCTGAGGTCTGGGAGCAACATGGTCACGGCTTCTTCTAGGGGACAAGGACAGAGGCCCTGGTCCAGCCGGCTGACGGGAGCCCTAAGCCTGTCCTCATCCCCCCACGTGAGGGAGCCTGGGGCCCCAAGGCCTCTGGACTTGCTGGTAGGTTCCAGCCCTGTCCCCGGAAGTCAGCTTCCTCATCACGGGTCGGGCAGCGTCACTGGAGCAGGATGACGGCGGGACGCCCAGGCTTGGGATCCTAGGGGCCCCACAGAGAAAAGCCGTGGCTGTGGGTTTTACGGAAAGAACAAGCATGAAAAATATGGTCGTGTTTCCTCACCGTGGAGCCCGTGATGGGATCAGCCAACAAGGCCATTCCTGCTGCTTTCCTGGTTATTTTGACATTTGTCGCAGTATCGTGACCGTTTAGAGAAGTAAGGGAAGTAGAACCGAGAGTCTGAGTGGGCCGGGAGGCCGAGGGGGCGGCGCAGCACAGACCCCTGCCCCTCACTGCCAGTCTGGCCTCTGCCGGCGAAGCTGACGCCCGCCCCGCCCGCCGCGCAGCCCCGCTCCTGGCCGGGCGCCCGCCCACGGGCAGCGGGGTCCTGGCCCAGGAGTGTCCCCAGGACCTTCCTCGTGGCAGCGATGTTGTGGGACAGCCACGTGTCCCCTGGCCGAAGGATGGACAAATCGCCCGTGTCCGCGGCGCTGAGGATGAATTTATTAGAGCTGTGTACCAGCCGTATCCCGGAGGCGAGTCGCAGAAGAATGTACGTCAGGTGAGTCCACTTGTACCGAGTGTGGCAGCATGCCGGATGGCGCCTCGGCAGGTGGGGACGCGCACACAGGTGTCCAGATCGCGTCTGCACGACGGGAGGAGGGCGACACGGCACCCGGGCAGCGGCCGTCCAGAGGGCACGCGGAGGCCCCAAGGGATATGCCGCGCTCGTTCCTTGGTATTTGTTATGCCTCACGCAAAGTAGTTTCTGAAGGTGAATGTGGAGAGTCCGGGGTCCCCTGCTCCCTCCTGAGCCCCGCACGCCCCGCACTGTCTGTCTGTGCACCGGCCGGGCTGGGCTTCGCTCCCTCCACCGCCCAGACGCCGGGGTCTGTCCTCCAGGCCTCCTCAGAACTAGCGAGGGGTCAAGATAAAACACTCTGCTTCAGCATTCCCGCGTGTTGGGGGGGCATCAGCCCATGCTGGGGGCCTTGTCCCTCCCTGCCCCTTTCCCTGGAGCTTGCCCAGCACCCCCAACCACCAGGATGCAGAAGTCCCGGTGGCTCAAGGTTACCGGTGTGGACAAGCGGCGCTAGCCGTCGGATCCCCGCTGGCGCCCTCCGCCCTCTAGCCAGGGACCCAGCCTCACCTGGCATGGCCAGCTGCTCTTCCTGGGACCCAGGCCTCTTCTCCCCTGCAAAGTGGCCTGCAGTGGGGACAGTGCCCAGGGGCTTCCCACAGCACTGGGCGCAGCCGTGACCCTCCGGAAACAAGAGGGTCCTTCTCTGGGGGGCGGGCACTCCCACGGCCCTCCCCCCGCCATGCCCACCATCTACAGGTGGCTGTTTTCTCACCAGTGCACCCCCACCCCAAAGGACCCCCAGGACCTCAGGAGGTGTGGCCTTACGTAGAGATGGGGTCATGGCCGACGCAAGTAGGTAAGACAAGGTCACGCTGGAGTAAGGTGGGCCAACCCGGCACGACTCGTGTCCGTTGAAGAAGAGGAGACGCGGCCACAGGGCCACAGACAGAGAGGAAAGAGGCCATGTGCTGAAGAAGGCAGAGATCAGAGCGGGGCCTTCCACAGCCCCTGGGGCCACCGGGAGCAGGAGGGGCCGGAGGAACCCTCCCCCAGAGCCTGCCAAGGGAGGGTGAACACCTGTCCTGGATGCCACCTGTCTGCTCACAGCGGCCACAGGAGACTAATACACCGGGGACGTCCCGGAATACAGGTACAAGCCCCTGCAGCCCCATCAGCAGAGCCAGGCGCCCACGTAAGCTGCCCAGGCTGCCCTGGGACCTGCTTGCCACCTGAGGACGCGGTGTGGGCCCGCACGCAATCTGCAGCGCTGTCGTAAATGGCCGCAGCTTCCCAGGCACGGACAGAACATCCCTCCACGAAGCCCTGATGGCAGGTACTAAGTTTGCTTTCTCCTCCCTCCTCCCTCCCTCTCCCTCTCTCTCAAATCTCCCTGACACTGTAAAGAAATGAGAAAACACAGGCCTTTCTGATCACAAATGTTTTAAAATGCCTTCGTATTAATGACTGTGAGTATGCGTGTTGGCGAGCAGAGGGCAATCTTTCTTGTCTTAAATGAGAAAAAGTCATAGGAAAAATGGGCTTTGTGTTGTCAAACATTAGCCTGAGCAGACACTCTCTGAGAGCTGGACCCTGAGGCCTTCCTGAGACCAGTTGCATTTTTCCTGAAGGAGTGTGTTTAACGTCAGCACCCTGAGGAGCTTGGCCGAGAAGAGTCCTGAAGACCAAATATTTACACAGCCGACCCCAAAGCCCAAGGAGCTGACCTCATGGACATTGTTTTCAGTTCATAAGACGTGGTGATAAACGGGACGACCGCTCTGTCTGACGCTCACTGCTGGACAGTGGAAGCGGGGGACTGGGCTCCCGGGGGCAGAGTCGCCGTGCTGGGGAGAGGGCCCGGCGCAGGTGGATGGGCGTCCGTGCTGACTCCAGCCCCCTGCGGGCCGCGTGGCCTCACGTAAGCCACGGCGGCTCTCAGCTCCTTCTGTGGAATGGAGGAAGGAGGGCAGAGCTCTGTGCATGCAGGTCTCTCAGCGGGCAGTAGGGCTGGGGGCCGGAGCCTCACTGAGCTGGGCTCCCTTGCATGCTGTTGAGATCTCTGCAAAGAGCTGCTGTGCCCTGAGCATGGTTAAATGAGGTGGCGGGAGTTTCCAGGCAAACAGCCAAGCCAACAGGAGGTCTCAGGGGTGCAAACTCTCACTCCCAAATTTGGAAGCCCCTGGCTCATGAAGCGCTGACAGGTGACTGTCCTCTGGTCTGCCACCAAGCCCCTCCCCCTCTGCCTGTGGACCCCCACAGCCTATGCCCAGCTGTCAGCCCCTGTGCCTCCGCCCGAGGCCGTCTGCCCCCAGAGCATGAGGCAGGCCAGCATACCTGAGGATCAGTGCTCTGGAACCAGCCCTCAAGCCTTGGCTGTCTCCCTCTTCTATGTCCCCTGGGTTGGCCACCTCGAGGAACGTGTTCCACAGGGGCTCCCGGAATTCTCAGGTGGGAGTGGACACCCATTGCCTGCAGTGCTAACTCGGATAAGACACCTGCGTCCACCCACCTTCCTCCCCTGCCTAAGGTCCCCTTCCCATTCGGTGCTGCCTGGGATCATCTCTCAAGCTATTGCCCTGTAAGTTCTGTCCCTGGCTCTGCTTTCTGAGGAATGTGCCTTCTTCTCTGAATCGACCAAGCGCGATTTCTCACAGCCTGTACCAGCTGCCTTCTCAGCAGCCTGCACTCCATCTTTCCAGCTGCTCAAGCTCAGACTCTTGGCAGCATCTTTGATGTCTTTCCTTCTTGACTCCCCCATCTGATCCATCACCAGTAACCAGCTGGCTCTGACTTCAAAACATGTCCAGAGGCTTTATATATCATAATCCTATTTCTTAAAAATGATTATAAAGGAAAAATCTTAAGAGAAAAAGAAACATTGTACAAGAAAACAGAGGACTTCTTGTGAGAACCCTTGCAAACCAGAAAATAATGGAGAAACATCTTAAAGTACTGAAAGAAAATCATTGTCAACCTAGAATTCTACACCCAGCAAAAAATATATTTGAAAATGAAGGCAAAGACAACACCAATTTCGGGAGAGGATGTGGAGCAAAGGGAATTCTCATTCACAGCTGGTAGGAATGCAAAATGGCACAGCCACTTGGAAAGACAGTTTGGTGGATTCTCACAAATTGAGTATGCTCTTACCATACTGTCCAGCAATCACTCCCCTGGGTACTTAATGAGTTGAAAACTTACGTTCACACCAAGTCCTGCACATCGGTGTCTATGCCAGGTTTACTTACAACTGCCCAAAACTGGAAGCAGCTAAGATGTTCTCCAGTAGGTGAATGGATCAACAAACTGGTCCATCCAGACAAGGGAATATGATCTAGCACTAAAAAGAAATGGGCCATCAAGCCATGAATAAACACAGAGGAACCTCGAGTGCATATTGCTAGGCGAAAAAAGCCAATCTGAAAAGGTAATGTACTGTGTGATTTCAACTACATGACATTCTGGTAAAGGCAAAACCATGCAGGCAGTAACCAGAGGTCACGGAGCGAATGACTACCCTGAAGATGGGAGTGTCGGGCAGACACATAGAATCACAGCTTGCCATGAGCTGAAGCCACGGCCAGAACCAGCAACTGGGGAAGCACTGGGGGCAAATGACACGCCGCCAGGCACTGAGCATGGGCTAGCTTGAGATATGAAACATTCATTTTTTTATGAGTTCCACCTCCTGGAGCTGCGCAAGATCCTCAGAATGAAGATCAGAGAAGAATGCTCTCATACTTCCAAGAGGGCAAGAGGAAGGGCAACCCAGAGCATTCTATTCTCCCTCCCAATGAAAATATTATTAAACATCTAGAAGATGACATAGGAGAAAATCTAGATGACTTTGAGTTTGGTGAAGATTCTTTAGATACAATACCCCAGTGCATGATCCATGAAAGGAAAACATAGTAAGTTGGATTTCATTGAAGTTAAAAACTTCTGATCAGTGGAAGACACCATTCAGCTAATGAAAAGACAAGCCACATACTCAGAGAAAACATTTGATAAAAAAAAAAAATACCCTATTTCATAAAGGACTTGGGTCTAAAATACACAAAGAGCTCTTAAAACTCAACAATGAGAAAACAGACAACCTAATTAAGAAAAAGGAGCAAAATACCTGAACAGACTACTCACCAAAGAAGACATACCGATGGCAAATAAACATATGAGAAGATGCTCAACATCATACGTAATTCAGAGTTGCTAATTGAAACGAGACTCCACTACATACCTACCAGAATGGCCAAAATCCAGAGCACTGACAACACCAAGTGCTGGGGGGAATGCAGGGCGGGAGGAGCGCCTAGTTACTGTTGGTGAGAATGCAGAATGGCACAGTCACTTTGGAAGACAGCTTGGCGGTTTCTTAGAAACCCAAACATTTTCTTATCCTATAATCCAGCCATTGTGCTCCTTGATATTTTTTCCCCAGCTTTATGGAGATATTATTGACATATAACATATGTAAGTTTAAAACGTATGAGGTGATGTTTTATTACATATGTGCACTGCAAAATGACTACAATAAGGTTAGTTAAGACCCCCATCCCCTCGCATATTTGCCTTTTTTTTTTTTTTTTGGTGGTGATAACATTTAAGTTCTACTCTTTTAACAACTTTGAAGTATATAATACAGTTGTTAATTATAGTCATCATGCTGTACATTAGATCCCGAAACTTATTCATCTTATAACTGAAAGTTTGTACCCTTTGAGCAACATCTGCCTCACCCTCCACCCTCTGGCAACCGCCACTCTGTCTGACTTATTTCACTTAGTATAATGCTGTCGGGGTCCATCCCTGTTGTTTCAAAGGGCAAGATTTCCTTCATTTTTATGGCTGGATAATATTCCGTTGTATATATACACCTTATCTTCTTTATCCATTCATCTATGGGTGGACACTTAGATGTTTCCATATTGTGGCTATTGTGAGTAATGCTGCAATAAACATGGGAGTGCAGATGTCTCTTCAAGATCATGAGTTTATCTCCTCTGGTCAGAAGTGGAATTGCTGGATCACATGGTATTTCTATTCCTAATTTTTTGAGGAACCTCCATACTGTTTTCCAGAGTGACTGCACCAGTTTGCATTCCCACAAACAGTGCAAGAGGGTTCCCCTTTCCCCACATCCTCACCAACACCTGTTGTTTCTTGTCTTTTTGATACTAGCCGTTCTGACAGGTGTGAGGGGATATCTCATTGTGGTTTTCATCTGCATTTCCCCGATGATGAGTGATGTTGAGCATCTTTTCATGCACCTGTTGATCATCTGTATGTCTTCTTTGGAAAAATATCTCTTCGAGTTCTTTGCCCATTTTTTAGTCTTTTTTTTTTTTTTTTGCTATTGAATTGAAGGAGTTCCTTATATATTCTAGATATTAATCCCTTATCAGATAGACAGTTTGCAAATATTTTCTCCCATTCTGTAGGTTGCCTTTTCATTTTGCTGATTGTTTTTTAGAATGCAGTTTTTTAGCTTGATGTAGTACCACTTATTTATTCTTGCTTTCATTGCTTCTGATTTGGCGCCATATCCAAAAAATTTTTGCAAAGATTAATGTCAATGAGGTTTCCCCCTATATTTTCTTCTAGTTGTTTTATAGTTTTGGGTCTTACATTTAAGTCATTAATACATTTCAAGTTAATTTTTGTGAGTAGTATAAGACAGGGTTCCAACTGCCTTCTGCATGTGGTTGTCCATTTCTCCCATCACCATTTTTTGAAAAGACTATTATTTCCCCCATTGAGTCTTCTTGACTCCCTTGTCAAATATTTGTTGACTGACTATACGTGGGTTTTTGGGGGCCCTCAAGTCTTTTCCATTGGTCTATGTGTCTCTTTTTATGCCAGTACCATGTTGTTTTGAGTACTATAGTTTTGTAATAAAGTTTAAAATCAGGAATTGTGATTCCTTGAACTTTTTTCTTTCTCTGGATTGCCTTGACTACTCTCTGTCTTTCGTTGTTTTATATGAATTTTAAGGTTTTTTCCATATCTGTGGAAAATATTGGTATTTTGATAGGGATTGCATTGAATCTATAGATGGCTTTAGGTGGTGTGGACATTTTAATAATATTAGTTTTTCTGATCCATGAATATAGGATATCTTTCCATTTATTTGTGTCTCTTAAAATTTCTTTCATCCGTATCTTGTAATTTTTAGTGTATAGATCATTCACCTCCTTGGTTAAATTTATTTATAACTATTTTTATTTTTTGACTCTATTGTAAATGAGATTATTTCCTTTATTTCTTTTTCAGATAGCTCATTGTTAGTGTGTAGAAATGCATATGATTTTTATGTGTTGCTTTTGTATCCTGCAACTTAACTGAATTTATTGTCAAATGCATTTTCTGCATCTATTGAGATAATCATATGACTTTTATCTTTCATTATATTATTATGGTGTACCACATTTATTGATTTGCATATGTTGAAACATCCTTGCACCTGGGAATAAATCCCATTTGATCGAGGTAATGATCCTTTTATTGTATTGTTGAATTTGGTTTGCAGGTATTTTACTGAGTACTTTTGCATCTATATTCATCAGGGATATTAGCCTGTAGTCTTCTTTTCTTATAGCATCCTTATCTGGCTTTGGCATCAGAGTGATTTTGACCTCATAAAATGAGTTTGGGAGTGTTCGTTCTTTTTCAGTTTTTTTGGAAGAGTTTGAGAAGGATTGGTGTTAATTCTTTTTCAAATGTTTGGTAGATTTCACCAGTGAAACCGTCTAGTCTGGCGCTGTTCTGTGTTGGGAGGTTTTTGATCACTGTTCCATTGTCCCCACTCATTATTGGTCTGTTCAAATTTTCTATTTCTTCATGATTCAGTATTGCTCTTATATCTCAATAAAGCTGATTTTAAATGTCATATCCTGAGTCCGTCCCCTTACTGTCATCTCCCGCTGTGCCCTGGGCTCTCTTAGGACAACTGCATTTGCCTCCGCCCTGGAGCCCCTTCCTGTCCGTTCTCCACACACAGCCACAGGGTCCTTCACACTGCAGAATGCTGGAATGGATCTTTACAAACATACGTCAAAATCTCATAATCTCTTCACTTAAATCCCCATAGCAGCTTCTTGTTAACTTTGGAGAAAACCCACACTCTCCTGTGGCTTCTGGGGTCTCTGCTGACCTCTGACTCCTGACCACCCCTCAGTGGTCTCCCATTTGTTCACTGCCCTCCAGCCACACTAGCTGAGTTTGCAGTGGCTTCGGGGCATTGGGACAGGCCGTCTTCCTGCCACCTGACCTCTGCCCCTCACCTCATATCTCAGTCCAGCTAGTGCTGCTTCCAAAACCCTTCAAGTGGCATTTCCCAAACTTTACCCATTTGTGAAATTCCCTCCCGATTTTTGCTGTATCAGCATAACATCTATACTGTCATTTTGTAATATTTTATTTAAACCTCTCCTATTTTTATTTAAACAAGTGTACTTCAAAGAGGTACTAGGGTGTGGGGGGAGGAAGGAACTGGAAAGTCCTCCAAAAGGGCCATGTGAGGGGTCCTTGTGGTGGAAATGTTCTGCAGTTTGACCCCACCAGTGGCAGCGTCCTGGTTCTTATCAGTGGGAGAAACTGGGTGAAGTACACTCTGGATCTCTATCATCTCATACAACTGCACATGAATCTACCATCATCTCAAAACACAAAGTTTACATAAAAACATGGAGAGCGAACATGCACGGCAACAATGATATGAGAGGCAGAAGGGGGTCAACGGAATTTGTGTGTTGTAAGGTCCTTGCACTGCCTAGCGATTGGTAAAAATGCAAATTCAAATTAGATTTTAATAAAATAGGGTTACAGTTTGTAATCTCTTTGGTTACTATGAAAAGAACAGTAAACAAGTGTATAACTAAGAAGCTAAAAGAGTGGAGAAATGGGAAAATAAAATCCAGAATAAAGCAGGAAAGCAGAGAAAAAAACACAGAACAGGTGAGACAAATAATAATAAATGGTAGATTCAGACCCAAATATATTAGTAATTATATTAAATTGTGTCAGATGTAAATGGGCTGAATATCCTAAGTAAAAGATAAAGATGCCAGACTGGATTCTGAAAAATCAACAATATGTTGCCTACAAGAAATATGTCTTAGTTATGAGGTTAAGAAATAAAAGGAAATAAAAAGTATATCTTTCAGGCTATCAAAAAATGAACAATACCAGGCAAGAAACACACTTAGTAATAAATATAGTTAAAAATGAAGGGCGACATCACATAATATAACTCAATTTTATTGTTTTAAGTTTACATACACCTTATTAATAGAGCCTCAAAATATCAAATGCTCAAAATCGACGAAATTGAAAGGAAGAGGAGATGAGTCTGGGAGCGTGGTGGGAGACTTTCACACATCTCTCTCTCGGTAACTGACGGAGTGAGCGTAGGCTCGTCTGCAAGTGTGGGAAAGAGGTGAACAGCAGGAGTAAGACCGTGCTGCTTGCAAGAACCACTTCATTCGGTGAGGCATCTGACAGGGCTTTCCGTGAGAGCCTTTGGGGAAGAGAATACAACTGGTGCGAGTGTAAAGCTGGGAACATCTCGGGGACTGGAACAAGTCAGTCGTGTGTGGCGACAATCTAGCGCCGGAAGTTATGTTCCCGTTCGATTTAAATCATGTATAACCGATACCAGGGGTGATAGAATCGATTTACAGCTCTTCCAATGGTTTGAAATGGAGTCGAGGGGCCCCTGGGTGGCTCAGTCATTAAGCGTCTGCCTTCGGCTCAGGTCATGATCCCAGGGTTCTGGGATCGAGCCCCGCATCGGGCTCCCTGCTCCGCGGGAAGCCTGCTTCTCCCTCTCCCACCCCCCCTGCTTGTGTTCCCTCTCTCGCTGTTTCTATCAAATAAATAAATAAAATATTTAAAAAAAGAAAAGAAATGGAGTCGAAAACTTAAAGAAGCAAAGTCTTGTAGGTTGCACTGTTAGTGTGAAAAGAGTTTTGTATGTTAAACTTGAGGAATGGCACACATATATACAAACTGCCCCGCTGTGACTTTTTCCTGACACGTACCCTCGGGTAAACAGGACCCGGAGTTTCCAGCACCCTGGACAGGTCCCCTGTGCCTCTTCCCCTTCCCCGCAACACCCTGCCCCACAGAGGTGAGCAGCCCTCGGCCTGCTGTTCCCATCGCGTGCTGCCTGCCCTGGAACATGAGATAAATGTGCACATATATATATGCATGCGTGTGCGTGTGAATGAACGTGTGCATCTCTACCTGCCCCCTTACATCATTTCTCTGTCATCTACCTGTCTCGCTGTCTTGCTATCTCTCTGTCTGAGGGAAACTAAGTCACGTTCCTAAAACAACAAATGGCATCACTTTCCGGGAACCAAAGTCACCTGTCACAATGAGCCAAGCGAAGCTTAGTTCCGATGTGGCCTGCAGCTACTTGGGGTAGCTGAGTGAACTGAGATGTGCTCTTTGTTACAAACATCTAGAAAGGTGTTCAGGACAGTATCACTGAACGGAGCATTTGTCCCTGGTGCCATCAGGACAGGATGACAGACCTGAAAATGCTCCTGCCGTGTGATGCTGTCATTCAACTCCGCATCCAGGACACTCCAAAGCATCTGGGCTGCCCCGCGGCATGTGTCCCATTGCTGGCAGTCACGGCTGTGGCATTTCTCAGAGTGTTCTGATGAGGGTCTGGTGGCTGAGACCCCTCAGGAGGCACCTCTGCCTCTAGGTCTGCCTCAGTCTGCCCCAGGCCCTTGTGCCTCGGTCTACCCTACCTAACACACATCTGAGGTTCCAGATGGTCGCAGCACTACACCCCAGCACTGCGGGACGGAGCTGCAGAGTCTCCCCCTGGCCTGGATTGTGCCACCGGGGAGGGCCGGAGCGTTCTGGGATGGCGGGTGTGAGCAACGTCATGCCCACGGCACAGAGCAGAGCTGTCCCAGGCCCCACTCCCTAAGTTCGGGGAGGGGCACCTGACTCAGGTTTGCCTTTCCAAGGCTCCATTTCCAAGGGGTCCACACTGCTTCCCCCTGAGCTTCCTGAGGCCCCAGTGGCCTTGCTTTCTGGTGTCCCTGTGACCAGTGCAGGGCTGTCCCTGACTTGGGGCTGACGAAGGCTGCACAGTTGGGGGCCCTCCCCCCTGCTCCATGGACTTGACCCTGCAGGTAAAAGCAGAAGAAGTGACCTCAGACCTGGCCGTAAGTTCCCAGGCTGAGTCTGGCCCGGGTCCAAGGTTAAGGACCACCTGGGGAGGCAAGGCCCAGAGGGTGGGCTTCAGCTGGAGGCTGTGGCCTGAGCGCGAGTCCTGCTGTAGGCCTACGGGTGCTGTGAACCAGAAGCCCGGTGTCCTTGCGCACGGCCGGCCTCACTGGGCAGGACACATGTGGGGCCCCGCACCCCGCCCGGGCTGCTGTCAGCTCCAGGCCGAGGCCAGCACCCCAGCCCCCGGGCCTCAGCTGGTTCTGAGAGTCGTCAGCCAACAGCGGGCTTGGAGACCCACCAACCGCTGAGCGCCCTGTGCGCCCAGTTCCAATCTGTTCCGGAAGAAAGCCAGTGTGCGGCTCGAGGTCCTTGCTTCCCCCCGAGGAAGGAAAGAACTTGTTTCACAGGGTCAGCAGGTAGCTCAGAAGAGGCTTCACCCTCCAAGACAGCTCCAGCGGCGTGGGCCTGGTGCCCGCAGGGGGCGGGACCCCCGGGAGGGGCTGCAGACTGGGGGCCCCGTGCTCCCGAGGGTCCGCGGCTGTCCTTGGGGCAACAGTGAGGCCTCCTGGTTCCTCCTCTGTGCCTCAGCATAGGCCAGACCTCACCCCTTCGTGTAGGGTGCTAGACCTTCTACTGTCCAAACCGCACGGCTTACGAGCGGGAGAGACATTTCCCACAAAGACACAGTGGCCTTGATGTTAAAATCTATGACATCGTCGTCCCAGGGGCCCAAACGCCCTACTCAAACTTACTTACGTGACTCAGCACATTTGTTTTTTTCTGGAGCTCACCTGTCGGACATCGGCAAACAATCCACAGCAGTTTACACGTAGCCAGGAGTCGGAGGCCTGGAAATACTCGCGCTGGTGGAAAACCATGGTTTAGAGAGGGGAGCAAACCTCAGAATGCCCTGGCACCACCCCCAGGACTGCCACCCGGCACCCAGGAGCACCCGCGGGCAGTGTGGGGTTTCAGCTGAAGATGCTGTTTCAGGCGGCGGCGTGAGTCCTGCTGTGTGGACCTGGACACGTCACCTACCCCCACCCGCTCAGCGTTTCCAGAGAACAGATGAGATTTTATTCGGGATGGGCCCCTCCCAAGACCTGCCCCACCCAGGCTTCCAGGTCACCTCTTGGGGAACCTTTCCCGGCAGGGCCTGGCACTCCTCCGGTCCCAGCAACCCCTTGCACGCCCCACGATGGGGGCCCCGGACCGGGAGCTGGGGGCTCCACAAAGTCCCGAGCCCAGCCAGGAGCCAAGTGGGCGCCTTCCATCCTCCGTGTATGAGACTGAGCTCACGGGACTGAGCTCACGGGGGCTGCGGCCACCTTGTCCACTGACACCTCTTCTGAGTCAGGGACACCCACCAGCCAGATCCTGAGCCGCTCCTGGTATGTGAGCTGGGGTAGTGAAGCCCAGTCCCCCCACCAGCAAAGTGGGGTCATCGGGGTGTGGGATAACGCACCAAGGGTGGGGCTCACATCAGCCCTCGCTGTGCCGCCGTCATGCCCCGCAGGGACCCAGGTGGCCGGGGTTCTGGCACCTGCAGAGTGCAGGACGCGCGGGGCGCCTCCCGCGGGGCCCAGGCCCGGCAGGCTTGCAGTGAGTGAGCACTGGCCGTTGGCTTCCCTTCTCTCTCTGGGCCCGGCAGGCAGCCATGTCATGTGCTCAGAGCACATGCCCCACGGCCTTCACAGTGTCAGGCCCCCTTCCAGTAAGGGTGACGTGGGGCGGCCCGCTGGGAGAAACGCAGGGAGGGAGACCCATTGCAGGGCAGGCCCAGAGACAGCCCCACTCCCTCCTGGGCCCGGGCCTCACTGGTGTGGGGCTGTGGCCCGGAGCCGACCCTGGCTTCGCTGTGGGCTCTGCCCTTGGCTATGCGGCTACTCCGTGCCTCAGTGGTCTTGGCTGCTCCGGGTCCACCTCACAGCCCTCGCGTGGGTGCATAGTAGGGGGAGGCCTGGCAGGGCGCAGACGACCAGTGGGCCCACTTTCCCTCCATTCTGCCCACAGTGGTAATCCTAGTAGCCGTGGGACAACCTCTAGGCCCCTCATGGAGGCCCCACATTATGTCACAAACCCTACGAGGCAGAAGCATGTAGGTTCGCATTTTCAGATGAGGACCCGGGCGTGGGGAGATACAGGACCCCACTGGGGTCCCACAGCTACACTTGTGAACCCCTGGGGCTGGCAAAGCGTGGTTCGCACCTCGGTCACCCAGCTGGGGACAGATGTGAGGATTCAGACAAAGGGAGCAAGGCTCAGGGAGGTCAGCAGGCCTCCGACGAGGGGCCGGACAGCAGACGGGTATGTCCACTCTGCAGGCTGTGGGAAGGGGCCGTCTCGGCGCCCCGGCTGCGGGTCAGCCCCACGAGAGCAGCAGGGGTTGTAATGGCGACAGCACGTGCTGGCCCCACACCGCCCTGAAGCCGCTCCCAAAGCCCGCACGGCCTTCAGGATGACGTCCTCTCTGGGCCCCCGGGGTGGGCATGCTTGCCAGGGAAGTCCGTGACCCTGGGCTCCCCTGGCTCCTCCGGGCCCAGAGGCACGCGTCCTGGGGAGGACCCCCCGCCGGGGAAACGGGTATGGGGTTGGAACTGCCTTCCTGAGCTACTGCCCGGGGGACAGTGGGTTCCAGGCCCAAGCGCACACCCAACACCGGCACTCGCTAGGTGACCTTGGCCGCCCACCTCGCATCTCTGCGCCTTGGTGTTCTCCTCTGCAAATGGGGACGGCCCAGCTCGGGTAGACCCGCCGCGCCGCACCAGGAGCTGATGACCGTGAGCTCCCGTCAGCTGTCCCGGACCTGATTTCAGAGAGGGCCGTGATGCGCCCGCTGCCGCACAGCGGGCAGGGGTGACCAGGAATCACGCCCAGGCCTGTGTGACTTGATGTTATGACCCGCTTTGACCCGGGCGGGGCTCTCTGTGCTCAAAGTACTTGACAGAGATTCTATCATTTAATCCTTGCAATGGACCGAATGCTGTGTCCCCGAAAACCCACGCATGGCAGCCCCACCCCCAGTGGGCTGGGTGTCTGGAGGGGGCTTTGGGGAGTGATTAGGGTAAGATGGGGTCACGCGTCTGGGGCCACGATGGGGGAAGAGACACCAGAGCCTGGCCCCCCCGGCTCCACCACGTGAGGACACGGCGAGGGGCCCTGTGTGCAAGCGGGATGAGCTCCCACGGGTCCCCGCCACGCTGGCCTCCACGCCCCTGAGGGTCAGATGCAAATGTGGTGTTGTTACATTGCACGTGC
This sequence comes from Phoca vitulina, assembly GCF_004348235.1. NCBI lineage: Eukaryota > Metazoa > Chordata > Mammalia > Carnivora > Phocidae > Phoca > Phoca vitulina. The sequence goes on from NW_022589807.1 coordinate 1,410,985, forward strand.
ACGAAGATAATCCTTGTGACAACTCTGAGGGGGGTCATCGTGCCATTTTATAGATGAAAATGCTGAGCCACCGAGCCTCAGCCTCTGGCCCTGGGTGCACGGCTTGTGAGTGTGGCGCTGGGGACGTGACCCTGGGCTGTCCCTCCCGGCCCGGTGCCTGCCAAGCCCACACGCAGAGGACAGAGCTGCTAGCCTCTGCTGCCGGCGGGATTTCTCTGCACGTGTGGCAGGCGAGTCAGGAAGAGGCACTAATATTTGTCAAATTGATATGAAACATGAACGATGTCGTCGTGTCAATCATGCGCATTTACCAAGGGGCTGACATCAGGAATGGACACTGGAAGGAGCGGCTCCAGTCTGAGCTCCGGGTGAGCCTCCGTCGCCTGGCTCATAGGGAAGGGCCAGTGGCGCAAGCTGGTGGGGAGCTCACGGCGTACCCCGGAAGTCGTGACCGGCATTGCCGTCCTGGCCCCACTCCTCCTTGGGACGCCCCGCCAGGCTGCAGACCCAGCAGCGGAGTGTGCTCGGCAGCCCCTCCAGGCCTGCAGGCGCCTGGGTGTTGGAGCGTGGGGAGGCCTGTCCCGCTCCCCTCCGACCAGGGGACCAGAGCCGCTGCTCAGCCTGGCCCCGCCGTGCCGGGGAACGCGCTCTAGCTAACCGTAGCTCCTAGCCCCCCTCCCTGGAGTCCCGGGGAGCCCCTGCTGCAGGCCAGGACCCACCCCACCCTCCACCTGCTCACCTGGCCCTTCCCCTACCTGCGACCCCACCGTCCTCCTCTGGCCCTTTTGCACCCCTCGCTGCTCCCCTGGAGCCCTCCTCTGGAGGGTCAGGGCAATGGGAGATGCCAACCTCACGGGGCTGAGGATTGATGACAACTCCCTGTAAACCAGGTTGGCTGCACGCAGCAGGGACTACGTGACGGCTCATTTTACCAGGCGGGCCCTGCGGGCTGTGGCTGATGAGCCCTGGGAAGGGGGCAGGTCTGGGGTCACCTTTCTCCCTGTACCACACAGCGCCTCAGGGAGCCCCACGTGTCACCCCCCGGGGGAGCTGGGGCCAGGCTCTGTCTGCCAGCAGAGGGGCTCCTGGGTCGGCCTGGCCCTAGTGACCGCATCCTGGCGTTGGGCGGCCAGCCCCTGGGCAGTGAGTGTGCAGCTCCCCTGCGTCCAGCGGTGCCCTTCACTTAGCCTCCACCCAGCCCAGGGCCACACCTACCCTGGGATTCGGAGGAGGACACCGCACGCGGCACTTCGTGCTCAAACAGACCTGCCCCCCCCCCCCCCCCCCCCACTCACCACCAGTCTCCCCTGCCCGCGGCACCGCTAGTCCCATGGTGGCGTGACCTTCCAGCTTGCACAGTAGGCAGGCGCTCAGACTGGACAATCACCGGCAGATGGGCTGTTCCCACCCCCCCCCTGTCCGCCCCCCCAGTCCCTCCCCCTCCCCCATGTCCCCTCCCCCCAGTCCCATCCCCTCCCCCCACCCTCGCGGGTCCCCCGCAGCCTTGGGGAGTGGCTGGTGGCTGTGTCTGAGTAATTGGGGCCCCTGTTTAAGGAGAGGAAGCAATAATAGTGACTGTAATTGTCCAAATTACTGCTGCCCCTTCGAGCTTGACATCTGCCTGATGGTGGCGGATGGAAACCTGACCTGGGCCGGCGGTGGGGCGTGGCCCGGGGAGTGGGGTGGCCCCGGTGCTGGCCCAGGCGGGAGGCCGGAGTGCCTGGCCTGGACCCCTCATCCGTGGAGAGGGGACAGCCCCCATCTCAGGGGGCAGGCAGCACATGGCTGCTGGGGCTGGCCCTGTGCCTGGGGGGGAGGGGGGCAGCGCTGGTGCTTCTGGTCTCTGAGTGCCCATGGAGGACAGCGAGGGCAGCGGGGAGCCCGAGGGAGCCTGCACTCTGCTTCCCGCAGCCCAAGTCTCCTTGCCTTTGGAGGGTCCTTTTTGAGAATGTGGGGGGTGGGGGTGGGCCCCGGGTGGAGGGCGCTGGAGGGCCTGCGGGCTGGGGGTGGCAGCAGGCCCAGGTGGAGGGCCTTTGGGCCCTGGGGCCTCCCAGGCTCAGATTCACTAGCCGGTGAGCAGGGAGGAGGCCTGGGCTGGGAAGAGGGTGCAGGGGGGCGACACCGTTGCTGTTCTCTGAGAAGCCAGGCCTTTGTCGGGAGGGTTTGATTCCAGGAAGCAGGGGTGGGGCAGGGAGTGGCGGCAGGCAGGGTGTGGTGTGGGCAGCTGCCCCTCAGTCCCATTTGGACACCTCTGCACCCCAGAGTGCCCCCAAGGGAGGACCGATGAGGGGCAGGGCAGGGGTCTGTCCCTGGTAAATCAGGTTTGGTGTTGAATTTGAACCAGGTTTTGTGTTGAATTTGAACCAGGTTTTGTGTTGCCTATTAAAATGTTTGAACAACCAAGACTCTTCACTTCTTGGTTTGACCTTTCCCCAAGGTCAGCGACACCTGGTGGCGCCGAGGCCAGAAGGCTCTGAGGGTCAGGGGACCCAGGAGCTCCTGGCCACAGGATCTCATGAGCCTTGAAAAGTCAAGGAGAACCTGCCCGTAGCCGAGCAGGGAGTCATCAAGCAAGGACCCACTGCTACTTGTCACAAAGAGCAGCGGTCTTGGCCTCCACAGGCCTGGTGGGGAGGGGGGCCCTCACCCCATGGTTTAAGGAAAAAGGAGGGGGCTGGTCTTGCGGAGAAGCCAGCAGGGGGATCGCTTCTGGGGAGGGTCACCATCCACTTCCCGGCGCCCCGCCCTCCATCGTCCCCACACTCGGGCAGGAGCCCTCCTCCCCAGCAGGGTTCTTCTGGGTTTGGAGAAAATCAGACTCAGTGAAAAGACAGAGCTGGGTGTCCTAGGGGCCAAGGGGAAGGAACCAAAGGTGATTCTAGGGCAAGGAGAGAAGACAGGGGAGTCTGGGAGACGGACCCCAGGATGGCCAGGCTGCTGAGCGGGAACCGTGGGCTTCTCAGGGCTCAACAGGGGGCTCAGCGCCCCGCCAATGCCCAGCCGGGGACCCGTGGGGCCTGGGCACCCCTGCAGCTGGGGTGCTGAGGCTGACGCAGGGGGTGGGACCCAGGGTCGGGCTCCGGTTAATATGAAAAATGGAAGAACATGCTGTTTCTGCCTCTCCTGAACGGCTCATAACCAATCTCTCTCTCCATTTGCTTTTCCAGAAAACTTGGAGCTCCACGCGGGACCTGGTCAGCGCCGCTGATCCAACGCTGGGTCATTCTGATTTCCTTGTGCAGCGGCTTCAGTGTTCAGCCGCGTGCCGGGCGCTGAAGGGGCAGGGGCAGCGCCACTGGGAAGGCGTGACGAGCCCACTGCCTCCATCCTGGGGCTCTCTGTGGGACCGGGGCTGCCGGCCGCACCAGGCCTGGGGCCTCCCCTCTGTGGGTCCACTCACCCCTGCCCCTACAGCCTGGTGCATGTTACCTGTCCCCTGTGTTCGGGGCCTGGAGGGGGCTGGGGGACGCCTGCGCCCCGAGTCACAGCTGATGGGCCAGGGGATTCCAAGACACCGAGCCAGGGAGTAGGCTGAGTGGCCCTGGGGTGTCAGAGAGCGCACCCGGTCTTTGAGGCTGACCCCTGAGTCCTGAGACATGCACACAGACTGGGCCCTTGTGGGGGTCCCTGCCCTGGACGCTCGAGTGTCTGGGCCCTTGTGGGGGAGTCCCCGCTCTGTTGTCCCCTCCCCGAGGTGTGCTTGGGAGTGGCGTGGCCGCCCTGAGCCTGGTGTTCTCAGAGGTGTGGTAGACACTCCTTTCCCGCACACTCAGACTTGGGGAGGGGCGCGGGAGGAAGCGGCCGTGAGCACCCATGCCGTGCCGGGCCTGGTGAGAGGGCCCACCAACCCCACTCCTGCGGACCCTCAAAGCCCGAGGAGGGGCTGGAGTCATAGGCAGACCGCTGAGCCTCTGTACTGGGGATGGTGATGTTGCCCGGCCAGGCGCCCCGGGGACAGCCAGGCTGTGCCGAACTGGGAGGCAGCCCACGGCCCTGTGGGGGGCACGCACGGCCCACATGCTCCACAGGCTCTGACCAGTGCGGAGCCCACCGTCGCCAAACGCCCCCAGTGTTCAGCCCCGACAGGCATCCTTCAGAATTCCTGCTGAGGAGGGGTGCGGCTGACTCAGGTGGGAAAGGGGCCCTGAGCCGGGCCCGAGTCCCGACCCCAAGCTCCCTCTCAGGCCTGGAACCCGCTAAAAGCAGCCGCTTCCTCAGGCCACGGTTAAAAGCCCCAGGTCCTTCCGCCCGCGCGGCAGCTGGGGCCTCGGGAAGAGCATAAAAATGTCTGGATGACACTCTTTCACCTTTATTATATACAGAGGCCCCTCAACTCCTGCCTTTCAAGAGGGCCTCTCCGCTGGCCGCTGTGGGGGCGGCCACTCGAGCCCGTTTATCTGCAGGAGGAATGTCTGTGCAGAATGGAGCCTCCTGGGCCCATCCATCACCACCTGCCCCTCGCTGGGCTGGGGGGGCACCTGGGGGGGCAGAGGCCTGCCGGGCCGGCCGCAGCCTGACACGAGGGGCTCCCGCCCAGCTGGGCCCGCTGGAGGGCCGGGCCTGCCTCCCGAGGGCAGGGCCATTCAACACGAGCGGGCTCTGGGGCTCTGCCGACTCAGCCCGGAGGGGGCCGGGGCAGGGAAGTTGGGGTGCCGATTAGGGGCAGCCTGGAGGCCAGTGGGGGGTGTCCGGGTTTGGCAGCAAGTACTGGGCCAGGACACTTGCCGGGGCCCCCACACACATGTGGTGAGAGTCCCTCAGGGTCCTGGCCTGGACCCCCAGCCCTGTGTCACGTGAAAACAGCCTTTTCCACGCTCCCGGCCCATGCTGAGCGTTCCAGGAACTCGGCGCCCGGTGACGTGAGGGACAAGAGCACCGCGTGCTGTCCAAGGCGCTGCTCACTTTGCAGGAGACCGGGACCCGTGCGCTGGGGGCCCGCGTCACGGAGACGTGTCACAACCGAGCCCTGATCCCCGAATTTCACGTAGGTAAAACTGGGGTCAGCCATCCCGAGCCGAATGCCATTGCGCTCGGGTCTACTTGCTGCACCGTGCCCGCGGCTGGGCGCCTCCTGCCGCCTGGTGTGGCCGGGCCTCCCACACGTTTGTTCCTTGAACCGCACATTTAACAGCATTAGTGTCCTTTCCTTTCAGTCTTTCTGTTGCAGCTGAGACATCACATGACGTGCAGGGGGAGGTCGTGTTGTCTACTGACTTCACCCCAAGGTGGTCGCGGGTGTCACAAGGCCGGGGTGCTGGTTCTGGAAGGGCCAGTGGGGGCCCCATGGCTGTGGTCCCTCAGTGGTTCCTGGGCCCCCGCAGAGCATGGCCATGGTCGTGCCTGCACGCCATGCCCGGGTGTCCTGAGGTCGCCGGTTTGGATGGTGGCCTGGCCCCCACTGGTGGGTTTGCAGCCTGGGGCGTCCCATGGGAGGAGGTGCGTGCACGGTGCCCACGAAGCCCCTGGGTGCTCCATCAGGGCCAGACTGAGTGGAGCGGCGGCCCTGGGACGCACGCACAGGCTGAGCACTCGTCTGTGTACTGGACAGTTTGGGGCACCCATGCTGTGCTGGCCCCTGCTCTGGGCAGCAGAAACACATGGGAGCCCGGCACCCTGAGCTGACGAGGGAGAGAGACAGGGACGGTGAGGAGAAGTCACACAGGTCACGGCTGGGGTGAGGTGACCGGGGTGCAGCTCTTCTCCCCGTCTGGGTGTAGTGCCTCATGAGCACAAGGTGGCTGCCAGAGCTCCAGACAGCTCGTGCCCACAGGACCACAGCCAAAGGGCAGGCAGGGGTGGCACCTGGGTCGGGACTGTCTCATCTTCGGGGCAGGATCAACCTCTCAGACACCCCTTCCTCAGGGACTTCTCCCTTCATGGCCAGAGCTGCCTGCCGCACCCCCACCTTGCTTTGCTGCAAGGTGAAGTGAGGGTCTGGCCCTTTCTCCCTGACAATGAGCGGAGGGAAAGGGCTGGGGCTAGCAGGGGGGCTGGACGGTCCCATAGCAGGGCTCCTCCCCTACTCCCCTACCTACCTCCCCTGCTCTCTGCTTCCCTGTGTCTCCCTCCCTGGGCTCCAGCCTTGCCGGCTTTTTCACTGTTCCTAGAACCCCCAGATCTTGCCTCAGGGCCTTTGCACAGGCCATTCCCTGCATCCCACTTCTCCAGATGTCTGCCCTCACCTCCTCAGGTCTGTTTCCCAGCATGCGCCCTCCCCAGCTGACCCCAGTGTTCCCCCAGGGTCTCCTGTGGCAGGAAGGCCACCTGCCCCCTGACGCGCTGCTCCCGCCTCCACACAAGGCCTGGTGGGGCGTGGGGGGTGGTGTGCTCAAGAATTCATTCATTCCTTTGCGCATTCATTCAGGAAACACTGATTAGCGCTGACAGGGGAGGTGGAGGTCATTAAAATCCCTCAAGAGCCCCTCTGTCTGGTGCGGAAGAGCCTTGTAAACAGACCATCAGGCCGTGTGGTAAGTGCCGGGGGGCAGAGAGCTGCCACGTGAACCCCCGAGCTGAGAAGGACTCAACGCCATCTGGACACAGGGCCGGGCGCCCAGGTGCCAGGCCGGTGCAGGAGGGGACGCCACTCGGGCGCCGCGGGGTGGGCTTCTGCGGGGCGGGGCAGGGGTGTGCTGGGCACATCTTCACCCCTGCGTCTTCCTAGGTGCACAGCCCCCACAGGTGGCACCCGGCCCCGCCTCTGCTCAGGTGTCCCAGGTGCACCCCGCCCCCCCAAGCCCTGTGTTTACACAAGTAGCCGGGCAAATCCCCTGCCTCCACTAATGGACGCCCTGCCCGCCCAGGCGGCCCCCGACAGCTGTGAGATGCTCTGGGGGAAGGCTTCTGACACCAGGGTGCAACCTCCCGCCCAAAGCCCCCCACCCGCAGCCTGGCTACCCCACACAAAGGGCGCTGGCTGAACAAACGCTGCCCGGAGCCCCAGCGGGAGACGCGCACCCCCAGGAAGGGGGGCAGGGAGGGGCCGCACGAGGGGCTGGGGCCCGGTGTGGGTGCCCTGCCGGGGGTGGGGCGGCACCCCCTTTCCAGCACCCTGGGGACCTCCGCTGGCTCCGGGAGCAAGCCCCCCCGCTCCAGGCTCAGGTTGGAATTAACCTCATTTTCCCGGCTAGGCCTCCGGGTGTGGGTTTTCTGGCGGTGCTAACCATCTCCCTCCAAGTGAATCCATCTGCGGGAAAGTAGAGATGCCCCAGCCCGGAGGTGGCCCGGGAGACGCCGGCCCGCGGGCCTGGGTCCACACCCAGTGTGGGGGCGCCACCCAGCAGCCCTCCCTCCCCGCCCTGCCCCGCGTCTTGGGGGAGAAGGCCTGGGTCACGTGGCAGCTCTGCGTTTCCCACGGGCAGGAGCCGCCAGGAGGGCAGCAGCGCCCCGGCTCTGCGTCCTCGCCCGCACCTGCTGCTCGCTGGGCTTTGGAGCTTCGGGGGCGGTGGCGTCCCTGCGCGCGTGGGAGGCATGTCCCTGAGGTCAGCCCTAGGGTCTGCACTTTCTGCGTGGGAGACCCTGGCGCACCCACGCTTGGCGGCTATTTTCTCCCATTCTGTGGTGGTCCTTTTACTTTCATCATGGGGCCCTTTGAAGCACAAAAGTTTTTAATTTTGATGATTCTACTGTAGTTATTTTTTCTCGTTGCGCGTGCTTCTCCTGTCACACCCAAGGGACTGCCATCAAATCCAAGGTCATAAAGATTTACTCCCGCGTTTTCTTCTAAGAGCCTCGTAGTTTCGTCTCTTACACTTGGCCTTCCATCCATTTCGAGTTAATCTTTGCGGATGTGGGTCTGTTCTTTGGAAGGCTGGCTCCTGGAAGCCGTACTTTATGAGGAACGTCTGTGAGGCTGGTTTACGGTGGCCGTCGGGTTTCGGAGGATGCTCACTATGAGGAAGGAGATGTCATACGCCCTGTCCCCTCCCCAGCACAGCCTTGCATCAGCAGTCAGTGGTCCTGCTTTATGGGGACGGAAACTGAGGCTCCCGGGTTCCAGGAGGGAAGGAAGGGAGGGAGGGAGGGAGGGAGGAAGGAAGGGAGGAAGGAAGAAGGAAGGAAGGGGGGAGGGAGGGAAGGGAGGGAGGGAGGGAGGGAGGGAGGGGGGAAGGAAGGAAGGAAGGGAGGGAGGGAGGGAGGGAGGAAGGAAGGAAGGAAGGAAGGAAGGAAGGAAGGAAGGAAGGAAGGAAGGAAGGAAGGAAGGAAGGAAGGAAGGAAGGAAGGAAGGAGGCAGGGAGGGACAGTACTTCCTCAGAGCCAGGACCTGACCCCCTGGCCCTGTGTCGACCCCGACACAGAAGTCGGGTTAAACCGCACAACAGCGCTGTCCCCGGCGAGGGCCCTGGTTACCAGGTGTGCAGGGACGAGCGGACAGCAGTGGGTGTGTGGGGCGGCTGGGCTGGCAGCCCTGCCCTGGCCCCGCGGGCCCCTGGGGGCTCTGTGCTCATCTGTCACAGCTGTGGCTGGACAGGACCCTCGGGCTGACAGGCTAAGTGCTGCCGGACGGACCCCAGCAAGACCACCAGGGGCCTGTGGAGGGACGCCTGGTAGCTGGCGTGAGTGATGGTCCTGGAGGATTGACCGCTGTTTGGGCGTCCCGTAAACATGGGCCTAAAGTGGCCGGGTGGCGCCCATCCATCACGCCCGCAAGGCCTGGCGGCTCACAGTGGCCTGGACTGACGCCGCCTCCGCCCCTTCTGGGTGGCGCACGGTTGCGCCTGACCATTGACGGCTCCTTGACGGATGGGTCCCTCCCTGAAGAGGTGCCATGTCCAGCGGGCCCGAGGGACAGTGGGGGCTTTAGCAAGAAGAATCTGGGTGGAGGGAGACCCACCAACAGACCACTCATGCCCTGCTGATGCCGCCACCAGGCAGCCCTCCGGGTTCTGTCCTGGACGCAGATGGAGCCCCAGTGCCGGCTGGCAGAAGGCCTCCAGTGGGGACAGCAGAGAGTGGTGGGGACGGTGGCAACCAGTGCGCAGGCCTACCAGGCCCTCCAGGAGTCCATCTAGAGCAGCTGAGTCTTCTGACTCCTCCAGGGACCCCCAGGTGATCCCAGCGTGCCATCCCCCTGCAGCCTCTGCCCTGACCACAGACAACCAGCTAGGTCCTCCTTGCATCTCCTGTCATCGGAGAGAGAACAAAGGTCACTCAGAGCGGGGCTCAAACGCCTAGGGGTCGCCCACTGGAACTGGGGAGGGCACGGCTCCTGACGGGGAGCCAGCCCTCTCTCCAGGCCCCGCTGCAAATGCAGACTTTGGGGGACACAAAAGCCCTTGGCGTCCAGGAATTTCCTGTGCAGAGTGCCTAGAGTGTAGGCGTCTGCCCTTCCGGACATGCCTTGCATGACGGAGAGCTCATCCCCTGTGGCGCTGCCCTCCCAGCCCTGTTTGCTTGCCTCTGATCGCTCACCCCTCCCTCCCCATGCCTGTCCCGCCCCGTCTCTCCTGGGGTCCCAGCTCTGTACTCCAGGCCATTCTGTTTTCACCGTTTATTCGGAAACCACTTAGCACGTGGACACGGGCCCCGCGGACGGCCGCCTGGTTCGTGGGGGCAGTGCCACTGGCTCTGTCCCCTCTGTCCTGCACACACCGGCGTTGCGGGCAGCCCCGGGCATGGGGGCCCCGGCCCCCGGCGTGCCCACAGCTCGCTGTCCCCGCAGGAAGCCGGCCCCGGAGCCACACTCTGCCGTCCACACGCCGACGTTGTCAGCTGACCCCGTGCTGTCCCTCACAGGCCTGCTGGCCCCCGTCCGGGGCCGTCCCCTCTCCTTTCTCCTGTAGTCTGAAGCCGGGCCCACGCCTTTTTTTTTTGGCAGCGGCCTTTTGGATGAATGCAGTCTCTTTTGCGGAATGCTCCTCCCGTGGGTCTGAGTTTCCTCCCGTTTGGGTTCAGGTTGTGTCTTCCTAGCTGGGTGTGAGCGACGTGAGGGACGTGTCCTTCTCGGGCGCCGCAGAGGCCTTCGCGATGGTGGTGGACGTGATCACCCGCTGAGGTGCTGCCGGGCCTCTCGCTCTGAGCAGCTCGCCCTCCTTGCACCTGACCCCCTGTCTGGGGGCGGATTCGCAGGAGCACGCGGACATCCTGCTGCTGGTAGCCGTTTCCGGTGGAGTTAGCACCGAGGGGACCCCTGCCTGAATCTGCCTTTGTCACGGAAGCTGCAAGACGCTGAGTTCAACACAGGTCCCCCCACATTCACCAGCTGGTAACAGGACCTGGGAGTCGCCTCGGAAGAAAGACCCCTCCCTGCTATCTATGTGTCCCAAGGACGGGTCTTGAGTTGCAGGGTCCGTAGCTCATCACCGTTGCTGTCTCTGACGCGGCCACGGGCCCCGAGAGCTGGCTCCCCTAAGCTTCCACAGCGGCCGGGGGGTGTCCGAGTGCTTCCACGGAACACATGAAACACCCGGTCCAGGCTTGGATTGTGCCCACCCTGCCCCTGCTGTGGAATTGGCTGTATTCCGAGAACCCCGGGTTCCTTTCCCTGGGTGTGGGCGGGCTCGCAGCTCCGGGGGTGACTTTGCTTCGCGGGTCCCTCATGCTCAGAGCCGGGCGCACAGACCTGACAAGTGTGTGCACACACCGCATCGGGCTGCCGCCTCCCTCCCCGTCCTGGGCCGCGCAGGGCGCTCGGGGACGGTCTGCTGTGCTAACGTGTCCCCCTAGCCCATCCCAAGTCCCCCAGAAGCAGGGCAGGGCAGCCCGTCGTGCACAACGTACCCCGGGCCGAGGAGGACTTTGGGAGGCTGTGCCTCTGGGGACCCCGAGGTCTGCCTGAGGTTACGGGTTTGAAGTGGGGGTCCACACAGCAAGCCAGTGGCCGGGGCTGGGCGGCTCAGCCCCTGTGTGGCAGACGAGCTTGCCTGGCGCAGGGCGTGTCCTGGGGACCTGCTTCCCAGCTCTCCCCCTAGCGGGGTGGCCGCCTGGGGACGGGGCCTCCACACTGACGGCGGGGCCAGCACTGAGGCCTGGCGGCCCTTCCCGTGGGGGACCCAGAGCCCCATGTTTCAGATCAGGAAACCAAACTCAGAGAGCCACAGAGGCACTTCCGTGGAAAGAGGTCATGGAGCGGATTCTGCCCACGGGCTTCGGCCCAACACACGGAACGCCCACCAGGGCCAGGCCCCCGTCTGTGCAGGGCAGCGGCAGCCTTGCCCCCTCAGAGCCTCTTCACCTCTCAGATGGACACCTGAACACGGGTTAGTCCTCAGCGGACGTCCCGGCACAGCAGGCGGATGTGGGAGAGCCTCTCGCCTTGTCCCAATCCCCGGGGCTCAGAGTCCCCTGGGCCTGCCCAGCGGCCCGTGCCCACCCGCGTCAGCTCTGGCCCTCTGCCTGGGCCCCTGCCCGGTCTGCACGCGCTGCACGGCGTCACCCCGCACCCTCGCCTCGGTCTCCTCCTCTGTAACTGGGGCTGGCGGGATCGCTGGGGAGGGGTCCCACCTCCCCCAGAGGCCTGGAAATGCACCCCGTGGAGGTCCCATCTCTGTCCCCCAAACTTCACTGGCTGTGTGACCAGCATTCACGAGAAAGGGGAGGGCAACTCATTTTTCAAACAAAACGGTATCAGATGTGCGATTTGGTGAAAAAAAATTTTTTTCTGGCAACGGCTGGAGCTCTGCTCTCGGGAGCGCGGGATGGGGGCGGGGGCCGTTCCAGTGGCTTAAAAACCCCAGATAAGTGTGTGGTGATTAAGCACAACCATTAGCTCTAATGGGCAATAATTGGCGATGAGAAATAATTTTCTGGGGCACACTGCCCTGTGCCCCCACGCCCCAGCCCGAGGGGGGTGCAAGGGGCTGATTAACTCTCGGGCTAGAGGAAATGTCGGAGGCACAAAAAGTTTCCAGATTCGAGGGTAATTGGGAGGAGTTATTCCACTTTCCACATCAGGCTGATGAGGGGCCACCCACCTGCTGCCAAAGGAGGGGCTGAGCTCGAGCTGCTTCCTGCCCAGGACCCGAGGGGCCAGTGTGCGCTGGGACCGGCCAGGGCTGCGGGTAGCGCCCCCCGGCCCCGGGTGAAGGTGGTTGTGGGCCTGGAGGAGGGGCATGGAGGCACCAAGGGAAGAGCCCACAGGCCTCCCTCCAGACCCCCCACCAATGGGGTCCTGTCCTCCTCACCCTAAAACACAAAGATGGACAATCCTCCAGGCAGGCTGCCCCGGGGCCCACCCAAGGCCCCTGCCGGCTTCAGGGCACCTCTGTGGGATTCCCGAAATAATGCCCCTCTTGCAGGGGGGGCGCAGTGGGAAATGGGGGCACTCCACACGGCCCCTGTGCTCCTGCCTCTGCGGCCCACCTCCCCACGCCTCGCACTCAGCCCGGCCCCAGACGCGGGTCTGGTCCCCTCACGTGGTTGAACACAAAGGCCTGCTTCCTCCGTCCACCCTCCTGCTCACTGTTCCTAAGGCCTGGCTTCCCCCTCTCCCCAGCTCACTCCCCACTTCCCCGGTCCAAAGCACGAATTCCTCTTCTGCCTCGCCTTCCCGTCTCTCTGTGTCTCTCCAGTGTTTCACAGTGACCCTGACCCAGGAGAGGGGGTGAGCAGGGGTCCCGCCCTGGTGCAGCTGACGTTCTAACTGGGACGCAGACAAGAGCCCCCAGCCCGTGAAGCAGATCGCCTCAGAGAGGAATGAGCACTGAGATTACAGTGGAGCATGCACAGGGTGAGGAGACAACGAGGTGGGTGGGCAGAGTGGTGTGCTGAATGAATGTGTGCATGCATGAATGAATGAGAGGAAGAGATCTAAGGTCCGACTGAGGCTTCAGAGCACAGACCCAGGACCATCGGGAGGGGCTTCATGCAACAGGAAGACCTTTACCCCCAGCTCAGGGTTGCAGGGCTCTCGCAGGTGTGGGACTGAGCTCCCCGTCACTGGGGGCGTGCAGCCAGAACTTGGGCGTTGCAGAGGGGAGTCCCGCCCTGTGTGGGGCTGGGTGGCATGACCTGGAGGGCTCTGGGCTGTCCTCAGAACACCCCCAGCCGTGTCTGCTGGACGCCCCTGTCTGCCATCTGCCGGCCAGCGCCTGGGCTCTGAGGTTCCACATGTGGGCTGAGGCCTCAGCCCGCCTCCGCCCCTGACCAGCAGTGTGACCAGAGTGTCGCCACCCTCCCCTCCTGGGCTGGCTGGTCAGAAATCTCGAGGGATGGCAGCCTGTGTAGGGAGTGGCGAGATGCCCTTGGACGGGCTCCAGGCTTCCCCTCGGGGGTGCCACGCTGAGCTCTCTGTGTCCCCAGAAGGCACGGTGAGAGTGACCGTGCGTGGCCGTGCCCAGCACGGCTCGATGCAGCTGACGCGTCTGTCTGCCCTGCCCCCAACACCTCTGCAGGCGGGGACTCGGGAGCAGGAGCCCAGGAGCTGCAGCAGGGGCCACCAGCTCACCCTGGCTGCGCCCTGCCCTCTCCTCGGAGGAAAAGACCGAGGCTCAGGTGCACCAGCCCAGGGGCCCGGGGCCCGGGGGCCGCAGGTGCCTCCCCTGGCGTCCCGGGCCTGCACACACCTGCGCACCGGGCGCCCGCGGCGGCGGCAGGAGCTGGTGGGGCCGCGGGGCTCTCGGCAGCTCAGCGTGGAACATTTGCATGTAATTTGGGAGCGGGTCACATGTGGGAGTCATCAGGCAGAGGAAAGGCTCAATCAGGGCCTAATCACTGTCTGTTTGGAGGGGTCTGGGCCCAAGTGAAAAATGAAAACGGGCCTATTTTGCTTGAGTGACAACCATCAGCGGTCACCTTTGACCTCCCCACTGGGCTCGGGTCTGCGGAGCTTTAAAAACCAATCACCAGGGAGGCCCTCCCCCCGCCCTCCGGCGGACCTGGGCGGTGGGATTCATGCACTCACCCCTCCCTCCGTCACGCCTTCAGCAACCCAGAATCGGCAGCATGGCCCGGTGGTTAGAGCCCTCCAGAGCCGACCGGGGGTCTGAGGAGGACTTGGGCGGGCGACTAGAGAGAGCTGTGTTCCCTCTGCGGGATGGGCATACGTGGCCTGTGAGGACAGCACTTGGAAACGCTGGTGAGTGGGGCTCAGGTCCTGCAGGATGATGCAGGGCTCCAGGCTGCAGCGTGGGGCAGGGGCCAGGCCCTCCCTCTGCCCTCCATGACCAGGATGAGGTGCTGCATGGCCCCCCATCCAACAGAGTGGGGCTGGGGCTGGGCCATGAGCACAGGAGCATCTGCCGGGCAGCCAGGAAGGGAGCAGTGCGGGCTGGGGGGGCGGGCGGGAGACCAGACAGAGCAGGGCAGACGGGCCATGAGAGGACCCTGGTGGGCAGGGACGCTCAGCCAAGCCCCCGTTCGTGGGGCGCAGAGTTTGGGCCCCGCTTCACCCCTGCCCAAGGGACTCCCTCCACCAGGCCTCCTCCCGCAGTCCGAGGGCCTGTAAAGGGGCGGCCAGGCCCCAGGCCCTTCCCTGGCCATGTCCAGGGCTTGCCTAGCGGCAGACTCCACTGAACGAAGAAATGACTAACAGCTGACGGCATGAATGAATGAACGCACGGGTGAATAAACAAGCAGCAGGCTCAGGGCCTGGCTCTTCCGAGGCGCCAGGACCTGGCCTGGCGTGGGGACTGCCCACCGGCCCAGCTCAGGGGACATGGCTGGCACCCCCAGGCCGGCGTCGCCTGCCCCCTGCATTAGCGCCCGCCCTGCTCCCTGCCCGCGAGTAAACAGGGACGTGGAGCGGGCCTCCCGGAAACCGTCTGGCACGCCGGGCTGCAGCAAATGGATTGCCAATTAATCAGCATCTATTTATGAGAACGTTTAAACCATTATTAATGTAGTGTAAACACGGAACCACTGGCGGCCCGGGCGGGCGGGGGCCCTCTGCAGAGGAGGAGGCTGCCACATTCCTGGGGCCTGTCCCCGCCCCCGCTCCTGGGCAGGCCCCCCCCCACCGACTGACTGGCCGGGCTGCAGGGCTGCCCCCAGGCGGGCTCCCAGGCCCCAGCACACCCCCGCCCCACACGTGGGGCTTTCAACATGTTCTCACTTCAGACGCTGAGCAGGACATGAGGCTCGAGTCCCGTCACTCTGTCACTCAGCAGCCCTGGGCCCCTTTGGCTGGATGGGTCTCCACCCTTGGGGAGCCCTGGGTGGGGGGCCCCACCTCGTCCCCCTCTGCCACCCCCCTCCGGGCTCTGCACCCGTTGACAGCCACCCTGGGGGGGAGTCTTGGAGGGCGTCGGTGTTCCCAGCCCCAGCCCCAGCCCCATCCAGGGCCCACCTGTTCCCTCGGTAGGCCTCAGAGCCAGGTGCGGGGCTGGGTCAGGCCGCTGCGGGGTACGGCGGGGGGCCTCACAGGCCTCGGACCTGTGGGCCCAGCCTCCCTTTTCAGGGTCACCTCAGCTGGCTTTGTTTGCCATCTGAGCCCATTGTACAGATGAGAGACCGGGGCCCCTGAGACAGCAAGCCCACCGGCAGCCCCTGCGGCCAGTTCCTCGGGGAGAGCTGACCCGCGTGGCCGCACATCTCTGATTGGTGAGATTTTACAAACGTCTCGTAGGGCGCGTCCCCGTGCCCCATTGATGAGCAGCTCTCCGCGCCGCCTGTCCGGGGGCTTGCACGGGGGCCGGACGTCTGAGTACCGGGTTACCAGGAGCTGCAGCTGACAGGGTCCCCTGCACACGGGAAGATCTGTTCGGGTAACTGGGGTGCCGCCGACCCTGGCCCCCGCGGGATGGTGAGGGCCTCCTTGCGCCTCGGCCCTCACACAGGGCAATGCACGGTGCTCAAGTTACAGATGGCCTCCAAGCCTGGCCTTCTTGTTCCGAGTGATGGCGGGCCATCCCTCCTGACCCGACTTGGGAGTCTGGGCTCACGGCTGCCAGGTCTGAGGTTGGCGTGCTGGTGGCGTCATCAGACCCTGTGCTCCTTGAGGGTGGGGAGAGGGTCCTCACCCCTTCACATCTTCATGCCTCAAGGGGACACTACCAAGCGTTTGTTGACCGACTGACCGGCTCTTTGGGAAATTTTTGCTCAGACTGGCTTCCCCAGGCTCCTCTCCTTTCTCCCTGGCCATCTTCCCAGCTGGCCTCCACCTTTGCACCCCGCCAGCCCCCAGAGCAGGCCCAGGGCGCCAAAGCCTGGATAGGACCGTGGGGCCAGGAGCACCACCCACAGAACCCATCTATCCCACGGGCCACGGTGAGAACAGCAAGCCCCACTGGACAGGGTCTCACCGCGGTCACTCAGCACCCCAGAAACCTCGGCTTCTGCTGTCCTAAGGCCCCCAAGCTGGTCTGCTCTGGACCCTGGCCTGGCTGCTGGGTCCAGCTGCCGGGGCGTGCCAGGGGGAGAGAACAAAGAGGCCGCGTGCGCCCTATTTCCCGGCCCCTCTCCCCTGCCCCCCATTAGCTGAGCAAGGCTTGTTTATATTACAGCAGGAATTATTCCAGCCCTAATCAGAGGCCCTGCAAGGTTTCGGCATTCCACGTATTTCTTTACCCAAGGACACTCTCCAATCCTATAATTTCCATTTCCCCAGACGCCCCTGATTGAAAGCAAACATTTTATATTTGGAAAGGAAAAGTGCTGTGTGCTATTCATAGCCCAGGCGGGCTGTCCGGAGGTGGGTCCTGGGGCCTGGGCCTGGTGGGGTGGCAGATGCAAGAGGGCAGCAGGGGGTGTTGTCGGGCCCTGGGGGAGGGGAGGGAGACTGAGGGCAAGAGCCGGTGGTGTGCATCCCATGGCGGAATGGGGCTGAATCCAGTACAATAGCGGGGGGCCCATGAGGGCTCATCATGGGGGGCAGAGTCCAGCACTGCCTGAAGGCACTTTGAGAAGCTCGTGGTCATGGGGACCCTGGTCTCCACCTTGGGTCCCCAGGGCACAGCTCCCAACACTCTCCCAGCACCACACACCCTCCTGGGTTTACTCACCTGCCCACCGCTCCAGGACGTGGGAGACATGGCCCCTCTCGGCTCTGCCTGGGGGCCAGAGCCCCGCTATTCAGAGCTGATGTGCGCTGGATGCAGCTAAGCCTTGTCTAAATGCCTCTGTAAATCCTTTGAAGTGGTCACTATTGCTCTTCCTGCTTCATGGAAGAAGAAACAAGGCAAGGTCCCGCTTCTGTCCCTTGCGTCTCAGCACCCCAGCACCTGCCTCCTGGCTTGCGTGAAGGCCTGCACCTCATTCTTAGCTGAGTGAGTGACTCCCAGCGCAGCAGGGACATGGCGAGAGATAGATTTTGCTCTGTGGAGATCTGTATTTATGGAATTACTTAGAGACTGCGTTCATAAATTTTTTTCTTAAAATTTAATTTTTAGGGCGCCTGGGTGGCTCAGTTGGTTGGGCGACTGCCTTCGGCTCAGGTCATGATCCTGGGGTCCCGGGATCGAGTCCCGCATCGGGCTCCCTGCTCGGCGGGGAGTCTGCTTCTCCCTCTGACCCTCCCCCCTCTCATGTGCTGTCTCTCTCATTCTCTCTCTCTCAAATAAATAAATAAAATCTTTAAAAAAAAAAAGAAAAAACTTTAAAAAAAAAAAAAATTTAATTTTTATTTTTATCAAAGTAACACATGCATAGTTTTGTTA
This sequence comes from Phoca vitulina, assembly GCF_004348235.1. Classification (NCBI taxonomy): domain Eukaryota; kingdom Metazoa; phylum Chordata; class Mammalia; order Carnivora; family Phocidae; genus Phoca; species Phoca vitulina. The sequence continues at coordinate 1,428,516 of NW_022589807.1, forward strand.
GCTGCTTTATTGAAATATAATTGACATACAATGAAATGCTTAAATGTAAAGTGAAAAAGGTGATACCTTTCACAAACAATTCACCCATTTAAAGGTCGATGGGGTTTGGTATATCACATTATTTTCAATTGTGGTAAGATATGTACAACATAAAATTTGCAATTTTAACCATTTCGAGTATACGACTCTGTGACCTTGTTTACGTTCACGGTGTCACGCAACCACACAGAAACCCTGTCCCTATTAGACATCAACTGCCCATCCCCCCGCCCAGCCCTTGGCGACCTCCAGTCCGCTTTCTGTCCCTGTGAATTTGCCTGGTCTGGATGTTTCGTACACGTGGACTCCACAGTATTGTCCTTTTGTGTCTGGCTTACTTCCGTCATCACAGTGTCCTCAAGGTCTGTCTACACTGTAGCAGGTGCCAAGACCTCCTCCATTTCTAAGGCTGAGTAATATCCCACTGTGGGTATAGACCTCATTGTGTTTATCCATCATCTGTCAGTGGGAACGGGTTGTTTCTACCTTTTGGCTCTTGTGACTAATACTGCTCTGAACACTGACATACACACAAGCATCTGTTCAAGTCCTTGTTTTTAGTACTTCTAGGTGTGCACCGAGGCATGCAGTTGCCGGGCCATGTGGTGATTCTGTGTTTAATTTTTGACAAACCACCAAACTGTCTTCCACAGTGGCTGCACCATTTTATATTACCACCAGGGTTCCAATTTCTCCATGTTTTCTTGAAAACTTGTCACTTTTCATTTGTTGCTTATAGCCATCTTAGTAATTGTGAAGTGGTGTCTCATTTGGTTTTAATTTGCATTTCACTAATGACTAATGATGTTAAGTGTCTTTTCACGTGCTTGTTGACCACTTGTATATCTTCTTTGGAGAAATGTCTGTTCAAGTCCTTTACCCATTTTTAATTGGGTGGTTTGACATTTTGTTGAGTTTGCAGGAGTTCTTTATATATTCTGGCTCTTAAACTCTTATCAGGTATATGATTTGCAAATATATTCTTCCATTCTGTAGGCTGTCTTTTCATCTTCTTGATGAAGTTGATATGTTTTGACATACGCACCCCCCCACCCTCTCCCTCTCTCATCAATCTACCTTCATGGAACCCTCACTGCACTCAAGATACCAAACGTGTCCATCACCCTGGGAAGTTTATTGTGTACAGCCTTTTTTCACTCTCCATAGTTATGTGGAAATTCATTCATGTTGTTACATGTATCAAAACTTCATTCCTTTTATTGCCAAACATTGTTCCATGGAAGGAATAGACCAGTTTGTTAACCGTCCAGTCATTGAAGGATAACTTACCTACATTGGTTCCAGGTTTTGGCTACTATTTTTGGTTGTTAAAGCTGCTCTAAACATCCCTATGCAAGTCTTTGTGTGGACTTATATTTGCATTTCTCTTGGGTAAATACTTAGGAGTGGAATTGCTGGGTCATATGGTAGTTCTATGTTTAGCTTTTTGAGGAACGAACTGCTTGCCAAGCAGCCCGCCATTTTATGTTCCCACCAGAATGTGTGAGGGTTTCAATTTCTCCACATCCTTGCCGACACCTGCTGCCATGTCCTTTTGGTTATAGCCATTCTAGTGGGTGTGAAGTGGTGTCTCATGGTTTTGATGGGCATTTTCCTGATGGCCAATAATGGTGAGCATCCTTTTATATTCCTACTGGCTATTTGTATATCTGCTTTGGAGAAAGGTCTATTCAGACCCATTTTTAAATTGGTTATCTTCTTAGTCATAATACTTCTTTATATATTCTGGATACAAGTCCCTTATAAGATATAGGATTTGCATGTATTTTACCCCACTTTGCAATTATCTTTTTACCTTTTTGATGGTGCCCTTTAAAGCACAAGTTTTAATTTTGATGATTTCCAGTCTATGCTTCTTTTGTCACTTATTCCTCTGGGATCCTATCTAAGGAACCATTTTCTCTCCAAGTTTGGGAAGACTTACCGTGCTGTTTTCTTCTAAGGCTCGAATAGCTTTAGCTCTTGTGTTTAGATCTTTGGTCCATTTTGAGTTACTTTTTGTATGTGGTGTAAGGTAGGAATCCACCTTCATTCTTTGATGTGAGGGTAAACTGTTGTCCCAACACCATTTGTTAAAAAGACATTTTTTTTTCCTCCCACTGAATCACCTTCACACCCTTATAGAAAATCAATTGGCTGTAAAATGTGAAGGTTTCCTTCTGGACTCTCAATTCTGTTCCCTTGATCTACATGTCTTTCCTGTGTCAGCATCACACTGTCCTCATTACTATAGCTTTGTAGTAAGTCTTGAAATGGGCAAGATTCTGCTCTTTTTCAAGACTGTTGTTGAATTTCTATATGAATTTTACGATCAGCTTGTCAATTTCTGAAAAGAACTCAGATTTTGGTAGGGATTGTGTTGAATATCGGCATTGTAACAATATTAAGTTGTTCAGTCCACGAACATGGGTTTAGCGCAAAACATGTCTTCCTATTTATTTAGGTCTTCTTTAATTTCTTTCAACAATATTTTTCAGTTGTCAGAAGAAAAGTTTTATATTACTTTTGTTTAACTTATCCCCTAAATATTTTATTCCCTTTGATGTTGTAAATAAAATTATTTTGAAATATATTTGATTTTTATATATTCATCTTGTATTCTGCAAACTTGCTGAACTTGTTTATAAGCTGTAATAGATTTTAGTGGATTCCTTAGGATTTTCTGCATACAAGACCATACCATCTACAACTAAAGATAGTTCTACTTCTTCCTTTCTAATCTAGATGGCTTTTATTTCATTTTCTTGCCCAATTTCCTTAGCTAGAATCTCCAATACAAGTTAAATAGAGGGTGGTGAGAAGACACCCTTGTTTTGTTTCTGATTGTAGGGGAAAGTATTTGTTTTTTCACCATTACCTATGCAGTTAACTGTGGATTTTTCATGTATGGCATTTATTAAGTTGTGGTAATTTACTTCTATTCCTAGTTTGTTAAGTGTTTTTATGATGAAAAGATGTTTGTCAAATACCTTTTCTTCATTAATTGAAATGATAATGTGATTTTTCCCCCTTTATTCTATTGATGTGGTATATTATGTAACCAATTTTCAGATGTTAAACCAACATTGTGTTCCTGGGATAAATCCCACTTGGTCATGGTGCATAATTCTTTTTATACATTGCTGGATTCTATTTAATAGCATTTTGTTGAGGATTTTGTGTCTATATTCATAAGAAAATGTAAGTGAATGGTGTGCCATTTTCTTGTGATGTCTGTCTGGTTTTTTTTTTTTTTTTAAAGATTTTATTTATTTATTTGAGAGAGAGAGAGAGAGAGCACATGAGGGGGGGAGGGTCAGAGGGAGAAGCAGACTCCCTGCTGAGCAGGGAGCCCGATGTGGGACTCGATCCAGGGACTCCAGGAACATGACCTGAGCCGAAGGCAGTCACTTAACCAACTGAACCACCCAGGCACCCTGTCTGGTTTTGATATAAGGGCAATGTTGGTCTCATAGAATTAGTTGGAAACTGCCCCATTCTCTTTTATTTTAGGAAGCATTCATGATGATTCATAATAACTCCTTTTCAAATATTTGGAAGAATTTACCAGTGAAGCCATATGGTCTTGGACTTTTCTGTGTGGACGTTGTTTGATAACTAAGACAAGCTCTTTACTTGTATGGGTCCATTTAGATTTTCTATTTCTTCTTGGACAAATCCCTAGAAAGAACTAAAAATGACCCATTTCAGTTATCTCATTTGTGGCATACAGTTGTTCACAGCATTCTCTTATAATTATTTTTATTTCTGTAAGGTCAGTAGTTATGTCCCCTCTTTCATTTCTGACTTTAGTAATTTGAGTCTTCTCTCTTTTTTTCTTCTTCAGTCTAGCTTAAGGTTTATCAATTTTGTGGATTTTTCTGAGAACAAACATTTGGTTTAGTTGGTTTTCCTATTGTTTTTACGTTCTCTATTTCATTAATTTCTGCTGTAGTATTTATTATTTCATTCCTGCTGCTTGCTTGGGATTTGGTCTGCACTTCTTATTCTAGGTGTTTGAGGTGGAAGTTTATTGATTTGCAATCTTTCTTCTCCTTCCCTGTAAGTTATACCTATAAATTGCTCTCTAAACTGCATCCAGAAATATTCATGTGTCATTTTTAAATTTTTTATTATCTCAGAGTATTTTCTAATTTCCTTTGTGATTTCTTCTTTGAGCTATTGGCATTTAGTAGTATGTTGTTTAATTTGCACATATTTGTGAATTTCCCAACTTCTGTTATTAATTTCCAGCTTTACTCCATTGTGACTGCAGGCCATACTTTGTACAATTTCAGTTTTTTTTTTTTTTTAAGAATTGAAGTTTGTTTTGTGACCTACCATATTATCTGTCCTGTAGAATGTTCCATGTATGCCTGAGGAAAATGTATATTTTGCTCTTGTTAGGTGCAGTGTTCTATACATATTAGTTAGGTCTAGTTTGTGTATATTGTTGTTCAAAGTCTTCTGTTTCCTTGTTGATCTTCTGCCTAGTTCTATCCATTATTGAAAGTGTAGTATTGAAGGCTCTGATGATTATCGTTGAATTGTCTATTTCTACCCTCAATTCCATCAGCCTTTGCTCCACATATTACAGGCCTCTATTGTTTGGTGCATATATGTTTACAATTTTTATAATTTCCTTATGGATGGACACTTTTAGCATTATAAAATGTTCCTCTTTGTCTCTAGTAAAAAATGTTAAAGCTACTACATCTGATATTAATATAGCCACTCCAGCTTTCCTATGGTTGGTATACACATGATATAACTCTTTTCATCCTTATGCTTTTAACCTATGGGAATCTGAATCTAATGCTGTGTCTCATATAGCCAGCATGTAGTTGGATGATGTTCTTTATTGACTATGACAGTCTCTGCCTTTTGATTGGATTGTTTAATCCATTCATAGTTAATGTGGTTATTGATATAGTTAGACTTTTACTGTTTCTTTACTCCCTGTCTCCTTTATTTCTTTTGTTCCTCTCTTCCTTCTTTACTTCATTCTTTTGTATGAAGTGAATGTTTTCTAGTGTAACATTTTCCTTTAGTGATTCTTTATATTTTTTTGGTTACTACTATAGTAGTTGCTCTAGGGCCTACCACACATATCTTATAAAAAATCTGATCTACATTTCTACTAACTTCATTCCAATGTGATATAGAAATGATATTCCTAAATAGATCTATTCCCTCTCTGCCCTTTTGTGTTATTGTTATACGTATTAAATTTATATGTGTTCCAAACCAAATAGTAGTACATTGTTATAATTGCTGTTTTTATATAAAAAAAAACTGAGAATAGAAAGGAGAACAAGTATGTATTTACTGAATTGTTCTATTTATCTTATTATTTACCATTTCTGTTTTTTTTTTTAATTGGTTCATGCAGGTGTGAGTTACAATCTGGTGTCATTTGCTTACTCCAATACAACTCAGCTCCTACCTACCTCATTTATGTTGTTATTGTCAAATATATGACATTTGTGGCCCAACAATACATTGATATGCATGTTGTTTCATACAATTGTTTTTTAAATCAGTTAAGAAAGAAGAAAATAATATGTATTCTGTGTTTTTTGGGGGTTTTTTGTGTGTGTTTTTTTGGTAATTACATAGTTACCTTTAACAGTGCTCTTTTTTTCACATGGATTAGAATTTTCATTTGGGTGTAATTCCTTTTAGCCTGAAAAAACTTCTTTTAATATTTCTTATAAGATGGGTCTGCCAGAAGAAAATTTGCTCAGTTTTGGTTCCTGGGAATATTTTTATTTCACTCTCATTTTTGAAAGATAGTTTTGGTGGATATAGGATTCTGAGTTAAACAGTCTTTTTCTTGCAGCACTTTGCCTATGTCATCCCACTGCCTTCTGGGCTCCATTGTTTCAGATGAGAAGTCAGCTGTTATCCTATTTGGATTACTTTGTATGTGACAAGTCATTTTCCCTTGTTGCTGTCAAGATTTTCTCTTTGTCTTTGTCTTTCAGCAGTTTTACTCTGATATATCTGGGTGTGGATTTCTTTGTATTTGTCCTGACTGGACTTTGCTGAACTTTGTGAATGTGTAGATTAATGTTTTTCAGCAACTGGGAAGTTTTCAGTCATTATTTCTTCTAATATTATTTCTGCTTTCTCTTCTCCTCTTGGATTGCCATTACATGTATGTTCTTGTGCTTAAAGGTGTCCTGGTTTTCTCTGAGGTTCTATTCAATTTTCTCCATTCTATTTTCTCTGTTCTTTGGATTGCATAATCTCTATTATTCTGTCTTTAAGCTCACTAATTCTTTCTTTGCCAGTTCAAATCTGCTATTTGAGCCCCTTTAATCAATTTTTCATTTCATTTATTATACTTCTCAACTCCAGAATTTTTATTTGGTTCTTTTTAATACTTTCCACGTCTATTGATATTGTCTATTTGATGAAACATTGTCTTCATATCTCCCTTAAGTTCCTGAAGCATGGTTTCCTTCAGTTCTCTGAACATATTTATAATGGTTGCTTTGAAGTCTTTGTCTGTTGCATATGACCTAATGGTCCTCTTAGAAGCACTTTCTTCTTTCTTTATATTCTACATAAAAATGTTCTTGTTTCTTTGTATGTCATAATTTTTTGTTAAAAACTGGGCATTTTAGGTAATATGTTTTAGGAACTTTGGATTGCCCTTCCTCTTGGACTTATTTTTGCGATTTGTTTTGTGACTTGGCTAGACAATTTTAGTGAAGTCTGCTTTCCTTGCAGCATGAAGGCATTGCTGTTGCTCCTCTGGGGGCAGAGCCTTGAGACTTACAAAGTTCCCTGGGATGGTGGTGGCTTGGTGGGGCTCTCTTTGAATCGTCTCTTTCTCTGAGTTCTGTTAGGCTGTCATCTTCATTTGGTGTTACTCTCCACCCCTTAGGTGCAACTGATCACCAATTGCTTGCTTTATAGTTTTCAACAATCCCCTGGGCCATGTATTTCTCACCAGTCTAATCCAATTCAATGTGGACAGGACTATATTTTGAAGTCCCCAGGGTCATCTCTTATCTGTTTCTTTCCCTAGTTCTCTCTAGGCTTAGGAACTAGATGGCCTGTAGTTTAGCTTGTTGCTCCTAACTAAGAGGAACTGTTGTCCTCTTAATTTAAGCCACCTTAAGCTTAAACTTCTCCATGCTTTTTTTCAAACGATGTCAGTTCCTTTGTGGAGAGCTTTGGAGCTCTTTTCTTATGGGAAGCCTCTCCTCCTGGACAATGTCTCTGATCTACTACTGAGCCCCGAATAGGGCAGTAGACTCTGGTCTGCATGACTTGACTTTCTTATTCTGGAAACTCTCCCCTAATCTGGGGCAAGGGTGCTGAGGGCCCCAGTATTCTTGGCTGGCTGTACTTAGGGCAGAGCCTCTATCCTATGGGTGGGAGATGGTGGAGGAAGGGAGCTCCTGACCTCTCAGCCACACTCACCAGGAATTCCTCAACTTGGAACTGGACGGCATTAGAAATGCTGGTGGCCTGCCCTTCCTGGTGAGGTATATTAAGACTTGTTTGGGAGCTAAGTAAGGGGAAGGGGGGCACCATCTTCTTGGCCTCACTTACCCAGAGTGGAGGGTAAGAAGCTGAGAGTGGAGAAGGAAAGAAGGAATGCAACCATGGCTCAAATACCACAGATTCTTTCTGTTCTTACCAAGTTTTAGTATGTTTCCTTGAATAAACTTTTCTTCATTTTTTATATGCCCTCAGGACAACTTCCAGAGACTTTAAATAATTGTGTTTTTTAAATAGCTATTACCAGATATTTTTTCTGGTGAGTGAGTCCATGGAGCTCCTCATGCTGACATCCCACCATAACTTTTTAATGAACTGCCAAATTGTTTTTGAGTGTTTGTACCATGTTTCATTCCCACTAGTCCCAGTTTCTCTACAATCTCAGTCAGTCTCTGGTCAGTCTTTTCAATTTTAGCCACTCTCATAAGTATGTAGTGGTATCTCCTTATGTTTTTAACTTCATATTCTGATGGCTAGTGGCGTTGTGCCTATTTGCCTTCCATATATGTTCATTGGTGAAGTGCCTGTTTAAAGCTTTTGCCCTCTTTTAAGTTGGATTCTTTTCTTATTGAGTTTTGAGCATTCCTACAAGTTCTTTATTGGATATATGCTTTGAAAAGTTTTTCTACCAGTCTGTAGTTTGTCTTTTCATTCTCTTAAGAGTGTCTATTGCAAAGTGGATGTCTTTACTTTTGATGAAGTACAAGTTATCAGTTTGTTCTTTTATGGGTGGCACTTTTGGTGTTGTACCTAATAAATCTTTGCCTATCCCAAGATCATAAGGTTTCTCCTAAAAGTGTTATAGTTTGGGGCTCTACATTTAAGTATATGATCCCATTTTGAGTTTAATTGTAGATATGAATTTTGGATGGAACTTCAGTTTTTTTCCCTGCTTATATCCAATTGTTTCAGCATAATTTGTTGAAAAGACTATCCTGCCTTCCCTGACTTGACTTTGACCATTGTTAAGTTAGCTAACTATATTTATATATTTCTGAGAATTGATTTCTGGACATCAATATACCTTACTATCTTTCTGTCAATATCACACTGTTTTGATTACTGTAGTTTTATGATAAATTATGTGATCAGCTAATATTAGTCCTTCAACTTTGTTTTTATTTTTTAGAGAAGAAGTTTGGCTTTGGGTCTTTTTTTTTTTATATCTTCCATGTCTCTATTTAACTTTTTAAACATAAAGAATACAACTACAATAACTGCTTTAATATTCTTCTCTGCTAATGTTAATATATGTTTCACTTTCAGTTTTTTAAATCTTTGAGAAGAAAATATATTTATTTTGAATTAATTTGAAAAAGTGAAAAATATTCCTAGAAACGGAATATGAGTCTATTATGTCCATATGTGGATTGAATGCAAGCATAAATACAAAGAAAGTTTCACTTTGTACTTGAAGGATCATAATAATTTAAATTCAATTTCATTCTAAGTTTCCTAACTTCAGAAAGTTACTATTCACATATCATCTGGTCAGTTTTGGTTTATTAGTTTTTCTCCTCATTGTGGGTTGTATATTCCTGCTTCTTTTAATGCCTGGTAATTTCTTATTGGATCCCAGGTGTTGTGAATTTACCTTGTTGGGTACTGAATAATTTTGCATTTCTACAAATATTATTGTGCTTCATTCTGGAACACAGTTAAGTTACTTGGAAACAGTTTGATGATTTGAAGTCTTGCTTTAAGATTTATTAGGTGGGGCCACAACAGCATTCCCTCTAGGGCAAATGACTCCCTACTGACAAGGCAAGACTGTTCTTGTATTCTTTACAGTGCCCTATAAATCATGAGGGTTTCCAATCTAGCTGATGGGAAGAGGCACCCTTCCTGGTCTTGTGAGAGTACTGGGCATCGTTGCCTCTAATCTTCTCAGGTGGCTCTTTCTCCATCCTTGAATAGCTTCTTCACATGCATATGCTGACCCATACTCTGCCTCTGCTACATCAGTGAAGGGAGCCCTCTGAAGTTCTTTCTCCATGCAGGTCTCTACTCTTCTAGTATTCTGTCTAATGACTCTTGCCATCTGGTCTCCCCAGTCTCAGCTCCGTCTCTCAACTCAGTGAGACCACTATACTCTATCTTTTCCCTCTCCCTGCATCATGACCTGGAAACTATCAAAGGCAGTAAACTGGAGTAATCACAGGGCTCATCTCCTTTGTTTCCTGGCTCTTAGAGATCAGTCACTTTCCTTCACTGTCTGATGTTCAGTGTTGAAAAACCCTTGTTTCATACACGTTATTTATTTTTTGGTTGTTTCATGTGGGAAAGTAAATCTAGACTGTTACTCTCTCTTGGCCAGAAGTAGAAGTCTTTTCATTATTTAATTTCATAAGTTAAATTTCATAAATATTACTTTGGGGAGGTATGGAGGGTGGACTAGAAGGCTGGAGTTTGAAGGGTCTAGATCAGACTCAGAGATGAGTGTGGAGGCAAGCAAGAAGAGAGAGACCAGGAGGTCTCCACTCAGGCACACTGGGATTTGACTCATGATTCCTGGTCCAGGAAGGTCTCTGCTTTTGCAGCCACTGCCCCAGTCTTGTGGCTCAGGGTGGTTGGAGATTTGGCAGGAAGGATTCTGCATGGGGGTATGGCTACCTCATCTCTGGGATGAAGGACCCATTTCTGGCCCCTCTGGTATCTGAACAAAGCTCTGTCCTGGGCATATCTTCTCCCAGATATCTTTCTATTTCCTCACCTATGGTAGGCAGGAACATCTTAAGGCCTGGCATATGGTGTGGCCTCAGCCAGGTGTTAACAGCACACTTCAGCTCTCACCTGAGGCTGCCAGCACTATCTTGGTGACTGGCAGTGAGTCTTCATATAAAAATACAGTTGTTCTGGACCTATTTGTTAAAAGGGCTTTCTTTCTCCATTCAGTTTTTTCGGAGCTCTTGTCAAAAATCAGTTAACTCTGTAAGAATGTATTTATTTCTGGACTATTTCTATTCCATTGATCAGTTTGTCCATCCTTTTGCCAATACCATAATGAGTCTTGAAATTAAATAGTGTAAGTCCACCAATCTTTCCCTTCTTTCTGAGATGGCTTTGGATATTCTAGGTACTTCACATTTCCACAAAAATTTTAGAATAAACTTGTCAATTTCTAAGAAAAGGGCTACTGAGATTTTGATTGGGATTGCATTAAATCTATAGATCAGTTTGGGAATCAACATCTTAGCAATGTTGTCTTTCAACCCAAGAGCATAGTATGTATCCACATTTATTTAGATTTTCCTCAATTTCTCTTAGCAATGTTGTGTATTTTCCAGTGTACAGGCCCAGCACAACTTTGGCTAAGTTTTCTCCTAGTCATTATACATTTTTGATGCTACATAGTACTGATTTTTTTTAAGAATCATATTCTATTGTTCATTTCTATTATATGGAAATATAATTGATTTTTGTATGATGATCTTGTACCATGAAATCTTGCCTAATTCATTTATTATTTCCAGTAGATTTTTTTTTTTTTGGTAAATTCCTTAGACTTTTCTATGTATACAATGTGTCATCTTTAAAATATATTTTTGTTTCTTACTTACCAGTCTGTATGCATTTGATTTCTATTTTATTACCTCATTGCACTGGCTATAACCTCAAGCACAATGTTAAATAGAAGGATGAGAGCAGACATCCCTATCCTCTTTTCAGTCTAAACCAAAGCATGCAATCTTTCACCATTACATGCGATGCTAATTGCTGGTTTCTTATAGATATCCTTTATCAGGTTGAGGAAGTTTCCTTCTGTTCCTAGAATTTGCTTAGAGTTTTTTTTTCACCCCAAATCATGGGATTTAGACAGGTACTGAATTTTTCAAAAATTTTTTTGCATTTATTGATGTGATAATATATTTTTCCTTCATTGTTAATGTGGTAAAATGTACTGATTTTTAAAATATTAAAGCAACTTTGCATTTCTGGTATTAACATGTATGCACTTGCATGCATATGCACACACACACACACACACACACACACACACACTTTTTTCCCCCCTGCAATTGATTTGCTAATATTTGTTAAGGATTTTGTGTCTATATTATTAAAGAATATTGGTCTGTAACTTTCTTATAATGTCTTTTGCTAGTTTTGTTATTAAGGTTACGATTGCCTCATAGAATGGTTAGAAAGTTTTTCCTCCTCCTGTATTTTCTGAAAAAAATTAGTCTAAGATTGGTATTATTTCTTCTTTAAATATTTGATATAATTCACTAGTGAAGCCATCTGAGCCTAGACTTTTCTTTGTGGGGAAAATTCAAAGTTTTAGTAAGTGTAGGGCTAAATTGTGTACTGTATGTGAGTGTGTGTGTGTACATGCACACATGCATGTGAATTATGGACTTTTGTGTCTTTTAAGGAATTTGTCCATTTTATCTAAGTTGTCAAATCTATTGGCATAAAGTTGTCCATAACATTCCTTTATTATTGTTTTACTGTCTTCAGGACAGGAGATTACATCTCCTTTTTCATCCTTAATAACAGCAACTTGTATTTTTCTTTCTTTCTTTCTTTCTTTCCTTCCTTCCTTCCTTCCTTCCTTTCTTTCTTCTTTTCCTTTTCTTTCTTTCCTTTCTTTCTTTTTTAAGATTTCATTTATTTACTTGACAGAGACACAGTGAGAGAGGGAACACAAGCAGGGGGAGTGGGAGAGGGAGAAGCAGGTTTCCCGCTGAGCAGGAAGCCCGATGCGGGGCTCGATCCCAGGACCGTGGGACCATGACCTGAGTTGAAGGCATAACCTTAACTACTGAGCCACCCGGGTGCCCCTTTTTCTTTAATTGAGCTAGCTAGGGGTTTTGTCAATGTTATTGATCTTCAGATAACCAACTTTATATTTTCTTGATTTTTCTCTATTGTTTGTTCATTTTCTACTTTATTGATTTCTGTTCTTTATTATTTCCCTCTTTCTATTTTGATTTTAATATGTTCTTTTTTAAATTCTTAAGGTAGAATTTAGATAATTCCTGGTAGGCATTTCTTCTGTAGGCATTTAAAGCTGTAAATTTCTCTTTAAGCACAGCTTTTGCTTCCTTCCACAGATTTTGATAGGTTTTGTTTTAATTTTCACTACTTCAAAATATTTTCTGATTTCCTTTGTGATCTCTTCTTTGACCTATGGATTATTTAGATGTGTGTTACTTTTAAAGATTTGAGGATTTTCTCATTAACTTCCTATGGATTTCTTAATCTCTACTAGTAGCTAGAGAACATACTCTATTATTGCAGTGCTTTTTAATTGAGCATGACTCATTTTGCTGAATTTCCATGTGCATTTTAAAAATGTGTATTCTTGGGTGCCTGGGTGGCTCAGTCATTAAGCGTCTTCAGCTCAGGTCATGGTCCCAGGGTCCTGGAATCGAGTCCCGCATCGGGCTCCCTGCTCAGCGGGAAGCCTGCTTCTCCCTCTCCTACTCCCCCTGCTTGTGTTCCCTCTCTCGCTGTGTCTCTGTCAAATAAATAAAATCTTAAAAAAAAAAAAGTGTATTCTTCAGTATTGTGTTTTATGGATTTCAGTTAGGTTAATGTGGTTTATGATGCTCAGACCATCCGTATCCTTATTGGATTGTCTATTCTTTATCAGTTAGGAAGGAAGCTTATATCTCTGTGTCTGTGGATGTGCCCATTTCTTTAGTTCTCAGGTTTTTGCTTCTTTGCATTTTGAGCATCTGTTATTAGGTGCATTAATGTTTAGAATGGCTGTATCTTCCTGAAGAATCCACTTTTATCATTATGAATCAATTCTCTTTCTCTAGTGGTACTTCAGTGTCCTTTCTATTTTCCCACATATTTGTCACTTTTGGCACTCCTCACTGCTTCATGCAAGTAAGCTTGCGTCTGCTATTATTCTTTTTCAATCTGAAGAACTTCCTTTAACATTTGCATTTCAAATCTGCCTGAAGATGAATTATCTCAGTTTTTGTTTGCATGAAATATCCTTATTTTCCCTTTATTTTTAAGGAGTGATTTTGCTGGCTATAGAACTCTAGATTGAATTTTTTGGTAACATTTCAAAGATGTCTAGATGTTATTTTTCTTTGGAGGGTGTTGACAGTTTACTGGCAGATGAAATTGATCCTGTTGAGGTTTGCAGGTAGGTGTTTTAGGGTGGGTCCAGAGGAGCCCCTCACAATGGCGAAGCAGAACACCAGTGTCCTTGAGCCTTGTGCAACCTCCTGGATCCCCATCCAGCTCTCAGCCACCCACTAGCTGTTCTCTGCTAAACCTAGCGGAGCACAGCCCTGTGCATTCACAGCCAGTATTCTGCTGACTCGGAGGTGCTCTATGCAGAATTCTACACAGTGCGTCTCTACACAGCTTCCTCGTTCCCACACCGTGCCTTGCAGTTTATCTGCCTCAGTAGTCTTGAGCACCAGTCTCTTCCCTCTTCCCAGCGAGCTGTCTGTTTAGGTTCTATATCCCTGTGCCACGGTTGGGTGAGTGCATCAGGCATAAAGCCAGAATGTGGAGCTCACCTTGCATGTTTTCTTCTCTTGAGAATCACAGCTCTGCTTTCTCTGATGCCTAGTACTTGAAACAGCTGCGTCATATACACTTTATCTAGTTTTATAGTTGCTTGTGGGACAGGGTAAATCTTACACTCAGTACTTCATGACTGGAGCTGGAGGTTAAGACTTCCTCTTTATTCACCTTTTTTATATATAAATTCTCTTTTTAAGATTTTATTTGACAGCGAGCAAGGGAGAGAGTAGCAGAGGAAGAGCGTGAAGTAGGCTCCCCGCTGAGCAGGGAGCCCGATGCGGGACTCGATCCCAGGACCCCAGGATCATGACCCGAGCCAAAGGCAGACGTTTAACCAACTGAGCCACCCAGGGGCCCTTTTACTGTCCATCTTTTGTATTTGAACTATTTTTTTTTTAACCTGTGCATGTATTTATATCAATTTTTAAAATGATGACACACAAGATCCTCGTGTGGCGGTGCTCATTTTACCCGACGGCTTACAGACTCTGCTTGCCTGACAGTGATTACACAGGTTTCCTTGAATCCCTCCTTTTCACTGGGGGCTTGGGGGTTGGGAACGAGCTAGCCTTCAGTATGAAAGCTGGTTCAGCCACCGACTCGTTCTCTGGCCTCGAGTAAGCCACTTGGTCTCTCTAATCTCCAGTTTCTTCTGGGAAAAATATAGAGGATAATCCCTCCCTCATAAGGTAGCTTTGAGAAGAATTCGTTCCTCTGAAGTGCCTACCACGGTCCAGGCTATAGGACAGGTGTTCGGTGAGTCTTGTTTCTTTCCTTTCTTCTTCCTCGTCCAGTGCTTGAGCAGGGGAGAGCCTGGTCCAAGCCTGGAGCTTTTCCTTTCTCCCTTTGCAATTTTCATCTTGAGAGAGTGAGTGCAGGAAAGTATCCAGGCAATCGGGAAGCCAGTGCAGCCAGGTCCTGCAGGGACCTCCCTGGGTGGATGGATGACGGATGAGTGGATGATGGATGGATGAGTAGATGGGTGGATTAAGGATGGATGGGTGGATGGATGGATGGGTGGATGAGTGAGTGAGTGGGTGGGTGGGTGGGTGGGTGAGTGAGTGGGTGGGTGGGCGGGTGGGTGGATGAGTGAGTGGGTGGGTGGGCAGGTGGGTGGATGAGTGGATGAGTGGGTGGGTAAATATGAGAATTAATGTTTATCCTATTTGCCTCTCTAGGGTCTTAGCACTGAAGGCAGGGCCATACCTCCTTTATCTTGTGCCTTTGTATAGGAATGACTTTGTTCTACTTATGTTTTTACCGCCTGGAAGCTGAGGACACAGGTTGCAGCTATCAGATTTTGTTCTGTACCCCACAGGGTCTGCATCAGACCCTTCAATGACTCCCTAGAAAAAAATCCCAGCTCCTTACCCTGCCCACAGGCCTCATGACCTCCCCACCCCCACTGGAACCCTCACGCCTGTACCCCGACACATGGACCTCCTTGCCATCCCACAGACGTGCTTAGCCCAGGTCTGCTTTAGGACAGCTGAGCACACGGGCTTCGTAAACCCGGTCATTTCAGATGGTGAACACTTCTGCAAGCAAAACAAGACAGGGTTATGGGGCAGAGGGGTAGGGCAGGAGGGGCTTCCAGCAACCTCAGCCCCAGGTTAGGCCCCTCCTTCTCTCCAGGGCAGCGGCCTTTCCTGCAGGACCCAGCTCAGCACCCGGTGCTGGAGACGCCCGGACTCCCAGGAAGAAAGGGGAATGATGGGGGCAAGAGGGGGCTTGCCAGCCATGTGCTGAAGGGGCAGGAGTCTACACACTTATTTGCTTACGCTTTTATTAAGCTCCTACTATGTGTCAGACACTGTTCTAGGCCTGGAGGGTAAAGCAGTGAACAAATCAGACTGCCTTAGGAGCAAATTTCACTTTGGGGGTGAGGTGGGGGGAGACAGATAATAGAGGACCCCGTAAGTATAATGTAAAGTGAGGGCAGGACAGGGCGGGCGGGGAAGAGAACAAAGTGCGGCGGTAGCCAGGGCCCTCCGAATGGAGAAGGAGCCAGCCCTGCGATCACCGGGCAGAGAGGCAGCATGTGCAAAGACCCTGGGGCAGGGACAGGAGGCAGCTGGAGCCCAGCAGTCCGGGGAACGACTGCAGGTGTGGTTTGACAACCCCCGTGTTTAAGAACACGAAATATGTGGCCAAACTTGGGAAATTGGGGGTATTTCCTATCAAAAGCTAGATTCCCAGCTTCTAAAAGTTGACATTGCTCCCTCTCCCACTCCCCCTGCTTCTGTTCCTGCTCTTGCTCTCTCTCTGTCAAATAAATAAATAAAAAATCTAAAAAAAAAAAAAAAGTTGACATTGCTGATGCCATCAGCCCACGGGCTGGAGCGGAGAAGCGCCGCCCCCCAGACTGGGCACTGGTCTCCCTCCTCCCCCGCCTGGGCCTGTAGTAAGGGGCGGGCTCTGCCCATCCAGGCCCTGCACCCCTGCCCCTCATGGCGCACGTGCTCTCGCTGCTCCTGCACCCCGACCTGCCCTGCCAGCTCCGGCCTGCCCTCTGCTCCCACCTTCCAGCAGCTGCCTCTCTTCCGGCTCGGCTCGGCTCGGCTCGGCTCGGCTCGGTTCGGCTCGGCTCGGCTCGCAGCTAAGCTCGGCTCGGCCGCTCGGCTCCGCTCCGTTCGGCTCCGTTCGGCTCCGCTCGGC
>NW_022589807.1:1445238-1446146 GCF_004348235.1 Phoca vitulina
CGGCCGCTCGGCTCCGCTCCGTTCGGCTCCGTTCGGCTCCGCTCGGCGGCTCGGCTCCGCTCGGCGGCTCGGGTCCCCTCCGCTCGGCTCGCCTCGGCATCGTTCGGCTCAGGCCTGTGGGTCTGCAGACTCCTCCTTCCTGGAGGTGTCCTGGACAGCCTGGCCCAGGGGTGACCGCCCCAGAGCACTGGGGGCCGCATCCTGTCCCGCAGCTTGCCCCCTCCCCACCCTGGGAAAGGACTGGCCTTCCTCCCGCAGGATGGGTTCAAGCCCCCGGGCGCACTCACCGACCCCCGCCCCACCCCGCCGCCGTGGCTTCTGAAATCTCTCCATCACTTGCCTCCTCACCTGGTGCCCCCGTGACCTGCAAGAGGGGCGGCTCGGCAGGCCTTGGGGAGGTGCCCCCTCGCTCCGAGCCATGTTGAGGCGTTGGAGGTTTGGACCTGGAGGGACAAGACCTGGCTAAGGGGGAGGATGGGGTGTGGGGACCCACAGGGTGGGGGCAGGGAGAAGGCAGGTTCCCAGTTCCCGTCAGCGGGGTCAGAGGAGGGAGAGAGGGGCGTCTGGGGGTCAGCAGGGTCAGAGGAGGGAGAGGGGGGCATCTGGGGATCAGCGAGGTTAATGGAGAGGGGGCGTCTGGGGGTCAGCAGGGTCAGAGGAGGGAGTGAGGGAGGGGCGTCTGGGGGTCAGTGGGGTCAATGGAGAGAGAGGGGCATCTGGGGGTCAGCGGAGGGAGAGGAGGCATCTGGGGGTCAGAGGAGGGAGAGGAGGGCATCTGGGGGTCAGTGGGGTCAGAGGAGGGAGAGAGGGGCATCTGGGGGTCAGCAGGATCAGAGGAGGGAATGAGGGAGGGGCGTCTGCGGGTCAGTGGGGTCAATAGAGGGAGAGGGGCATCTGGGGGTCAGAGG
>NW_022589807.1:1451146-1454470 GCF_004348235.1 Phoca vitulina
GGGGTCAGAGGAGGGAGAGAGGGGCGTCTGGGGGTCAGTGGGGTCAGAGGAGGGAGAGAGGGGCGTCTGGGGGTCAGCGGGGTCAGAAGAGGGAGAGAGGGGCGTCTGGGGGTCCGCAGGGTCAGAAGAGGGAGAGAGGGGCGTCTGGAGGTCAGTGGGGTCAGCAGAGCGAGAGGTGGTGTCTGGGCATCAGCGGAGGCAGAAGAGGGAGAGGGGCGTCCGGGTCGGGTCCCCTGGTTGCTGCCTGTGGACCCTTCATCCTGTTCCCCCTGGAGGGGCCTAGCGGAGACCATCCTGTCTGCCCTGCTCTGTCCCCCCGACCTGCACGCAGGCCAGTGAGTGGGGATCCAGGGTCGCGCTGACCTGTGACAGGGGCACTCACCTGCATCACAGGCCCCTGGGACTGGCTCAAACCTCCTGCTTCCCCAGGACCGGGAGCGAGTCATTAAGACAGAGCAGGACTTTATAAACGTGGCTTAAAGTTAAATACGCAAGAAAATCTCTGTAATTTCCCGCTGGGCAATGGGGATGTTGTCTGATTCCTACAGGCCATAATTTTTGGGGAGAGAAACGTTTTTTTTCCCCACAAATGATGGGAAGTCAGTGGTTACGGTTAGGCTGGCTGTTGACGTTGGGAAGCTGTTCTGATGCCCAGAATCCCACCTACCTCAGCTAAATGGTATCTTTATGAAATTAGCAGAACACGGCTGCACCGAGGGGAGGCAAAAAAGAAAAAAATGAGCTTTCAAATTTTAAGTATAATTGGAAAACTGACCTTTGGAAAATATTTTCCCACCCCAGCCCCATGCTGGTGAAGAATGGGCGCTTTATGCTGAGGGTGAGTGGCGTCCTTGAAGAATGAACGGGTCTCTCTGGAGGTGGGAGCGGAGTGCGAGAGGGGTGGTGGGGTCCCTCGGGGCATCTTCAGGTTACAGGGCTGGTGCTCACTGACCAGAGGGGCTGGGGACACTGAGGCTGCCCTGGGCTGGGTGCATCAACGAGCAGCTGAAGACGAACCCTGCCCAGGAACCCTCGGCAGGTCCAGCGGAGAGTGCCTGGCAGGAAGGCAGGAGCCTGCTGGGGGCCAGCCCCCCACACCGCTGTCCCCCAGCTCAGATGCGTCAGAGAGGAGGTGTCAGGGTTGGCACAGATGGGTGTGGGCCTGCACTCAGTTCTCGACAGATGGAGCTGGGGTGCCCCTGAGCCTGCAGGTGGAGAAGACCGGAGGGTGCCCGGTGGGCTTTCTGGATGGACCGGGCTCCAAGAAGCTGGGGATACGGGGCAGATACAAAGAGGCCCGAAACCATCCAGCAACTTGGCGAATGTCTGTCCGAGCCGTGAATGCACAGTTCTATCCCCTCTGAGCCTCGGTTCCGTCATCTATAACATGGGGCAATAACAGGAGGAGCAAACGACAAATGGTCAATTTGGGGAGCCCCAATGTCCCTCTTGTAGTTTAGGGCATGCACCCGTGTCCCTGCTGGCCATGGAACCCTGGCTGTCCAGCTCACGGTTTCATCTAGCCTTGCACTGAGACTCTGTCCCTGAGTGGACACTCTCCACACCGCAGAGGACCTGAGGGCATGCGGGCCGGGACAGAGCCTCCAGGACTCCTAGCCCCCAGTGGCCCCCGTACCTCTGCTCCTGGGCAACAGGCTTAGGCCTCTGGCCCACCTGAGGGCCAGCCTGCTTATTCCGTGGTCAGCCCAGAGACTTGGTGAAGTGTAAGAGTGTGACCGCTGGGCTGTCCTGGGGCCTCCTGGAGGGCAGCCCGGACCCCTCCTCAAATCCGGCCTGGGTGCTGCTCTGTTTCCAGGTCCTGCAGTGAGAGGTCACTTGTTTGGGAGTGTTTCCCCACCAGCATGCAAACCCGAGTGGCCTGGTCTGACCCCCTCCCCAGGGCCAGGGTTCACCCCTTGCTGCCCACGCTGCTCCATGCCCTGTAAAACCCGCTAGGACTTGTGACAACTCTAGGAGGGAGAGAGATGATCAGTCCTATATCCCCAAGAGGCGCTCCCACCGGTAAGGTGCCAGGAGAGTGTGGGGCAGGGCTGTGTTGGGCCCAGCCGCCTGGCTGATATCTGTGCCTTCAAAGTCAGTCCACCCTTGGCGCCTCCTGGGGGCTGGTGTGTCTGGCTCACGGCTAGGCAGGAGACGTGCTGTGATGGGGGGCACAGTGGCAGCTACTAAGTGGCTTAAGCTGGTTGGTTTGCAAGAGGTGTGGAGACAGGTGGTGGGAAGCAGGTGGCAGGACCACCCCCGGCCCCCAGAGCAGCTTCTGGCCTCTCTCCCCTCCCCTTGGGGGCTGTCTGCCTCCCTCGCCTCTGTCCCTGCAGCTGCACTGGCCAGTTCCTCCAGGTTCTTGGGGGCAACAGTGGGAATAAGCTTTTCTACGCTGCCTACTTGCCGGGAACTCTTCCAAGCACTTGGTGCCCTTTCCATTCCCTCCTCAGGACCCCGTGCAGGCGCCCTCATCACCGGCTTGCCGACGGACGGACGGGAGACTGAGGCACAGCCAGTCCCTGCCCCCAGCCGTCCCCCACAAAGCCCTGGCCGGGGAAGCCTAGCAGAGACACACGGTGCAGATTTCTCACGTCTGCCCTCCTTGGAAGGAGAGCATTTGCTAATTAGCAGTCACTAATTACCCTTCAAGCTTTCTCCGTAATTGTCTCAAGAAAGGATTTTAATGGCCAAATGTGAGTAGAAACAGCCTCAGGGAGAAAAGCCAAAAAGCACATCCTCTGGGAGCTAAACCAGGGAAATTAGGTGCATGGCCGGGAGCCTCGAATCTGGGTCCCCGTCCCCCAGGGAGGGAAACCGAGGCCCACCAGACAGGTGACCAGGCCCGGCTCCTGCGGGCGGGGCAGCGATCCATCTCGCACATTACAGGTCGCTCTTGAGAGCCCCCAAAGACAACCGTGTTTCCTTGAAGCTAATTGCTTTAGTTTGAGGTAATATTGGTCACAGAAACACCAGCAGTAACCTTTGGTCTTGGCAAATTCTCCCCTCAATCACGGAACGTAAACAGCGATAAACGAGGGCTTTTTAAGGCTTTCTTCATAATGTGTAGCACATGCATTGGTTACTCAATCTGCCTGCATTCAGCCCGGAAACCTGAGCACGGCCAGGAGGGGAGCCTCGGGCGCCCAGTGGGGTCAGGGCTCCCGGGAGACAGCCCAGCCCGCCCGGCCTCCTCCTCCCTCCTCCCCTCCTTCTTCCTCCTCCCTCCTCTTCCCTCCTCCCCTCCACCCTCTCCCTTTTTCCTCCCTCCTCCCCTCCTCCCTCCTCCCACTTCCTTCCTCCCCTCCTTCTCCCTACCCTGCT
>NW_022589807.1:1454480-1496279 GCF_004348235.1 Phoca vitulina
CTCCCCTCCTTCTCCCTACCCTGCTCTTCCCCTCATCCTCCCCTCCTTCCTCTTCCTCCCTCCTCCTCTCTTCCTTCTTCCCCCCTCTCCTCCTCCCTCCTCCCACTTCCCCCTCTTCCTTCCTCCCATACCTTGCTCCTCCCCTCATCCTCCTCTCCTCCCCCACCCCTCCCCTCCCTCCTCACCTCATCCTCCCTTCTTCCTTCCTCCCCTCCTCCTTTTCCTTCCTCCTCCCTCCCCTCCTCTCCCCCCCTCCCTCCTCCTCCCTCCTCCCCTCCTCTTCATTCCTTCTTCTAGAGGGAGAGCATGGAGTTTCTCTAGTTGGTTGGTTTCTCTCTCTCATTTGGTCTCCCTGTATCTCACCTCCCTCTCTTCACCCTCTGGCTTCCATCTCTCACTCAGGCCAGGAAATGCCTGCATTACAAGTGCATCCTCTGCCCTGAAGCCTGCCCTGCCCTGGGGGACACAAGCCTTGGGGCAACCTCTTGCCTTCCTCCACCTGCGGTCCAGATCCGCTGGAGCTCCTAACACCAGCCTCAACCCCTCCCCTCCACTCCTCTCTAACTCCCTGCCGCTCCCCTCCTCCTGGGGGGTGGGGGTGGGGGGAGAACAGTCTACTTATTTCCGGGGTCACTCCCTGGCTTGCACAATGTCTGTGGAGCGAGTGAGCCTGTTGCTCATTCCTGCAGACCCCCAGCCTCAACAGTAAAGGAGCTGGGAGCGGGCTGGGCTGCAGAGGAGCCCATAGGGGAGGGCTGTGGGAGGCGCCACAGCGGGATGGGAGGGGTCCCAGGCAGGGTGGCCAGGCTGAGGTGCAGACCTGACTTCCATCTAGGAGCTCAGGGGGAGCCAGGGTTGTGCGCCCTTCCCACAGGCACCTCTGGCCCCCAGGTGCCCTGCACCCCACTTGCTGGGCCCTGGGATGTCCCAGGCAGGGGCTGCTCCAGGAAGGGAGCCAGAAAGCCTCGTGCTGCTCAAATGTCAAGCAAATTGAAAATTGAGGCAATTTAGGTAAAAGGCAGTTCTCCAGCAGCGCTCACATTAGTGAGCTGGAGAGAGATCTGAAAGTGATTTCCTGAGGGGCCTAGGTCCAGGCACCGTCCCTGTTTGTCCCTCATCCCTGGAGGCCAGCAGAGTCTGGGGCCGCCTCTCCTCAGGGCCCCTGGGCGCCTGCCCCAGCCCTGAAAGTGCTTTTGTCTGTGGGGAAGATCTGCAGACACCCCTCCCTTCCAGAGGGCACTTCCTCAGGGGCATGCCCCCACCCCAACCTCTGACCTCTGGCCTGGAATCCGCATCCCCTTCCTCCCTCCTCCCACACCGGGGGTGCTCCATGTTTCCCCCAGTCCCCAAAACAAAGCTGAGACCACCCCTCATTCCTACAAGGAATCTGTGCCCAGCATCTGCCGCCTGTGTGGCCCAGACAGAACCCAGTGAGGACAGGCCATCTCCCAGGGCCTCGTCTTTCCCATCTGTCAGATGGTCCTAAATCCCCTCAGACTTCCCCAGTGAGACAGACAGAGTGCTTGGCCCGGGGTGTGTACGGTGGGTGTGGGCTGGGGAGACCACAGTGAAGGTGAGCATTTAGGGTGTGGGTGCGTGCGTCGTGTACGCGTGTGCACATGGTCGTGTGCACGCGTGTTTGTGCACACGTGTGTTTGTGCACACGTGTTATGTGTGCATCTACGCATGTGTATGAGTCCCTGTGTGTGTGCATCCATGCATGTGTGTATGTGAGTCTCTGCGTGTGATATGTGTGTACTTGTACATGTGTGTTTTCATCACTGCTTTATCACACCAGCCCTATGGGTTTTCAATTCCAGAGCCCACATTTGTCTCAAACGTTTCCCCAGGGGCCTGGCTGCCATTAGCTCAAAGCCAAAGGACATGGGAGTCTTTACTGGGACTCCATTCTGAGCTTGCTGGGACACAGAGGGCCTCGGCTACTTCTAAGAACGTCCCCCTTTCACACAGGTCCTGGGGGGACCAGGAGGGCTGTGAGGACAGCCTGCTGAGACCAGAGGCGGCTGGGGGTTGGGGGCTGCATGCGGTGGGCACACAGCTCAGAGGGCTGAGCGGCGGTAGGAGGCACAGGAGTGAGTGGAAAAAGTAATAACCCAAACCGAAAACTCTCATGCATGAGACACTGTGTGTTCAAAGAACAAAGCCCAGACAAACAGCGACACCGAGCACAGCAGAGCAGGCCTCCGTGGTGGGGTCCAGAAACAAGGCACCGTCCAAAGCAGTCACGCACTGGGAGCTCTGGTTAAGTCGCCCAGACGACAGCAATTACCATTTCACGCACAAATAATCACAATCTGTGCATAAAAGACACGAACCTGTGAACACTGTGAAAGTGAGGCATGAGCATGGTACCCGGACTGCGAGCTCCTGGGGCCGTGTGCGGCGGGATGCGGTCTACACCGCGGGGCCGGCCTCCGGCCTGGTTCCCTCTGCCCATTCCCACCAGGAGTCCTGGCTCTGGGAGCAAAGCCTCAGAGCCAGTGCAGGCCTCTGGCACCTGAGAAGTGGGCGCATTTGCACGGAAAGAACCCCCCACATCAAAGCCATGCCCCGGCTCCCTGAGCACTGGAGCTGTGGGTGGAGACCTCTGGAAAGCGCATAGGAGACCAGGTCATTTTCTGCTCTGTGAGCCCCTCCCCTGTTCCCGGCCTGGCAGTGGGGAGGGCTGAGGAGGAGCCGGAGCGCCTATGTCTGCCACACCTTGGTGGCGACTGCTGCTGGGGGGGCCCTGCCCCGATGGGCTGCCCCTGTGGGGAGGATACGCCAGCCGACCTGTCAGGCTGCGCTCCTGCCCCCACCTGGCCCCTGTGTCTTGCCTTTCCTCCTCCCAGAGTCCCAGACCAGGCCCTGGACCCCGGGCTCCACCTGCACTCGAGGGGCCGAAGTAGCCCAAGGGGACAGGCCCAGTGGCATGGCCACTGTCTGCCCCGGCCAAGGTCCCACAGCTTGTAGGGTTCACCTGGGGGAGGACAGGAGGGTAAGGGATGAGTCACACAGACACACAACACACAGACACATGACACACGCACATCTATACACACCACACACATACAAACCACACATGTACCTATCCACGTCCAAATCACATCTACACACGACACACGCACACACAAACACTCACATACACCCCACCGCACACCTACACCACCCACTTACACACGAGCCTGCACGCTCGCGAGGCACTGAGCCTCGGGCAGCCCCAGGCCCTGGCAGGCTGTGCTCAGCCTTCCCAGTGGCCCTGGGGCTCCAAAGCAGGGAACTCAGCATGCGAGGCTGGGATGGCTGGCCACAGTCACACACTTGCCCCTGTGATGGAGCCCAGGGGCCTCTGAGCCCCTGCTCCAACTCAGCCGACTCCTTGCCCTTATGGGTACAGAGACTGAAGTCCAGCGACTGGTGACTTCCCTGGTCAACCGAGCTGGCAGGTCACAGGGTGGTCCCAGCACCACCAAGCTCATAGGCCTCTCCTGGCCTCTGCTGCAAAGGGATCCCCGTTTGCTGCCGCAGGATGATTTACTTGCTGTCTTTACATAAAAGATCCATTACCTCTTCTTCCAGGAAGATTTCCTCAGCACCTCCTCCCAGCCAACCCCAGGACTCACAGAGCACCTTCTTTTCCAAGCTGGAAGTGCACAGCTGGGTATCAGAGACAGAAGAGGCAAGTGTGCTCAGATGAGTAAGTGACCCAACGGGGGAATGTCTCAATGTCCTTTTATTCATTCAACAAAGTGGGGCAATATGGCCACTCAGTCCCTCATCCCCACCAGAGGGCTCTGGAGGACAGTCCATCTGTCTCCTTTGCTCCCTGTAGGGTTGTGTTAGGAGCCTCTCATTGCCTGCAGCTGGACAGTGGACTGGGAGGAACTGAGAGTGGCCAAATCACAGCGAAGCCTGAATTCTCAGCTTCCGTAGGGGACCCTGAGGCTGGGAGTGACAAAATCATCTTCTCTCTGTTGCATAGGCCAGAAGGTCAGGAGTCCAGGTCGGTGGGACTCAATGGGGTCCTCTACTCAGGGTCTCCAGGGATAAACCATGAGGCTGGCCAGGTTGTACCCCCTTCTGGAGCTGTTAGGCCCCCAACCCATGGCATTTTAGTACAGCAGCCTGAACAAATGAAGATCCCACCAGCTAGGATGCCTGGAACTGGCCTTAATACCCTGCTGGGATGGCTCCTGGAAGCTTAGAAGAAATGGTGGCCTGCCTAAATGAGATTGCAGATGTCAGAAGTACTTTGGCTCAGTTATGTGGTTGGGATCAGATACTCTGAGAAGTTGGTGTGCTTGGAACAACCTCTACTAAGTCCTGAAAACCCTCCCACTGACTGTGCTCCTGGGAAGGATTCAGAGGATGTTTCCCCTCTGGAGCAATAAGGATGAGGAATTGCTATGAACCTGGACACTGCTATGACACTGGGCTCACCAGCACCAAGGAGGACTCTGGCAACAGCCACTGTCATTGTGCATGGATGGGCAGAAAGGAGGGGGAGCCAATAAGGGTAGGACTTGATATCCATAATTAAAGTTAAGAATGCATGAGGAGAGGGACATCAGCAAAATGGTGCAGAGGAGCTCCAAATGCCTGTCCTTCTACAGAAACATCGAGAAACAAGCAGAAACTGTCAGAACTCTGGAAAACAGTCAAAGGTTTACAGCAACCAAATGAACAATGAATCAAGAAAAAGACAACTTGAAAACAGCAGGAAAGCTTTGGGGCATTTTCCTTGCCTTTGGCCTATCTACCTCTCCCCTGGTGCAGTGGATAGTCTTCAAGTGGCAGCAGCCCAATTCCCAGTCTGAAATCCTGGTCCCTGGTTCAAGGGAGCAGAAAGACCTTATTTGACCATTATCGTGTATGGTCTGTTCTAACTGGTCTGGGGGACACCTGGAGGACTGATGCAAGGAACTCATCTCTGTTTCCCCTGATTCAGACCTCAGGCCAGAAGAGGGGTGAGCATTGCCTTTAGCTTTGCAAGGCAAACTAACAACCCACAGATGGTTCAGACAAAAGACTATGGTTGAGACATATAACAACTGTCTAAGGCCCAAGAGGAAAAACTGGGAGATTCTCAATTCTTTGGGAAAATAGAATATTCAAAAGCACCAAAAATATAGAGGATTATTGAAAGCCATACAAATGCCCAGGACAAGACACTTGCTCAGAAATGACAAGAAGACCATAAGCTTTCATGTTGGGATTATCCTGAGGCTGAGTGCAAGCCTGCCTAAGTGTTGGGGAGCCCCAGCACAGAGACAATTCGCAAAGACTGGGAGAGATGCTTATTTTTGTTTACTGTTTGTATTTGTGTTTTTTCTCTCCTTTTCTTTAAGTTCCTGACATACAAGGAAATCTCTGTCAAAATATTAGCTGAACATGAGGTAAAGGAACAAGAGTTCAGTAAGCACACATGACAAAAATTAAAGTCTTTGCAAAAATACTTTGGGAGAGTCCCTAAATAAATATACTACCAAAGCTACATCTTTCAACAATCAAAACAAAACAGCAAATGCTGAGAAAGAGGAAGAATCTGATTTTTAAAGTTACCACAGTATAACATTAAATGTCCAGTTTTCAACAACAACAACAAAAAATCACAAGGTGTATGAGAGAGAGGGAGGGAGGGTGGTGGAGAGAGAGAGAGAGATCTATTCAAAGGAAAAAATATATTGACAAAAATTGCCCCTGAGGAAGCCCAGCCACCAGACTTACTAGATGACAAAGACTTTAAACTTGGACAAAGAACTAAAGAAAATTAGAAAAATAATATATAAATGACATGAGATTTTGAATAAAGAAAAAGGAATTGTAGAAAGAAATTAAACAAAAGTTCTGGAGCTGAAAAGTACAATAACTGAAATGAAAAATTCACTAAAGGGGCTTAACAGCAGATTTGAGCAGACAAAAAACATCATAAAACTTGAAGATAGGCCAATTGAAATTATTGAATCTGAAGAGCAGAGACAGAGACCAAGAAAATATGCAGAAAATTGAATGAAGCCTAAAGAACCTGTGGAATGCATCAAGCGGGCCAACATATGCATAATGGGAGTTTCAAGCAGAGAGGAGCCAGAGAAAGGTGTAGGAAGAATACTCTGAAGAAATAATAGTCAAATATTTCAGAAATTTGATAAATCTACAAATCCAAGGAGCTCAACAAACTCAAAGAAGGATAAACTCAAAGAGGCCCACACTGAGACACATTATAATCAAACTGCTAAAAGACAAAGACAAAGAAAAAATCTTGAAAGCAAAGCAAGAGAGAAGTGACTCTTTGCATACAAGGGATCTTTGATAATATCAACAGCTGATTTCTCATCAGAAATCTTGGAAGCCAGGGTGGGGGATGGGGTAATTGAGTGATGAGCATTTAGGAGGGTACGAGATGTGATGAGCACTGCGTGTTATATGCAACTGATGAATTGTTGGACACTACATCTGAAACCAATGATGTACTATATGTTGGCTAATTGAATTTAAATTAAAAAAAAAAAGATAACTTGGAAGCCAGAAGGCAGTGCCAATATGCCCTGTGTTCATGGATTAGAAGAATTAATATTGTTAAATTGTCCACACTACCCAAATACATATATAGATTCAACACAATCCCTATCAAGTCCAATAGCATTGTTTACAGAAATGGAAAAAACAATCTTAAAATTTGTATAGAACCACAAAAGAGCTCAATAGCCAAAGCAATCTTGAGAAAGAAGAACAAAGCTGGAGGCATCACACTTTCTGATCTCACACTATATTATAAAGCTATAGTAATCAAAACAGTATGGTACTGGCATAAAAATAGACACATAGACCAATGGAACAGAATCAATATCTGAGAAATAAACCGATGTATAGATGGTCAACTAATAATTTGACAAGGGTACCAAAAATACTCAATAGGGGGAAAGATAATCTCTTCAATAAATGGTATTGGGGAAACTGGATATCCCCATGCAAAAGAATGAAATTGGACCCCTATCTTACACCACTAGCAAAAAGCTAACTCCAAGTAGACTAAAGACTTAAATCTAAGAACTGAAACTATAAAAATCCTAGATGAAAACATATGGAAAAACCTCCAGACATTGGTCATCACAATGATTTTTGTGGATATGATACCAAGAGCATAAGGAACAAAAGCAAAAATGAAAAAGTGGGGCTACATCAAACTGAAATTATTCTGCACAGTAAAGGAAATAATCAACAAAATGAAAAGTCAACCTATGGAATGGGAGAAAATATTTGCAAACCATGTATCTGATAAGGGGTTAATATATAAAGCATATAAAGAACACATACAATCAAATAGCAAAAAAAAATTGATTTAAAAATGGGCAGAGAACATGAATAGACATTTTTTTCCAAAGAAGATATACAAATGGGCAAGAGGTACATGGAATGGTGCTCGATGTCACTAATCACCAAGGAAATACAAATTGAAACCACAATGAGCTATCACCTCACACATATTAGACTATTATCAAAAAGACAAGAAATAACACATGTTGGTAAGGATGTGGAGAAAAGGTAACCCTCATGCACTGTTGGTGGGAATGTAAATTGGTACAACCACTATGGAAGATAGTATGGAAGCTCCTTAAAAAATTAAAAATGTAATTACCATATGATCCAATTATTCCACAACTGGATATACATCCAAAGGAAACAAAATCACTGTTTTGAAGAGATATCTGCCTTCCCATGTTCATTGTGGCACTATTTACAATAGCTAAGACATGGAAACAACCAAATGGTCCATCAGCAGACAAATGCATAAAGAAAATGGGGTTGATGTAAAGGGATATTATTCAGCCATAAAAAAGAAGGAAATCCTGCCATTTGCAGCAACATGGGTGAAGCTTGAGGACATTATGCTAAGTAAAAAAAAAAAAAAAAAATCAGCGAGAAGAAAATAAATACAGTGAACTTACTTATATGTGGAATCTTAAAAAACTAAGCTAGAAACAGTAAGTAGATTGATAGTTGCCAGGGGTGAGATGGTGTGTACTGGGGGGAATGAATGAAGGTCATAGGTGGTACAAACTTCCAGTTATAAGATGAATAATTCTGGAGATCTAAAGCACAGCATGGTGACTGTAGTTAACAATACTGTAATGTAAATTTGAAAGTTGCTAAGAGAGTAGGCCTTAAAATTTCTCACCACTACCAAAAGGGTAACTATGTAAGGTGATGGAGGGGTTAAGTAACCTTATCGTGGTAATCATTTTGCAATATATGTGTATCAAATCATAATGTTATACACCACAAACTTACACAATGTTATATATTAATTATGTCTCAATAAAGCTGGAAAAAACAAAGCTAAAAAATATACAAAGAAACTTTGTCAGATTTCAAGGAAGAAATGGACAGTTCTACATTAATAATTGGAAATTTCAGGAGGGGCGGAGCAAGATGGCGGAGGAGTAGGAGACCTGGATTTCATCTGGTCTCAGGAATTCAGCTGGATAGGGATCAAACCATTCTGAACACCTACAAACTCAACAGGAGATTGAAGAAAAGAATAGCAACAACTCTCTGAACAGAAAAGCGACCACTTTCTGGAAGGTAGGACGTGCGGAGAAGGGAATCAGAGGCGATATTCGGGAGGATAGACGGCGGGGGAGGGGCCTCCGTCGGCCGCTTCTGGCAAGTGATAGAGCCGCGGGGCACAAAATCGGGACTTTTAGAAGTCTGCTCCACTGAGGGACATCACTCTGGTGGCTAAGTGGGGGGGTGGAACCCTCGCAGGACAGTGTGGTCTCAGGACCCTCGTGGTCACAGAAAGACCAGTCACAGAAAGATCCCTCATGGTCACAGAAAGACTCAGGGGTGCCTGAGTGCGGCAGAGCTCCCAGGTATCGGAGCAGGGAAGCCGGCTGCAGAGACGGAGCCGAGGCACGGGCTCTCAGCTCGGGGTTGCCATAAACCGTGATCCGTGGCACAGTCGGGCCACTGCTCCTCCAGCAGGGACCCAACAAGCGGCAGATCTGGGGAGACTCACCTTCTTCAGGCATCAAAATCCAGGAAGCACAGAGAACCCCTCTCAAAATCAATAAAAATAGGTCAACACCCCAACATCTAATAGTAAAACTTACGAGTCTCAGAGACAAAGAGAAAATCCTGAAAGCAGCTCGGGAGAAGAGATATGTAACCTACAATGGTAGAAACATTAGATTGGCAACAGACCTATCCACAGAGACCTGGCAGGCCAGAAAGGACTGGCATGATATATTCAGAGCACTAAATGAGAAAAATATGCAGCCAAGAATACTATATCCAGCTAGGCTGTCATTGAAATTTGAAGGAGAGATAAAAAGCTTCCAGGGCAAACAAAAACTAAAGGAATTTGCAAACACGAAACCAGCCCTACAAGAAATCTTGAAAGGGATCCTCTAAGCAAAGAGAGAGCCTAAAGGCAACATAGACCAGAAAGGAACACAGACAATATACAGTAACAGTCACCTTACAGGCAATACAATGGCACTAAATTCCTATCTTTCAATAGTTACCCTGAATGTAAATGGGCTAAATGCCCCAATCAAAAGACACAGGCTATCAGATTGGATTAAAAAACAAGACCCATCGATATGCTGTCTGCAAGAGACTCATTTTAGAACCAAAGACACCCCCAGATTTAAAGTGAGGGGGGTGGAAAACCATTTACCATGCTAATGGACACCAAAAGAAAGCTGGGGTGGCAATCCTTATATCAGACAAATTAGATTTTAAACCAAAGACTGTAATAAGAGATGAGGAAGGACACTATATCCTACTTAAAGGGTCTATCCAACAAGAAGATCTAACAATTGTAAATATCTATGCCCCTAACATGGGAGCAGCCAATTATATAAGGCAATTAATAACAAAAGCAAAGAAACACATCGACAACAATACAATAATAGTGGGGGACTTTAACACCCCCCTCACTGAAATGGACAGATCGTCTAAGCAAAAGATCAACAAGGAAATAAAGACTTTAAATGACACACTAGACCAAATGGACTTCACAGACATATTCAGGACATTCCATCCCAAAGCAACGGAATACACATTCTTCTCTAGTGCCCATGGAACATTCTCCAGAATCGATCACATCCTAGGTCATAAATCAGGTCTCAACCGGTACCAAAAGATTGGGATCATTCCCTGCCTATTTTCAGACCACAATGCTTTGAAACTAGAACTCAATCACAAGAGGAAAGTTGGAAAGAACTCAAATACATGGAGGCTAAAGAGCATCCTACTGGAGAATGAATGGGTCAACCAGGAAATTAAAGAAAAATTAAAAAAATTCATGGAAACCAACGAAAATGAAAACACAACTATTCAAAATCTTTGGGATGCAGCAAAGGCAGTCCTAAGAGGAAAGTATATAGCAATACAAGCCTTTCTCAAGAAACAAGAAAGGTCTCAAGTACACAACCTAACCCTACACCTAAAGGAGCTGGAGAAAGAACAGCAAATAAAGCCTAAACCCAGCAGGAGAAGAGAAATAATAAAGATCAGAGCAGAAATCAATGAAATAGAAACTAAAAGAACAGTAGAACAGATCAATGAAACAAGGAGCTGGTTCTTTGAAAGAATTAACAAGATTGATAAACCCCCCTGGCCAGACTTATCAAAAAGAAAAGAGAAATGACCCAAATCAACAAAATCATGAATGAAAGAGGAGAGATCACAACCAACACTGAAGAAATACAAACAATTATAAGAACATATGATGAGCAACTCTATGCCAGCAAATTAGATAACCTGGAAGAAATGGATGCATTCCTAGAGATGTATCAACTACCAAAACTGAACCAGGAAGAAATAGAAAACCTGAACAGACCTATAACCACTAAGGAAATTGAAGCAGTCATCAAAAATCTCCCAAAACACAAAAGCCCAGGGCCAGATGGCTTCCCAGGGGAATTCTACCAAACATTTCAAGAAGAATTAATACCTATTCTTCTGAAACTGTTCCAAAAAATAGAAATGGAAGGAAAACTTCCAAACTCATTTTATGAGGCCAGCATTACCTTGATCCCCAAACCAGACAAAGACCCCATCAAAAAGGAGAATTACAGACCAATATCCCTGATGAACATGGATGCAAAAATTCTCACCAAAATACTAGCCAATAGGATCCAACAGTACATTAAAAGGATTATTCACCACAACCAAGTGGGATTTATCCCTGGGCTGCAAGGTTGGTTCAACATCCGCAAATCAATCAACGTGATACAATACATTAACAAAAGAAAGAACAAGAATCATATGATCCTGTCAATAGATGCAGAAAAAGCATTTGACAAAGTACAGCATCCTTTCTTGATCAAAACTCTTCAGAGTATAGGCATAGAGGGTACATACCTCAATATCATAAAAGCCATCTATGAAAAACCTACAGCGAATATCATTCTCAATGGGGAAAAACTGAGAGCTTTCCCCCTAAGGTCAGTAATGCGGCAGGGATGTCCACTATCACCACTGCTATTCAACATAGTATTGGAAGTCCTAGCCACAGCAATCAGACAACAAAAAGAAAGAAAAGGCATCCAAATCAGCAAAGAAGAAGTCAAACTCTCACTCTTTGCAGATGATATGATACTTTATGTGGAAAACCCCAAAGACTCCACCCCAAAACTGCTAGAACTCATAGAGGAATTCAGTAAAGTGGCAGGATATAAAATCAATGCACAGAAGTCAGTGGCATTCCTATACACCACCAACAAGACAGAAGAAAGAGAAATTAAGGAGTCGATCCCATTTACAATTGCACCCAAAACCATAAGATACCTAGGAATAAATCTAACCAAAGAGGCAAAGGATCTGTACTCAGAAAACTATAAAATACTCATGAAAGAAATTGAGGAAGACACAAAGAAATGGAAAAACGTTCCATGCTCATGGATTGGAAGAACAAATATTGTGAAGATGTCAATGCTACCTAGAGCAATCTACACATTCAATGCAATCCCCATCAAAATACCATCCACTTTTTTCAAAGAAATGGAACAAATAATCCTAAAATTTGTATGGAACCAGAAAAGACCCCGCATAGCCAGAGGAATGTTGAAAAAGAAAAGCAAAGCTGGCGGCATCACAATTCCGGACTTCCAGCTCTATTACAAAGCTGTCATCATCAAGACAGTATGGTACTGGCACAAAAACAGGCACATAGATCAATGGAACAGAATAGAGAGCCCAGAAATGGACCCTCAACTCTATGGTCAACTCATCTTTGACAAAGCAGGAAAGAATGTCCAATGGAAAAAAGACAGTCTCTTCAACAAATGGTGTTGGGAAAATTGGACAGCCACATGCAGAAGAATGAAACTGGACCATTTCCTTACACCACACACAAAAATAGACTCCAAATGGTTGAAAGACCTAAATGTGAGACAGGAGTCCATCAAAATCCTAAAGGAGAACACAGGCAGCAACCTCTTCGACCTCAGCCGCAGCAACTTCTTCCTAGAAACATCGCCAAAGGCAAGGGAAGCAAGGGCGAAAATGAACTATTGGGACTTCATCAAGATAAAAAGCTTTTGCAAAGCAAAGGAAACAGTCAACAAAACCAAAAGACAACTGACAGAATGGGAGAAGATATTTGCAAATGACATATCAGATAAAGGGCTAGTATCCAAAATCTATAAAGAACTCATCAAACTCAACACCAAAAGAACAAAGAATCCAATCAAGAAATGGGCAGAAGACATGAACAGACATTTTTCCAAAGAAGACATCCAAATGGCCAACAGACACATGAAAAAGTGCTCAATATCACTCGGCATCAGGGAAATCCAAATCAAAACGTCAATGAGATACCACCTCACACCAGTCAGAATGGCTAAAATTAACAAGTCAGGAAATGACAGATGTTGGCGGGGATGTGGAGAAAGGGGAACCCTCCTACACTGTTGGTGGGGATGCAAGCTGGTGCAGCCACTCTGGAAAACAGTATGGAGATTCCTCAAAAAGTTGAAAATAGAGCTACCATATGATCTAGCAATTGCACTACTGGGTATTTACCCCAAAGATACAAAAGTAGGGATCCAAAAGGGTATGTGCACCCCAATGTTTATAGCAGCAATGTCCACAATAGCCAAACTGTGGAAAGAGCCAAGATGTCCATCAACAGATGAATGGATAAAGAAGATGTGGTATATATATACAATGGAATATTATGCAGCCATCAAAAGGAATGAGATCTTGCCATTTGCAACGACGTGGATGGAACTGGAGGGTATTATGCTGAGCGAAATAAGTCAACAGAGAAAGACATGTATCATATGACCTCACTGATATGAGGAATTCTTAATCTCAGGAAACAAACTGAGGGTTGCTGGAGTGGGGGGTGGGGTGGGAGGGATGGGGTGACTGGGTGATGGACGCTGGGGAGGGTATGTGCTCTGGTAAGCGCTGTGAATTGTGCAAGACTGTTGAGTCTCAGATCTGTACCTCTGAAACAAATAATGCAATATATGTTAAGAAAGAAAAAAAAAAAAGAAGAAGAATGTAGCAGGAGGGGAAGAATGAAGGGGGGGAAATCGGAGGGGTAGACGAACCATGAGAGACGATGGACTCTGAAAAACAAACTGAGGGTTCTAGAGGGGAGGGGGGTGGGAGGATGGGTTAGCCTGGTGATGGGTATTGAGGAGGGCACATTCTTCATGGAGCACTGGGTGTTACGCACAAACAATGAATCATGGAACACTATATCTAAAACTAATGATGTAATGTATGGGGATTAACATAACAATAAAAAATTTTAAAAAAAATAATTGGAAATTTCAAAATTCCACTTTCAATAAGAGATAGAGCATATAGACAAGAAGATTAACAAGAAAATAGAGGAATTGAACAATACTCTAAATCAAGTAGACCCAATAAACATAAAACACTCAACCCAACAACAGTAAAATACACATTTTTCTCTGGAACATTCTCTGGGATACAACATATGTTAGACCACAAAACAAGTCTCAGTAGATTTTAAAAGATAAATACCATACAAAGTATCTTCTTTGACCACAATGGAATGAAGCTGAAAATCAATAACAGAGGAAGTCTGGGAAATTTACAAATATTACAGAAATTAAACAGCACACTCTTAAACAACCAAGGGGTCAAGAAGAAATAATAAGAGAAATCAGAAAATACGTAGAGACTACTAAAAAAGAAAACACAACATACTAAACAAAGAAAAATTCAGACCATATAGCTCCATTAGTGAATTCTACCAAACACTTAAAGAAGATTGAACTCCTACTCTATCAAATTCTTCCAAAAAAAGAGGAGAGGAGAGGTGCACCTGGGTAGCTCAGTCAGTTAAGCATCTGACTCTTGATTTAGGCTCAGGTCGTGATCTCAGGGTCGTGAGATTGAGCTGCGCATTGGGCTCCATGCTGGGTGTGAAGCCTGCTTAAAATTCTCTCTCTTCCTCTCCTTCTGCCCCTCCTCCCTATGAGTACTCTCTTTCAAAAAAAGAAAACAAGAGAGGAGTGAACACTTCCTGACTCTTTCTATAAGATCAGTACTACCCTGATACCAATGCTAGATAAAACATCATGAGAAAAGAAAATTACAGACTATGACTCTTATGAGTAAAGATGTAAAAATCTTCAACAAAATACTAATGTCTTAGTATACCATAATACTATAGACTGGGTGGCCTAAAGAACAGACATTTATTTTCTCACAGTTCTGGAGGCTGAAAGTCCAACATTAGGGTACTAGCATGTTAGGATTCTGGTAAGAAACTTCCTCATGGCTCACAGATGGCCACTTTCTCACTGTGCACTCATATAGCCTTTCCTCGGTGCATGTGTATAGAAAGAAAGGGAGAGAGGGAGGGAAGGGGGAAGAGGGGGAAAGAGGGAGAGAAGGGGAAGAGAGAGAGTGAGTGAGGGAGGGAGACAGGAAGAGAGAGAGGGAGAGAGAGAGAGGGAGGGGGGAGAGAGGGAGGAGGAGGGGGGGAGAGAGAAAGAATGAGAGAGAGAAATCTCTCTCTTCCTCTTTTATAAGGGCACTAATCACATGATGAGGTTCCCACCCTCAGCCTCATCTAAACCCAATTACCTTCCAAAGGCCCCACCTCCAAATGCCATCCGACTGTAGGTTACAACTTTAACATTCGAATTTGGTGGTGATAGGGAAGTGAGGCAAACATAAAGTCCATAATGACTAGCAAGCTGAATCTAACAGGGTATTTAAAATTATACAATAAGTAGGATTTATCCTATGAATACAGTTAGTTCAACATAAGAAAATCAATGTAATACATCACATTAATAGAAGGAAAGAATAAAACCACCTGATCATTTCCACTGATTCAGAAAAGACATTTGACAAAATCCAACACCGTTTCATGATAAAAATACTCAAAAAAGTAGAAATGGAAGGGAATTTCCTCCACATGATACAGGGTATTTATGAAAAACCCACAGCAAGCATCATACACAATGGTGAAAGTCTGGTCCAACCTATGATCAAGACAAGGATGCCCACTTTCATCACTGCTATACAACATTACACTGGACTAGCCAGAGCAATCAGACAAGAAAAAGAAATAAAAAGACATTCAAGTTAAAAAGATAGATGTAAAATGATCTCTATTGTAGATGGCATGGTCTTATATAGAAAAAATCCCAAAGAATCCATAAGAAAGCTACTAGAACTAATTGAAAAATTCAGCAAAATTTACAGGGTACAAGATCAATACATAAAAGTCAGTTGTGTTTATATATACCAGCAGTGAACAATCCAAAAAAGGAAATTAAGGAAGCAATCCCATTTATAATAGCACCTAAAAGAATAAAATACCAAAGAATAAATTTAACCAAGGAGGTAAAAGACTTATACACTGAAAAGTATAAAACATTGCTGAAATAAATTAAAGAAGATCTAAACAAATGAAAAATGTCCTGTGTTCTTTGACGGAAAGGCTCAATATTGTTAAGATGTCTATACTGCCCAAAGACTCTACAGATTCTACACAATGCTTACCAAAATTCCATAGCATTTGTTTTGCCGAACTGAAAAATCTGATCCCCAATTTCACATTAATTGCAAGGAGCCATGAATATCCAAAACAATCTTGAAAATGAATAATTTGAAGGACTCACAGTTCCCAATTTCAAAACTGACTACAAATTTATAGTAAACAAAATAGTGTGATACTAGCATAAAGATAGATGTGCAAACCAATGGAAAAGACATAGACATGGAAAAGATTGAGTCCGGAAGTAAACCCATAATCCTATGGCCAATTGACTTTTGACAAGGGTGCCAAGTCCATTTTTGGGAAAAGGATAGTCTCTTCAAAAAATGGTGTTAGGACAACTGAATTTCTACAAGCAAAATAATGAAGTGGGATCCCCATCTCATGCCATATCTAAAATTAACTCAAAATGGATCAATGTCCTGAATATAAGAGCTAAAACCATAACACTCTTAGAAGAAAACACAAGGTAAATCTTTATGATCTTGTTTAGTAGTAGATTCCAGATGTGACACCAAAAGTGTGAGCAATACAAAGATAGATAAACTGGACTTCAATAAGATTAAAAATTTTTGTGCATCAAAGAATATTATCAAAAAAGTGAAAAGACAGCCTACAGAATAGGAGAAAATATATTGCAAATCACATATTTGATAATGGTTTAATATCCAGAATATATACTAAAAAAAAACCCTACAAGTCAACAACAGAAAGACGAACAACTCAGTTAAATAATGGGTAAAGGGAGTACCTGGGTGGCTCAGTCGTTAAGCGTCTGCCTTCGGCTCAGGTCATGATCCCAGGGTCCTGGGATTGAGCCCCGCATTGGGCTCCCTGCTCAGCGGGAAGCCTGCTTCTCCCTCTCCCACTCCTCCTTCTTGTGTTCCCTCTCTCGCTGTCTCTCTCTGTCAAATAAATAAATAAAATCTTTAAAAATAAATAAATAAATAAATAAATCTTTAAAAATAAATAAAAATGGGCAAAGAACTCTTATCCAAGAAGATATTAAAATGGCGAATAAGTACATGAAAAGATGTCCAACATCATCACACATTAGGGAAATACAAATAAATCAAAACTACAATGAGATACCACTTCACACCTACTAGGGTGGTTATAATCAAAGCAGAACAGAAAATTACAAGTGTTGGTGAAGATGTGGAGACATTGGAACCTTGTACGTTGCTAGTGGTGGTGTAAATTGGTGTGACAACTATAGTTAGGCAGTTCTTAAAAAGACTGAACACAGAAGTGCCATATGACCTACAAACTGCACTCCTAGGTATATCCCCAGAAGAATTGAAAAGAGGGACTCAGACAGATATTTGTATGCTAATATTAATTGTATGGTTATCCACAATAGCCAAAAGGTGGAAACAATACAAGTGTATGTCAACAGATAAATATATAAACACAATGTGATATCGTCATATAATGGAATATTATTCAGCCTTAAGAAGGAATGAATTTCTGACACCTGCTACTCCATGGATGGACCTTGAGAACGTTATGCTAAGTGAAGTAAGCCGGACACAAAAGGACAAATATTGAATGATTCCACTTATATGAAATATCTACACCAGGCAAATTCATAGGCACAGAAAGTAGTTTAGAGGTTGCCGGGGGCCGGGGTGGGTCAGGTAGGTGGGGAATCGGTGTTCAATGAGACAGAGCTTCTGTATGGTCTGTGAAAGAATTCTGGAAATAGTGGTGATAGTTGCACGTTGTGAACGTAATTAACGTCATGGATTTGTTCACTTAAAATGGTTAGAATGGCAAATTTTATGTATATTGCCCTTGTTCAAAAAGAATTAAAAATGTCACCTGCCATTCAATTGTACCCTTTAAATGGGTGAATTGAATGTTATACGAATTCTATCTCAGTAAGGTTTTCTCTATATAGTTTTTCCAATGGTAATAAACCATTAGAAAGCAAAGTAAGGAAAGGGGAGCAGAAGCCTCTCTGAAGGGTTGGCACATGAGTACGGACCTGAGGGAGGTGAGGAGTGTGTTGGGAGGGTGTCTGTGGGAACAGCAGAAGGAACAGCCAGTGGAGAGTCCCGGAGGCAGATGGAGAGGGGCTGGAGCACAGGGAAGAGTGGGGAGAGGCGTTGGATGTGGGGTCAGAGAGTGGGTCCTGCGGGGCTTCCAGACACAGAGAGGAGGCTCAGGGGGAACTCTTGAGTAGAGGGGGAAGGTGGCGGGCCTCTGGTGGCTGCGTGGAGTGGACACAGGA
Source organism: Phoca vitulina (assembly GCF_004348235.1). Classification (NCBI taxonomy): domain Eukaryota; kingdom Metazoa; phylum Chordata; class Mammalia; order Carnivora; family Phocidae; genus Phoca; species Phoca vitulina. The sequence continues at coordinate 1,472,723 of NW_022589807.1, forward strand.
AGCAAGGGACAGAGGGAGGGAAGCCAGTGCAGAGGCGGCTGCGCTAGCAAGACCCCTTGGGCACCCAGAACTGGGTGATGGAGGCCATGAAATAATATAACCCACCTACCACATGATTCTACCTGTAGGGCAGCCTGGAAGAGGCAGAACCCGGGAGGTGTCAAAGAGACAGTGAGGAGAGGGATGGACGACAGGGCGTTTTTAGGGCAATAAAGTGATTCTGTATGATTCTGTAATGGCGGATACAAGACACTACGCGTTTGTCACACCCATAGAACTTGACGCAATGAAGAGTGAATCTTCACATGTGGAAAGAATGTTTAGTTATTTAGGATGTCGAGGATCCCAGGACGGAACGCAGACTTGATGAGGGGATTGTATCACAAATGCTTGGAACAGCCTCACCGAAGGGGCAGGGAGAGGCGCTGGCCTGGAAGTGAGCAGAGCTCGGCGGCCTGAAGCGCAGGAAGTGCGCAGGGTTGTCTCCCACGGGCTCTGCACGCGCGCCGGCGTGTACTGACTACGCGGGTGTGGGTGGGGGAGCGGGAGCCTCACTGCTGGGGAACTGCAGATAAGCAGGGGCGGCGGCTGTGACGGTCCGCGCGGTGATGGATTTGAGTGGGAGCCATCAGTACGAACTCATGTTTGACTTGATACGATGGTCTGCAGAGAAATAGTTATAGACGCGTGCATACACACAGTTAGTATGAAGACATCCACCGTTTGCTCTGTCACCTGAGGGGGCCCAGGAGAAATGACGCCCCAGCAGCAACGAGCACGCACACTCAGATCTGGGTTTCTAATGCCATCCTCCAAGAAGAAGAACCAGGGCGCCTTGGAGAAAGGAGAGGTTTGAAGGCTGGGGCGAGAAATGTGCAAGACGTAACTGGAGCATCTTGCAGTGGGAGGAAGCAAGGACGCGCTCAAACACACACACACACACACACACACACACACACACACACATGAGCGTTCCAAAGGTGCAGGCACAGGAGGCAACTGGAGAAGCTCCCAGCGGCCAAAGCGGGGACAACCTGAGCCTCAGAATGAAGACCGCAGCACTGGGTTGTAACCCAAACTGTAAGATAAATATCCATGGGATCATTCCGATACGAATAGTAAGCAAATTGGTAAGTGGGGAGAGATACAAACCTTCTGTGCAGGAGAATTTCAAATAATTTCTGAAGATAGTCTGCCCTCAAGGAGGGGGCAGGACTCCCCAACCCTTCGATGTGAACTGACAAAATGACTTCCTTCCAAAGAGCTCGGTGTGGAAAGGGGAAAGGTGGTCTTCCAGCAGAGACACCCGATGAATGATTCCTCAGCCAGCTGGTCTAGGCCAGCTCCAGCAGGCGTGTGAGCCGTGCGGACAGGGGCACCCTTGGCAGGATGTGAGGACGTTGTGGGCGTGGGCCAGTCCCTGCGGTTTGGGCTTGGATCCAACCCACTGTTGTCTCCTCTGCGGACCAAGCACGTGAGGGCGGCCCAGATTTCCAGCGGGTGGCTGGGGCTCACACTCCACCTCTCCTTGGGAGGCGCTGAGCATTGCCCTGCACAGGACGTGGACACAGGAAAGCCTGAAGAACTTTTAGCAATCAATCTAGCACCGGGGACTCTGCCCACAGCCTGTTTGTACAAATAAAGTTTTATTGGGACACAGCCACGCACTTTGGTTTATAGTCACTTTCGTGCTACAAAAGCAAAGTGAGTAGTTGCGAGAAGCTGACACGCAAAACACTTTACAGAAGCGTGCTGGGCCTGCCTAAGCACAGGAGGAAGGCTCCCCGGCACAGAGCCTTTGGGATGCACTGGAACGACCGAGGAGCCAGCCGACTTCCTGGAAGAACAGAACGCTGATTGTGGTGAAGAGACAGCAATCGGTGGCATCCCCAGGGCCCGCCACTTCCTCCTGGCTGTGTGTCTCCGGGTGGGCCACCTGCCCACCCGAGCTCAGCATCCTGCTGTACGTGGTCCGATGACAGCCCCTTGGGGGTGTGCGGGCTTCAGAGGGAGCACCTGTAGGACGCCCTTCCCAGGGCCTGGCCAGGTGAACGCTCAGCAGAGCAGAGCCCACAGGCCTCCAGAGCAGCCGGGGCAGGTAAGGGGTCCCCTGTTCCTAGGCCCCTCAGCCGCCCTCTGCTCTGCTGGGAGGGCGCATTCCTGCAGCCGCGCATCTGGGGGCAGATCTCCTTCCCTATCTGTGTTCTGCTAATAAAGAGAAACACACTTGGTGAGGTTAGACAAACAGCCGCCCGTGATTGACAGAGCCGCAGCCCGTGGCCAGGCCGCTCGGCCGCGCAGCGAGCTGCTGAGTAAACACCGTGTGGGCTGCCTGTCCGTCCGTGTTTGCTTTCCATTAGCCTCACGTTTTGCCCGTTAGTCACACTCTATCAGGCTGGCCAGGGGAGGAGCCTGCTCGTCCACGGCGGGTCTCAGAGTGTCCCCCGGCGTGCCGTGGCTCGTCCTGCGGCTGCCAGGCTGGCCCTGCCAGGGGCTCTGGGCCCGGCGCCTCCGTCTGGAGTCACAGCTGGGCCACCCTGGGAGCTGGGCTGAGCGGGGCTGGGCTGGAGCCTGGCTTAAATAGCTTCCCCTCCGGGTCCCCCGTTCCTCCCGCCAGGGATCTACCTGGGGCCCAGAAGCCAAGAAGTCCACAGGCCAGACTAGCCACGGGCAGGCGGGACACTTGTCTCGGGCAGACAGTGGTCCACAGCACTCACTTGGTTTCCAAAATGGGCCTGCACAGGGTGGGAGGCTGCACCTAGCCTGGTCCACCGATGTTGGAGAGGCTCTGAGCGCGGCACTCTGCGCCCCTTCCTGCCCCTCCCGTGGGGCTTCTCGTGCCTGCTCCCAGCTCGGGCCTGTGTGTGTCACACAACACCCGCCACGTGATGCACACAGGGCTCCCCATGGCCACTTCCTGAGCGTCTTTCATGGTGACGGTTGCAAAGCCGCAGGTGGGGCTCCGGGGTGGTGAGTAGTGGGCAGGGGAAGACGTCCCAGAGCCTGAACTGTGGGCATCCCGGGTGGCAGGAGCCTCATGCGGTCTGTGACTCAGCCAAGCCAGGGGCAGGCCCCCGGAGAAAGCCACGGCTCGGTGTGGGCGAGCCGGCTGCCCAGAGCCCTCGAGGGGAGCCAGGATTTCTGCCCGGGGCCTCCACGCTGTTCTCCATCCCACACGGAGAATGGTTTCAGGTGCCGAGGCGGATAATTTGGAAATCTGACCGTTCTGCACCTTTCCTAGGTTCTTGGTGCCTCTCTCCTGCTTCCTGGCACTGTTAACAGCACAGGACTCAGAGAATACCAAGCCGGCTGCCGGCTGCCTCAGTTTCCCATCTGTTCATCGGGATCCCGGTGGGAGCAGGCCAAGAGGTGAGTCGGCTGTGCCCACTGGGTCCTGAGGCTCCCCGTGGGAGGGCCGCGTGCTGCCTGCCTCCCCCTCCCCCAAGGCTTTCCTCCTTCCTCCCCCACTCAAGGGGAAATTACCCATTAATGAGAGAGAATTACGAACGCAGCGTCTGGCCCCACGCCCAAGGTCTTCGGGCAAGCAGGGAGGGTGCGAGCATGCTGGAAGGCAATTGGAAACAAATGCACGGGGGTGTTTTCTTTGGTGGATCCACAGTGCCTTCCCACCCCCGCTCCTACCGCTCTCCCAAATTTGGACTTTCACGGAAACAGATTTCATGCCTGGGCTTCCCGTGAACTCTCTTAATTCAATTGAGGGGCCATTATCGGCCGGGTGTAATGGGCAGTTTCCGCAGCCTGGGGGAGGCCCACAGAGCCAGGGGTGGGTGCATCTCCCCTCTGCAGGTGGGGGCCGGGCCGGGTGGGGCCGTGCTTGGGGGAAGGACTGGGCTGAAGTCCCTGTCCTGGCAGGAGCCCAGACGGGCACAGGGGAGGCCGCACGTCCCTTGAATGGGGGCACCAGGCCCACGGTGGCAGGAGGCAAAGGAAGAGCAGGTGAGTCTGGAGCTGAGAGGGGCATCTAGGGAGGGGGCAGCTGGGGTCCCGGGGGGCTTGGTGGGAGGTAGTGTTGGGGCCCTAGCCAGGAGGAGTCATCTGCCAAGACGCAGGGGTCTCTCTTCCTGGAAGAACCGTGCTCTCTGCTCCACTCAGAACTCCCTCCTTCCTGCCCCACCCCTGTGCAGGGCCCTCTTGCTCACCCTTTGGTTGGGCCCAACCCCTCCTCTTCCAGGAAGCCTTCGAGGGGCCAGTCCAGGAGCCCCCACTTCTGCCCTCCTGGCACTAGGACTGTGAGTGGCCCTGTCTCCCACTATCAGGGCTCTGGGGGGACAGAACGAGCACAGGGGCTGACACAGTACAGGGTCCTGGAGGGAGGGGTGGAGAGGGCCAGGGGGCGCCTGGGGTGGACAGGCAGGGCATGGCATGGGAACAGGCCTCTGGAGCTGGCTGTGGCCCGGGCCAGCCCCTCGTGCATCACAGCGAGCTCCCAGGGAGCCTGAGGGTCAAGTGCACAGAGAACGTGCACACGGCGCCCAGCGGGACACACACGCGGAGGTCTGCTTCTGCAGAGTGGGATCACAGCCCCTCCGTGGGGACGGGCAGGAGGGACGTGTGGACCCCAGCCCTGGGCCTGTGGCAGTCCCTGGGGGCGGGCGGACCAGGTGCCCTGCAGAGCCCCTCCCCCCCGGAGCCCCTTGTCTCCCCGTCAAGGGCAGGAGCAGGCAGGCGGCCCTGGGCTTCAGAAAGCAGACCCTGTGGGGGCCTTTGGTTTTTGCTTTTGTTTTGAACGTGATCCAGAGCTGAGGCTCCTGATGGCCGGGCCTGACGCCCAGAAGTCTGAGGTGAGGGGCAGGGGCTGGGGTGGGCGGAGGGCAGCCCTGGGCCCCATATATACTGGGCAGGTGCAGACGGGAGACGGGCTACCCCGGCGTCCCCACTTGCCTCTGTGGATGTCTGTCTGGCTTTCCACACAAAATGGCTCGAGCTCAGCAAACACTCGGAATCCCCAGCCTCCTTGCGGCCAGGCCTGGCTCAGGACCAGGTTTTGGCCCATGGCCGGCGGGCAGTGACAGGTGTCCGTCGCTTCCAAGCTGGAGCACGGTGGAGCCAGGCCCCACTTCTGCTTCCTCCTCCTGTTTGTGCTGCTGCTGCCGGCAGCCTGCAGCCCCAGCACGCTGTGTGCCAGGTGGGGCGTGCGTGAGAATAAGCCTTCGGGGCTGAAGCCTGAAAACCAGTCCATTTGCTCCTAAAGCAGAACCCGGCTGGTGCCAAGGACAGGACCCAGGGACAGGACTGGTGCCGGACCCGGGGGGTGTGTGGCGCCGGCGTCGGGGTCCGGCAGGAGCGTGGAGCTGGAGGGACGGTGGTCCGCGTGCTGACGGCGGCAAGCACCGCCTGGAACGAGCGGCTGTGGGTAAGGGGAGGAGGATGCGGGCGCCGGAGTCGGGGCTGGAACCGGCGGGCCGGACGGCAAAGGAGCAGAGGGTGCCCAGACCATCTCCCTGCAAGTCTCACGGGACCAAGTGTTTCTCAGCTCAAGACGCCGAGGAGGGGTGAGGAGCGTGGGACCCAGAGCAGCTTTATCCCCCCGAGGCCGACAGCGGAGAGAGAATCCGTTTCCGGGGCTGTTCGAGAAACAGACCCAGCGGTTAAACAACGATCCTCTGCCGGTCCTGGAGGCGGGAAGTCCGAGGTCCCGCGTGGCCAGGCCGGTTTCCCCCAGGCCTCTCTGCTGGAGGGCTGACACGTCTTCCCGTGTCCTCACGCGGCCGCGGCCCCACGCGTGTCCGTGTCCTCATCTCTTCTTCACGGGGACGCGGGTCCTGTTGGATCAGAGCTACTCTGACGGCCTCGATTTAACCTCATCCCCTCTGTGAAGCCCGTCTCCAAACACCGTCCCGTCGGGGGTGCGGGTGTTGGGACTCCAACCCATGCGTCCTGGGGGTCACAGCTCAGCCCGGCACAGGGAGAAGCAGCAGGAGGAAGGAGAGCTGGGGGAGGAGGGAGAAGTCTGGGGACTGGACCGCCAGGAGCTGAAAACCGAGGCAGCGCCTGCTCAGGAGGCCTGCGCCGGGCTCCTGACCCTCCCGGACGGCCAGCGGGCAGCGCGGCTGATGGGACAGGAGCGTGTCCACGCGGGCAGCCAGGAGCCGGGCTGGCCAGGACCTACTCCGGCCGCACGACGCTCGCTCACGTGGCGGGGGGACACCGCAGCGGCGGCCGAGGCGCCGGGCCCTCTCACGAGGCCGGGAGCTCTACGGCTTCCTGAGGCTCCGTGCGCTCCGCTCTGACAGCTGACGGTGAGTCTCTGCACCTGGAGCGGGTTTGCCGGGCCGGCCGCGCCGGGAAGGGGCGGGTCGCAGGGAAGGGTGCTCGGGGACCCCAGTCTGAGGCCGGGCCAACCCAGCCCCCGGGCAAAGCGGCCAAGGCAGGCAGAACTTCAAATGCTTTGGGTTACTTCATTTTATTCTATTTTACCAAGTGGAGGCAAAAATTGGTTTCTCGTGTGGTCTCCTGCTTTCCAAGCCATTACGTCACTGCTGGTCCCACTCGGGTGGAGCCTGCGTGTCCCAGGGGCGCCGGCCCCTCTCCCTCCTCCCACAGAGCCAGGCTGGGTGCCGCCGCCAGGACAGCCTCACCGGCCCGCGCTGTGCGCCCCGGGCCAGACCCGCTGCTCTGGACCCCCCGGGCCGTGTTTGATGTTGGGCAGGTCACCCAACCTCCGGACCTCAGTCTCCCCGACTGTAAAATGCTGGTAGGGGCTTCTGTGCATTCCCCTCTGGGGCTGTGAGTTTCTCAGCGGCCGGGGCGGTGGTGTGTTGCGGTTCCATTTCCTAGCTCACCTGGGAAGACCCGGCTTGCGGTTCAAGCTGGAGCCGGACCCCCGAGGCAGCCCCTTCCTCCTGGAAAGCTCAGCCCACCCTGGGCAGGTGTCCCACTGCTGCCCGGACCCTCCTTCCACGGGCCTCAGTCACGGCCTCCCTCCCTCTTCTACCTCCTCCCACCCCCAGAGCTCTGCCCCAGTTTACCACTGACCTTCACCAGGGCCCCTGGAGAGGAGGCTGTCGAGATGAGCCTGGTCCCCCACGTCACTGTCTCCCTTTCACCCCCGTGGTCCCCTGACATGGCCTGTCCCTGTGGTGCTGACACTGCCACCCTGGGGACAAGGTCCCCCAAAGCCCTCGAGGTCCTGCCTCTGCCCACCAGCAGCCTCATCTCCCTCCTCCTCCTCTCTGAAGGCCATGATCTCCTCCTGTCCTCCAGGTGCTCCTCCTTCTGCCAGAAATGCCCTCCCTCCCCCTCCCTCCCGCCTTCCTTCCCTACCTCCCTTCTCCCCTCCCTCCCAGCTCACACACACCACCTGAAGCTGCCTGACCCCCACCCTCCACCCTCAAAGCCCGTGGACTTCCCCAGCCTGTGTCCCTCTAGCCTTCTCCTCTCCTGCCTTGCAGGTGCTAACAAGCCCTACCAGCTCCTGTGGCATAACGAGTACCTAGACCTCGACGGTTCAAACCAACAAGGGCTCCCTTTTGCTTGTAAGTCTACGGTAGCCGCTCCGGCAGTCTCCGTGGACCGTGGCTGGACCCACCGAGGCAGCTGTGGCCAGGAGCTCTATTCAGTTTCTCTGCTGCATCGAGAATCACCCATGCTTAGCGGCTTAAAACAACACCCATTCGTCAGCTCAGGGTTCTGCAGCTCAGAAGCCGGGCATGGTGCGGCTGGGTCCTCTGCCCAGGGTCTCCCGAGGCTGCACTGAGGTGCCGGCCCAGCTGCCTTCTTCCAAGCTCATCCTTGCTGCTGGCATAATTCAGTTCCATGAGGTCAGGCCCGAGGTCCCGTGCAGAGGGCCAGGAGCTAGACTGGGCCATGTCCCAGCAGTGCAGGTGTGTCCCCAAGCGGGATCCCGGGGAGGTGGGGCTAGGCATGTCCTGCCTTCAGGGCAGCCAAACCAGTGACCCCTCCAGGCCCAGTCCACAGCTCCCAGGCATCAGCGCCCCGGCCAGACAGCTGTTGGGCCCACGCAGAGAAGGCTGGTCACGGGTACGAGAAGTGCCCAGTGGGAGAGAGGCAGCCCTGCCCCTGAGGGGCAGCACCCAGGCCTTCCACGGCTCAGTCACACGCCCTGTGTGGCTCATCTGCCAGCTGAGCACGGGGATGGCGGGACAAAAGGAGGGCAGAGCCTCCTTGGGGAAGGAGCTGAGGTCCTTGAGGACCGTGTGGAGCAGAGCTAGCCCAGGCCGTGGTGTGGCTCCTGGGACGACATGCCTGTGCCCACCAGGCCTGCCCACAGGCCCTGGCTTGGCCACTTGAGTCCTTGTGGCTCTGCCAGCTTGGGGTCTGGGGACCCACGAGGGAGCTTCACTGTAGACAGTGGGGTGCTCAGCCAGGAGGACTTCTGAGTTCAAGACTGGCTGCAGGGGTTGTGGGGGGGAAGGGGAGGAGGAGGACATGGAGAGTCGGGGGAGGGGGATGGAGGACCAGCGGACATAAGGAAAGGAGCAGGAGGACCCCGGGTGTGGTGGGCAGGCACCCCCTGGCCAGGCACCTGTTTGCCCCTGGGCCCTGTGTCTGCAGTCTGGCTGTCCCCACCATGGCCCAGCAAAGCAGGAATGGCCACCCCCTTTACAGAGGGACACAGACCTGGGAGCCCCCAGGCTATCATGGGTGGACTTTGGGGCCCCCCTAAATGCAGCAGCTGGTCTCAGAGGCTGACCTGAACTCCAGCCTGTGGAGCTGGAGAAGGTCTCCCCATCATAGGCTCAACTCGGTGCTGAAGGGGCCACTGGGCCCCCCGGGTTCCCTTGGGAGCACATCCCCCAGGGCTGGATGGACATGCCTGGGGGCAGCTCCCAATGGCACGCCAGGACCCTCTAGCACCCTGACGCCTGGATCCCTGGCCTCTGTTCAGCAGGCGCCACGGACACTTAGAGGCCGGGCCACCTCCGTTTGCTCATCTGCCTGGGGGGTCTCCAGAAGAAATCAGGGCAGCACAGAGATGTGCCCTTGGGGTCAGTCCCGGGTTCAGATCCTGGCCTTGCCCATCTCCAGCCAGGTGACCGGCACAGGTAGCAGGACCACGGGGGCAGCAGGTGGCCGGGTGAGGAGGATGTGAGCGTTCCAGGAGGCTAGGGCCACCCTGGGAGGGAGCGACCACAGACGCCTCTCGGGGCGGAGCGGCCCCTTCAAGGATTTACCCAAGGCGCTGTCGGGCCTGTCATTCAGGCCTAATCCCTGCCCTTTGTCCGCCTGCCACTGAGGCTTTGGGCTGCCACCTGCCTGTGCCAGGTGATGTCAGGGGAAGGGAATGTGGCGGGCGGGGCAGGTGAGGGGCTGTCCTGGAGAGAGCCTGTCTCCCCCACCCCCCCCAGCCCGCAGGTGGGCAGAGGGCTGCAGGAGACAGCGTGGCAACTCGGGACCACCCGTTCCATGGGCCTCAGGCGTCATCCTGTCCTGCAGGTGACACGGTTCCGTAGGTCAAGGAAGCTTCCAGAGCCTTGTGAAAGGGAGTACACTGCCTGGCTCATGGTTACCACCCAGTGTGGGGGACGGAACAGCAGGGGTATCTGTGTCCGGGCCACCAGTGATGCCCTGACATGGCCGCGGAGCTGGGCCTGGACAAGTTCCCCCGGAGGGGGGCAACCTTGATTTGTAGGGTTTCCAAGTCTGTGGCAAGACTCGGCAGTGGGGGAGAGCTGCTGTCCCGTGGGCTCAGAGTAGGGGCTGCCACGGGCCCCCCTCTCTGCAGCAACTTTGACATCCCCCCACTGCCCTCCGACCAGCCCAGGAAATGCCAGGCAGGCTCCTTAATCTCTGGTCACTCTTGGGTCGTCTCGTTCCGCAGGGGCAGGATGCAACAGGAGGAGAGGAGGCAGGGGCTGCTCCGGGGCTGTGTGTCTAGGCCTGGGGTCGTCCCTCCTACTGCTCTGTGGAGACTCCTTCCCTCGGGCGTGTGGTGCCTGGGGACCCAGCCTCCTGCCCGGGCTCCAGACACATCTCAGGGCGTCAGCACCGGGTTTCCTGCAAGGGCCAAGACAGGAGAGGAGATAGAGGGTGAAGGAGCCTTGGGGTCAAGCTGGGAAAGACACTCCTCTGTCCTGCCCACCTGGTGCTGGCCAGAGCCCCTCACGAGCCCTGGGCCTGCGCAGGGGGCCAGGGAAGGGGCCTCCTCTCATGTGATGGGGAACGTGAAGACGAGGAATTTCCTGACCACACCTGGGGGTGTTCCAGAACTCCTGGTCCCTTGCTCAGGAATGGAGACGGCTGCAAAGGCTCGCTTCAGAAACTAGCGTCTCACCTTGCGGGACCTGAATCTCTGGCACCACCTTCCCTCCTGCCCCAGGGGCCTGGGAGCCTCCTGCAGATGGTCTCGCCAGAGCCTGGCAGCTCAGGGCGTGCCTGCCGGCCTGTGGGACACACCCCTTCTGTGATTGCTCCGGCAGACTGTGCCACCTCTTTCTGCCCCCAGCCGCCGCTGCCCGACTGCCCCTCCTCCTGGTGCAGCGCCCGCTCCCGTGCCCTCCTGCGACCGTGGCAGGACCCGTGACTAACCACATCACTGAGCAGACTGCGGGCCTAACCTAATGGGGGCAGCAGCTTCAAGAAGGTGAACCGTCAGAGAGGTGCGCCCCCATGGCCCGGCGCTGCAGACAGCATGGTGTGAACTGTTTCACAGGGGTGGTCTCCAGGAGTGAGGGCGGTGCCAGGACTGCCAAATGCCCCAGCTTCACGGGATTGAATTCTGCCAGCCACAGGGGGCGTGGAGAGGCCCCCGGGCCCCTGGGTGAGACTGTGGCGTTGCCAGTCTGTGTTGTCGAGGCCACGAGGTAAGTGGCAGCACCTCTGCAGCTCTGAAGACACACAGAGGTCCCTCCTCCACCTGTAGGGATTGAAGAGGGTGTCCCCTCCAAATGTCACACACACCCCCACCGGGCACCTGTGAATGTGACCTTATTTGGAAATGGGGTCTTTTTTTTTTTTTTATTTTTTTTTTTTTTAAAGATTTTGTTTATTTATTTGAGAGAGAATGAGAGCGAGTACATGAGAGGGGGGAGGGTCAGAGGGAGAAGCAGACTCCCTGCCGAGCAGGGAGCCCGATGCGGGACTCGATCCAGGGACTCCAGGATCATGACCTGAGCCGAAGGCAGTCGCTTAACCAACTGAGCCACCCAGGCGCCCTGGAAATGGGGTCTTTGTAAGTGTAATGAGAATGAGCTAAGGATCTTGAGATGAGATCGTCTTGGATTATGTTGGCGAACCCTAAATCCAGTGACGGGTGTCCTTAGAAGAGATGAGGACGCGGACACACACAGGGAAAGGGTGGCCCTGTGACCGTGGGGCCAGAGGTTGGAGGGACACAGCCTCAAGCCCAGGGAACTGGGGTCACCAAAAGCAGAAAGAGGCCGGAGGCAAGCTCCTCTGGGAGCCTCTGGATGCAGCCTGGCCCTGCCGACAGCTCGATCTCAGACTCCCGGCCCCAGAGCTGGGAGAAGATACGTTTCTGTCAAAAGCCCCCAGCTTGTGATGCTTTCCTACGGCAACCATGAGAAACCAGTACAGACCCTAGGTCTCCTTTTCACCTCGTCAGGCAGCACTGACCCCATGCCCAGGTCTGCCCACACTGGGGCCAGCCAGGAGAGGCTGGGACGGAAAACAGCCCAGAACTGAAAGGAGCCTCGTCAGCCCCGGATCTCTGCCAAAGAGCAAAGGAAGACAAGGCCGTGCGGTGATTCTCCTCCAAGCCAGAGAGCGGTGCCTTCTCTCCCTTCACAGAGAACAATGAGGGCTCAGCAGGTGTGACCTCGGGGAGCCTCCTAGAATATCTGTGCATTCCTGCCCTCACCGAGGGGAAACCGAGGCTCAGAAAGAAGTGGTTTGCCCAAGAGCCGGCCGTCATCCCTAGAAAAACACTCAGAGGACGCAGAGAGTGGGACAAGAATGTTAATTGCAGCCTTGTTTTTGTAGCAAAACCCCAGACCAGCCAAAAAATGTCTTTGTGAATAGAGGTGTCACTAAATAAATTAGGAAGCCCTCTGAGGCTCCCTGCAGGTTTGGACAGGACGGATCTCCGGGACACGCTGGAGGAAGTGGCCTGCATGGTGAGGTGCAGAAACATGATCCCCTGGCGCCTTGACAGCCCAGCAAATCCCGAGTCAACACGTGGACCACAGGAGGACGTTGGGGAACAAGCAGGTTGCTCTGAGCACTGATGAGGCATTCGGTGACATTGAGGAAAACCTGCTCACTTTGTTAAGCATGCTGATGGGATGGTGCAGGTAACGGGGAGAGGAGCCCTACCTCGGGGACAGCGATAAGACCCTATACCCAGGGTTTGGCTGGAACTGGGACAGGGGGCACAGAGGTGTCAAGAGTGGCCCTGACAGGGGGTTGTGGGGCTGCGTCCTGGGGACACAGGCTCTTTATACCATTCTATTTGAAAATCCCCACAACTTGGTTAAGCCCTGTCAAGCTATCCTATATATTCTCCACACACATGCACGCATGTAACAGCAAGGATGTTTCAGTGTCTGGAAGGATGTGCTCCAGACAGGCAAGGGTGGACGTCCATGGAGGGGGCAGCGGTCAGGAGGGCGTGGCCATCGTGGGGACAGGAATCTTAACTTGTAAGGTTTTCATTTTTTTGTAGAGAGGATGCCTTTACTCATGGACACTGCCCCCAACCCCATAATCTAAGAGAAGAGAAAGGGCGGCGGGTACCAGGGTTCAGTTATCAGCTGAGTAAGTTCTAGGGACCCAACGGTCAGCACAGCGACGACCATTAACAGAACTGTACGCAAGGAATTTGGTAAGAGGGGAGACTTTCAGGGCGGTACGGAGACCAGTGTGGGCCAAGGTCACTTCCGCCAGTTCTGGAGCGGGAATGCAGGGGCCAAAGAGAAGGATGGGGACCCCACACGCTGTGGTGGCCACAAACCTACAAGGGTCTCCCCCATGATGGTGTCGGGAAGGAGCCCCCACACAGAGCCCACCCTCTGGTCCCTGTCTCTTTCGGCTCGGCCACCCTAACGAGTGCCAGATGTTCAGTCCTGGTTCTGGGGGCTGGAAGCCCGAGGCCGGAGTGCAGGTGTGGTGGGGTCCGGGAGGCCCCTCTTGCCACCTGCAGTCGGGCTTTCTCGTTGTATCCTCGCGGGTGGGGAGAGAGCCCTGGTGTCTCTTCTTGTAGGGGGACTGGTCCTACTGGGTCAGGGTCCTGCCCCTCTGGCCTCACTTACTCCGAGCCACCTCACGCTGCGTCTGAGACAGCCCATGGTGGCCGGGGCCCCAGCGTGCGGACTTGGGGGCAGCCTGCAGCCCACAGCATGCAGTCCCTCTGCTTCTCCCCACTCCATCCCACCGTACACGGTCCCTGAAGACCCTGTGACCTTGTTGTCTCTGCCCTCCGGTAAGGCTGTCCCCACCTCTGTCTTCAACGGAGGCCGCAGCCTTCCTCTGTCCCCACAGCCACTCCTCCCCTCACAACTGGACAGGCCGCGTGGCTCCCTGACCGACGGAAGGCAGCAGGGGGGCCTCGTCCCTGCAGACTGGGCCTGCTGGGGCCTCGTGCTCCCTGGTCCACCTCTGGGAGGCTTCCTGGACCCCAGGGTGGTGGAAAGCCATGTGGAGGGAGGGCCCCGGGGGGACTCAGGGGTGGGGAGACGCCCCCGGCCTGCACAGGGCCACCCTGGAGCGAAGAGCGGCTGCCCCTGTCCGGCTCCGCCCAAGTTGCAGAATCTGGAGCAGGAGCTGATTGCTTCAGACCCTCGGTCCTGGGGCGGCTGATACAGTGTCCACTCATCCCTGGGGCTTTGACGGGATGCGTGAGGTGGGGTGCACCCCGAGAACCAGGCGCCTTGAAGAGATGCTTCAGGAGGGGGCGGGGTGAGTGGGACCTGAGGGCAGGAGCCCTGGGGTTTGGTTCGACTCCATCCCTGCTCTGGGCCTCGGTTTCCCTCGGCTCTGAAGTGAGCTTCTTGGATGGGACTTCCAGGCACTAGGTGGTCCTTCTAGTGGACGCGGGTGATCTTGGCGCCTGCTCCTGGGCGTAGCACTGGGTTCTCTTCTGAAATCCCCAGTTCCCTTGGAGATGGTCGGCTTGGACACAGCTCCAGTGCCTGTCCCCCAGCTCTCGGGAGGTGGGCGTGTGGTCCGTCCTGCCCCAAACCCGACACCCAGCTGCGTGCATCCCCAGCAGGGGGCTCTCCCTGTGCATCCCGTAGGGGCAAAGCCAGCTGCCTGGTCCAGGGTCAGGGCGCTGGCGCCCAGCTCCCCCACTCACCAACTATGCAAGCTTGCCCGCTCTGTGCCTCAGTTTCCCCACCTGTACAGCGGACTAATCAGGGCTGTCAGAGGACCGACGCGCTGTGTAGTGTGCCCAGTGCACCAGGAGCGCGATGAAGCCACAGCCCCGTAGTTGCTTTTGACTGGCGCCGTTGACCCTGGCATCGAGATCCCCTGGGGCTGACCCACTTACCGTCTCCTCCCAAGCCCAACACTCAGGCCTCCCCCCCTCCCGATGAGCTTATCCCCGCCCCCCCGCCCCCCTGCTGGCAGCCGAGCTCCCTGGAGGTCACGGCCCACAAGGCCCAACGGGGCGCAGGCGAGCAGGGCCGCCGCAGGACAGGACAGGACAGCTGCCGGCCCGGGGCTGCCCCTAACCCTCCAGGGCTGCAGAGGGTCTCAGGGCTTAGCCTCTGGCAAGGGGTGCGGGACCCCCAGTGTGCGTGCACCACCCCTCCCCTGGGGCGGCAGAGGCCAGAGCATCCACCCTTTGGGAAGTCCTGTATGGACAACGGCAGGGGAGGGGCACGACCCCCACAGAGCACCCGCTGCGCGCCAGCCCTGTGCCTGGGGGTCCCGCCAGTCACAACAAGGACAGCCACAGCCCGTGGCCACCCTCAGCACTTGAGGTCGTGCCGGGAGGAGGGACAGGTATTGTCCCATTTCACAGATAAGCAAACGAGGCAGGTGGGGCCAGTGTTGGATGCAGACAGCTGTCTGGGCACTAGGTCTTGATGCCCAGGGTCCAAGCCCGGGCCCCTGAGCTGCCCAGCCGTGCTCCATCTCTGGTCACCCCGAGGTGCGACGAGAAGAGTGGGGAGCTGGACGGGGGTGGGGGAGCTCACTGGAAGAGTCGCGGGGAAGCCACGGTGGAGCCCAGGGTCGTGGTTGCCGCCTGCCGGAGGGCCTGTGGCCGCAGAACCTGCAGTCATGCAAATGACTAATGTCAGCTCCTTGGAGGGCCGGGGTCCACAGGAAATTGGAGTCGATGAATTTAAGAGAGAAACTCCTTGTTTAAACAGAACTACTTTAGAAAATAAATACTGCCCAACATGATGGTGAATACAGATACTCGCAGAGAATGGAGGTGGAAATATGAATTTAATGAAGCTGGAGGCGCGTGGCCCTGCTCCATGGGCCCCAGAGCCAGTGTCCCAGCAGCCCGGGCCACTCAGAGCGGGGCTGCGCAGCCCAGCTTCCCGTCCTGCCCCACCACCGACTTGCTCTGTGACCTTGGCGACTTACATCCCCTCTAAACCTCAGAGGGGTCTGCAAACTCTCTGCGGGCAAGTCTGGAGCTGGAGGCCTGCCACTACCCTGTCCACGGACTCAGCCACCAGAGCCTCCACCACCATTCAAGGCCCCTTGGGCTCCGAGGCTTTGCTCACACTGCCCCTCCCACTGGGGCGTCCCTCCAGTGTCTCTCCTTGGAGCACTGCCCTACACACACCCCAGATGCCTCCGCAGGGCCCCCACCGAGGCTGGTCACATGGCAGGCAGGCCACAGCCTCCCCGCCTCCCTACTGGCAGAGCCCGCGGCCCACAGGAAGCACCCAGAACCTCTGGCAGATACTCCAGTAACACTACGCCTGGGCGCTCAGAGCAGGTGTGATGGCCACCTCCACTTTCCCTGTGAGGGAACCGAGGCACGCAGAGGACAAGAACCCCACCCCCAGCAGGCCACGTGGCAGCCCCAGGGCGCATCTGAGGAGCCGGCCAGGGCCCGCAGGGCAGGACTGCCAGGGGACCAAACCCTCACGTCCCCTGCCTCCTGGCACTGGGCACACGGCCAGGCTCTGCTGTGGAGCCCATCTGAAGCCAGCAGCCCCCGCATGCACCCCTTTCTCAGATGAGTAGACTGAGTCGCCAGAGGACACCTGCCTGGAGGGTGCTGAGGCTCCCTGAGGGAGTATGTGTCCCCCTGGGGACGGCCGCACCCCAGCGCTGGACCAGGTCTCTGAGCAGCAACACTGCTGGGTCCGCACGTGCGGGCGGTGGTGATTGACAGGGGCCTCCTCATCCCCGCCGGGCACCCTGACTCATGCGGCCTGGCACCCCTGCCGCGCCCACAGGCGGACGCGCTCACCGCCACGGGTGTGCTGCTGGGAGTTCTTCATAAGCCTGCCTTGAGATTTGTCAAACCACATACTGTTCGCGCACACGGCCGCCAGCAGAGCCCGTGCCAGATGGGCTGGCTCCCCACACGCGCTCCGGGCAGCAAAGGTACACGTCGACTTCAGTTTTATGTCAAGCCTTTAAAAGGGGAAATAAAAAAGAAGACGGAGGAGAGATTTTTTTTAAAAAGAAGAAAGAAACGAGTTGGAGTCTGAACAGGCAGGGCTGTGATCATGCGCAAATCCTGGCTCGCTGGTGCCCAGTTTGACATGGAAACTCGGCCGCCGCGGTAAATAGACCTTCCCGGCTGTCAGGCACTTCGTTAGCGAGGTGTGCATAATTTATGTATTTAAGAGCGGCCTGCAGCCAAGCTATCACACGGGGAGCATGCTTCATAGGTGTTAGTGTTTATATGGACAGTAAATAAATGTCAAACACACACAAAATCCACTCTCCGGCGAGCGCTGACACTGCCCCATCCATCATCCGCCTAGCTGGAGGCTTCACCAGGCTGCCAAGGCCCGAGGCTGCCTGGCCTCACCGAGGGGCTGGCAGGGCCGGAAAAGGCTGCCTGAAGGCGGGAGGCCTTGGGGCTTTCACACCTGTCCAGAGGCAGCAGGAGCCCCAGGCGGGGATGGGTGCATCTGGAGGCTTCCGAATCAGGCCTGTCCCCCGCGTCCATCTTCATGGGGCCAAGCCAGGCCAGGCTGGCTCCGAGGGCTCCCCGGGGCGGGGTTGGAAGGACCTGGTCCATCTCTGCTCCGCCAAGGCCGCCGAGGCTGGAACCACCTCAGAGACCAGCACGGGCTTCAGAGCTAATAATAGCACCGGCTCTCCGTGTTTCCATCCCTTAGCTCACTGGCTGCTCACCATGCCTACCAGGTAGGTCCTGTTTTTTAAGGTTTAAAGCTATTTTTAATAAGATTTTTAAAAATCTTTTTTGCAATTCCTTCTCATGGTCCACCACTGAAACGCACACGTGGGTGGGTGATCAGGGACAGGTCTTCCCCCACCCCCAACAGAGTCCCTGTCCCAGAAGCACGGTCTTCTACAGCTCCCCGGGGGGAGGGGTTCATCACAGGAGAGCATGTGCACACACAGTGGGGTATTCCCTGCCCCACACAGCCCTGTCCCTTCCTTGCTCCTTGAGAATCACCCCTTGGCTCAGCCCTCAGCACACAGGGGAGCTGCCCTGGCTTCCTGGGGATACCCCACCAAGTGGTCACCCCCGCTCCCCTGGTGGCCGACAAGCAGCCAGGGTGATAGCCACAGCACTGATGTCCACGTTGAGAGGCTGCTGTGGGTTGAATTAGGTCCCTCCCAAACGCGTCCGTGGAAGTCTTAACCCCTGGAGCTTCAGAATATGACCTTATTTGGAAACAGGGATATTGCAGAGATGATTAGTTCAGATGAGGTCTTGCTGGAGCATGACTGGTGTCCTTATAAAAAGGGGAAGTTTGGACACAGACACACACAGACAAGGATGTGAAGATGAAGGCAGAGACGGCTGGATGCCAGAAACCATGAAAGCCAGGGGGGTGCCCAGACCAGAGCCTCCCTCAGGGCCTCGGGAAGAGCCAGCCCTGTGCACCTTGACCCGCCCCCTCCAGAGCAGCGGGGGAACAAAGTTCTGCCGGGAAGCCCGAGCCTGTGGTACTCCGTCGTGGCAGCCCTAGGAGGCTAGCACGGAGCTGCTGGGGGCTGGCGCACACCCCCGACATCCCGGGAAGGTGGTTAAGGGCACAGACTTTGACTGGACTGGCCTCACCTTCCGGGTGTGAGCTTGGCCAAGTGGCCTCGCCTCTCTGGGCGTAGTCTGCTCCTGCGCACAGTGGGACCGAGCACTCGGGAGTCCTCAGGGCAAGCCGATAGGTGGTACTATTCAGAGATGGCTCAGTGCGGGCCGTGCTGGGATCCATCTCTAGGAGCCACTCTGCCGCGATGCTCTGTAACAAACAACCTGGCTGAGGATGGGCTGCTCGGCTGGGTTTGGCCACGTCACCTCCTGGGCGAGCAGGCAGGTTCGTGGCCAGCGTCTGAGGATGGGCGCACAGTCCGTTTGTGAAACAGGCTCTCGGAGCCCCCCCACAGGCCCCGCCCCCACAGGCCCCGCCCATCGGGAGTCCCGCCCCGCGCAGGCTCCACCCCTCGAGGCCCCGCCCACCCCTCTCTCTGCTCCTGGAGGCCTCCTCGGCTCCCACCTCCCGCGTGTCCTCCACGCTGGCCAGTGGTGTTTCCCGGCTCAGGCTCTCGTGGCCCATCATTACTGTCACGTCCTACCTCAGAGACCTTGGATGAGGCACCGAGAACCCTACGCCTCAGTTTTCTCTTTTGCAGATTGAGTTGTGGAGCCTTTGGGGCCTGTTCCCCTCTTCGGTCCGTCTGGTTCTGGCGGGGCAGCCCCCACGGATGCAGGGCCCACCAGCGTGACCCACCGCCCCGGTGCCGAGCTGGCTCGTGTCCAGCGGTTGGGCCCTGTGGGAGCCGCTGGGCCCAGCTGTGCCTGCAGACAGACTTCCGTCCCCCGCAGGCCAGCTGCACTCTGCCCTCTGACTCGGGATTTGGCAGACAGCCTGGCACCGCCGCTGTGCCAACGTAAGCGGATGTGTACCTCGGCGTGTGTGGCACCACGTGCTGTCCTCCACCTGACAGCCCTCCTCCCAGAGGCTCTGGAAGGTATGCACTTGCGTGTGCTAGTGAGTCCGTGTGCATGCGGGAGAGCGAGCGGCGTGCAGTGTAACCGCTGGGACCCGCGGGCAGGAAACTGTGACAGACACTGCCGAAGCCAGATCAGGTGTCCAGTGGGAGGCTGGCTTCCGGCTGCCACCCTGCACTGCACCGCTGGTTCTCAGGGTGCACTGGGAGCCCGGGGACCGGTCCCAGTCATGGGGGACGGAGATTCCAGGAGCCGGTCTGGGCAGTGCCACAAAGCACCAGAAGCCTCTGCTTCCTGGACCGTCCACTCCGGCTTGGGCCAGCCTGCTGGGCAGGTGGGTGAGCAACTGAGCTCGCCATCCGGCCCTGGAGCCAGAACGCCGTCCACCGCCCAAACCTCTGGCTCCCTGCTCACCAACACCTTTCACCCACCAGGAAGCGAAAGGGCTGGGTTCCCAGGAACAGACTTCACACTCGGTTTTCAGAGGCCTGGGCAGTGGGCCTGGGTCCTCAGTAAGGATTCCATGGTGATGGCCAGTGGGGGTGACCTCAGTCCCCCAATCCCCTGCCCCTGGGACAGGTGGCATCAAGGTGGCTACACCATGGGCTGCAGGACCTGGGCTTCCTGCCACAACCCCACCCCCCATCCTCCAGAAGCCTCTGTGTGGACTCCATCCCACTTCCCCCCACACAGCCCCACCCCACTGAGTTCACAGTTCCCATCCCTGGACCCCTATGGACCTTCTAAAGCCCAAATCATATCTGCATCCTGATGGGACACCCTCACCTAGAGCACTCGCCTTCAAATTCCGTCTGCCCAGTAGTAGCCCTCCAGGAAAGGAATTTGGGGACCCCCATAAGTAGGTTTATTGGAGACCTAGGGCAAGTTGCTTAACCACTCTGTGCCTCAGTTTCCCATTTGTGGCAGGATGCTAATGATCATACCTGCCTCCCAGAGCTGCTCTAAGTATTAACCTTAAAAATAAGATAGCCAGAAACCAATTTTACCATATAGGTTAACTCGCTAGAATTTAAATTAAAACTTGAAATTAAAAAAATTTTTTTAAAATAAAAATAAATAAATAAAAGATAGCCAGCTATTTTACCAGCAAAATGGGTTTATTCAGGAATAGCAGAGAAACTACAATTTGAGACACACAAACTATGTCAAACCATAGGCCAAGTCTGGAAAGCAAAGGAAAGAAGCGTCGCTTTACAGAAAAAAGGGAGAAAGTTGGGAGCAGCGGCTGCTTTGAACAAAAGTCCATTGGAGGAAAGCCGGAGCTCAAGGTGGTGACCTCTCTCATCGGCGGGGCTGTGACCATCTCTCATTGGCTGGACTGTGACCCTCTCTCATTGGCTTAACTGGGACCCTCTCTCATTGGCTGAACTGTGACCCTCTCTCATTGGCTGGGCTGTGACCGTCTCTCATTGGCTGGACTGTGACCCTCTCTCATTGGCTGGGCTGTGACCCTCTCTCCTTGGCTGGGCTACTGGCAGGTGAGCAGAAAATCTTCCTTCCTCCTGCAGGAGAGATCAAGTGGATTTGGTCCTGTGGGAATGCAACCTACAACTCTTACTGTTGCATCAGCAAAGGGCTACAAGGAGTGGTGGGCATGAGAGCTCCCCTCCTCCCCACCTCCACTTTAAATAAGGTTTCCTTCACTCATTTCCACGTTTCCCCCTTTTAATCAATCAAGATCTTTCCCCAAAGGCGTCGCTGGTCCCGAGTCAGGTTTTCTGTATTTCGTGGTTTTGTCCCTCGGTGCCAAGGAAGGACTTCTCCGGGTTGTCCTGTCCCAGGTCAGAGGGAAGGTGCCTAGCAGTTGGAAAGCACTTAAGGCCACAGTTGAGTAACAAGGAAGGTGAGGAGGGAGAAACTCTCAGGTACTTTCCATCTAAAGTCTCTGTCTCCTCAAGGTTGTAAGTGTGGGAAATCATCTTGAAGCATGAGCTAGAATCACCTTACTGGACACATCGTTTTTGCAAAAGTTCGACAGTCAATAAAATGCAAAACTAAAAATAATTATACAAAATGGAATTGAAAGTAACTTGACAAAACCAAATTCTAATTTTGCACTGGGTGCTTTTTATATTGAAATTCGTTTTTAAGTAAATTCATTTTAATCTTAGCCAGCTTGATTACACATAAAATTCCCTTCCCAAGATTCCTTTCCTACAAATCTTCTACAACTCTCTATGTCCATTTCAGTTTATCTCTTGTTTTCTTTCCCTTTCCAAAATAACGAGGGACAAAATCACGTTTATTTCCCTCAACAAAATGCATTTCCATTCCTCAAACCTTCTTTTCTGAAAACACTTATCCTATGTTCATTGCCTACTTTTCATATATATTTTCTTTTATCCTTATTGTTTTTAGTAGTTTTATTTTTACATATATTAATCAGAATCCTTAATTCCTAGTGAAAACTAAGAAGTAAGCAATTGTGCATTGGCAAACCTATAAATACACTTCATCATTTCTAGAAACAAAATTTTCTCAGCATGGCATACAGTTTAGTAAAGAACTCAAATATCTTTAGTTTCTCTTAAGAAGACAAAGTTGGATAAACCTATGTTTAGTAATTAATGTTTTTGTATTTTATCGTGCTTAGAAAGTGATCCAGATATTTAAAGAAATTCCATAATTTAATTTAACTTAGAAAAACTGTGAAGTTTTGAGTTATTACAGTAAGATTTGGGGTAGCTCTTTGTTTTAAGCACACGTACCACAAAACACCTAAAAACTCTTATCCCATTTTTATTCATCTACTAAATCATTCGTTACCAACCGCTATGTTTAGATTATTCACAAAAACTTGATGAGCTACTAGACAAAGCATCATCTCAAGCAAATTTTCTTGCTGACAAATTTTGCAACAGGGATAACATGCACTTAGGTGAGTAATAAACCAGGGAAAATAAAAGTTTTCTGTTTGCATATATTCAAAATTGATAATCCTAAGTCATGTCTGTATTAATTAAATCAGCAAACTTAAACTAGCATTTCATTATCAAAGATTATCCCAGAGCATGTGAACTTGAGAAACATTTGGGATAGTTTACTTAATTTATGTAAGCACTTAACTTTTCTTTAAGTCAATTAAATAGAGCTCTTTACAAATTAATTTTGGTAATATCATCTGGGGGGTAAAGAATATCATATATAAACATGTAGGGACAGACACAGAAATCTTATAGATTTCTTAGCTATGTCTCAAGTACAAAACTCAAAAGAAGAGTTGGATCTAAATTGTGTTTCTGGCAGATGGACTAAGTTAAGGTTACTTGCTCAGATGGCCAAAATTTTTACCAAAGTGTTTTTTTATTGAAGTATAATTAACATACAATGTTATATTAGTTTCAGATGTACCACATATTGATTCAACAATTCTCTTCATTACTCAATGCAAAGATGCTTTATTTGCATGCTGTAAAGATCCTTTTAGAATTGTTTTTGAAGTCATTTTGTCTTTTAGAAGCTTCTGCATACCAATCAAACCATGCATTCAGTTGTCTCCGAGAGGTTTGGGATCCTCTCTTTTATGGGTGCCCCTTAAGGTGGACTTATCTAAATCAAAGTTTCCCCAGAATGGCCATTACAATTCCAAATTATTGGAAATGTCACCCATTTTTCCAGAAAAGCACAAGAGCCTGGTCCAAACGCCAGGTGGCACCTAGCCTGCCTTTGGATTCCCCAAAACGACTTAACTATGAAGGTCCCTGTCTGCCAACAGCTGCTCCAAATCACAGGGAATCACGCATTTTATCCATTTTGAACAGGATGGTTACGTACCAAGAAGTTTCAGCAAATAGAAACAGAAATAGAACAAATAGAAAACAGAAGAGTCCTAACCAGGAAGGGCAATGCCTTCATAAAAACAAAAACAGATCCAGAATGAAGACTGGCTGAAGGGGAAGGAGAGACTCCTGGAACTGGAGCGCACAGAGGGCTCACGTGGGTACCGCCCCCAATTCGGGGACATCAGTTCCTCGAGGGCCCTCACCTTCAGATCCCACTTGTGACACCAATGAATGTCAGCCTTACAAATAAAATAACCAGGAGCACCCGGGTGGCTTGGTCGGTTAAGCATCCGACTCTTGATCTCAGCTCAGGTCTTGATCTCAGGGTCATGAGTTCAAGCCCCACACTGGGCTCCAGGCCAGCATGGAGCCTGCTAAATAAATAAATAATAGCCAGCTATCTTATCAGCAACATGAAGTTATTTGGAAATATCAGAGGAATTGCAATCCAGGACATGCAGGCTGTGGTGAACCACAGGCAAGTCCAGACAGCAGAAGACAGGAGCATTCCTTTATAGAGAAAGAGGAGGCCACACTGCAGGCTGCTTTGAACGAAAGTCCCTCGGAGGAGAGCCAGGGTTCAGGGTGGTGATGGTTTCCTATTGGCTGGGCTATGACCCTCTCTCATTGGCTGGGCTGTGACACTCTCTCATTGGCTGAGCTGTGACCCTCTCTCATTGACGGGGCTGTGACCCTTTCTTATTGGCTGGGCTGTGACCCTCTCTCCTTGGCTGGGCTGTGACACTCT
>NW_022589807.1:1496289-1501931 GCF_004348235.1 Phoca vitulina
GCTGTGACCCTCTCTCATTGGCTGGGCTGTGACCCTCTCTCATTGGCTGCGTTGTGACCATCTCTCATTGGCTGGACTGTTGCCAGGGTGGAGAAAATCTTCCTTCCTCCTGCTGGGGTGGGAAAGAGAACATCTTGCCTGGGAATTTGAGGTCGGGTGCAGCAGGTGGTACCTGCATGAGAGTTCCCCTCCGAGGCTTCCTGACTCCATCCTAAGTGAGATTTCCTGTTATTAATCAACCACCTCCAATTGCTTTTCTCTTCCCCAACCCTGTCGTCAGAAGACGGCCAAGGAACACACGCAGGAGTCGGCAGGAGCAGAACTCGCAGCCTGGAGGAGTTAGGGCTCACAGTGATCAGGCCCGTCCAGTAAGTGCAGCAAGGAGGCCAGGCTGCTGCCCAGTCACCACATAGATGGGACACTGATGACGGGGAGAGGGGTGCTGGGGACAGATCCTGGGGGGCGTGGGGTGATGAGAGTGGATGGAGCACCTCAGGATGAATGTCCATCTTTGTACGTGAGGGACCTGGACTAGACTCAGACGAACAGCCTGACTGTTCGGGTGGACAGATGTCCCCATGCCCTTCCACACAAGGTGCCCTGGAGGTTCCTGTCTCCTGAACCATCCGCTACACATGGTTGGGGCTGACAAGAGACCCTCAGGGGCTTCGACACCCCCATCCTGCCCAGCTGAGCACACCAGCCCCCGGCAGCCCTTGGGGAGTGGAGCCAGGGCAGGCATTCCTCACTGCAGACCGCTGTGCGCACACCCGCTCCCCGGGGCAGAGCACCCTCCTGGACGCTGGTCTCGGGTCTTCACTGTCCTCACGCCTCCAGCTGCTGTGTGCTGCAGTGGTCTTTCTGGAGAAACAGTCCGCCTGTGTCCCCCTGCAGGGCCACACAGAGCCCCCCATGCCTGGCCTCAGGCCCGGCACCAACCTCATCTCCCAAACTCTGACTCCATCACTACGGCCTCGGGGGTCCTCCTAATAAAACACCTGCCCCTGACATGGGACCTCGGGTCAAACGCACACGAGGGCTGTGGTGGGCAGCTAGGGGCCTGGGTCACGCTCACACAGGTTCAAGCGCTTGGCCTGCACACCAGCTCCTGACTGCAAACACTACAGGATCTGAGGCTCGTTGCCTTGCACTTGTCACCATGCTCAGTAAAGACACATTGGAGCACCTTGTCTGTGGACAGAAAGGAACAGATGCTTGCAGCTGTCCAGCTCACGCACAGCCTGCTCTGCTCCGCTCCTGACGTCTCTGGAGCGTCCACACGCTTCCGTGAGCTGTGGTAGCTGATGCTCCGCTGCATCCCCAGCCTGGCTCAGGTCGCGCCTACAACAGCGGGGCCCAGCAAACGTTTGCTGAGTGGATTTCAAGTGAATGAGATGCAACCTCAGGACTCCAAAAAATACTTGGTCAACGGAGCCCTGCCACTGCAGCGTAACCTTGATGACCACCAGGTGGGGGGTCAGCGGTGCGTCCTGATCCAAGACTCTGCCGGGCAGACGGTGCTTAATGATCCCATGTGAGCAGCCCGCATCCCTCACTCCTCCATTCCAACCTGGAGGGCCCACGGGACGAGGCAGCGGGAGCCGTAGCACAGAATACAGAACACAGCACTGCACCGCTGCGCCCCGCCCGGAACTCAGCTTTGAATCCTGCCGCCCCCACCGCGGGCAGTGTGGTCTGGCAGGCTTGGCGGAGCCAGTCAGCGGCCCCCTCCTTCCACTGTCCTTCAGACGCATCCTCCGACTTTCCTTGGGAACCCCGCCCTCGCTGTCTGTGGTTTGAGGGGACAGCAAGGCTCTGGGGTGCAGGGATGCATCCATAGCCCAGACCCCACCCCACCCACCATGGTGACTGTTACAGGGACGAGCACAGGACCCCAGGACAGCTGGTCCCGCCTTCCCTCGGACTGTTGGAAACAGACATTCTTTCCCGGATGCTGGCCACCGGGCTGGGAGGGCAGCCTGGAGCCCGCTGCCAGTTTGCCCCACCACGACAGGGGGCCAGCATGGGTGATGGGAGGGTGACACTTGCTGAGAGCATTTGCCCCCTTCCCTGATTCCCTGAGCCTCTGGGCTTCTCAGTCGTGGCTGAGCCAACAAAACCAGCTGGGGTTGGTTCCTGTCGCTTGCAACCAGGAGAGCCGGGACTAATGTCAGCTTCCCCATCCATAAAACGGAGGCTGCCCCAACTTCTACCAGACTTGATAGAGGCCAGAAGGCTGCCCACCTACATGCTCCAATTCGGGGGTGGCTCTGTGGATGGCCCAGGTCAGAGGCCGTGGCAGGGAGCCACACCGCCCTCCAAGAGCCAGGCTGAGCAAGAGCGGGGGTCGGGGAGGGGCAACAAGTGGCAGGGGGAGGGACAGTGCCTGGGAGACTGGGAGCATGTCCCCTGCAGTCCCTCACCAGCACCCGGCCTGGCCCAAGCCTTTGAGCAAAGGGGGCATTTACTCTTCCCACAGAAACAGGTTCCTTGGGAACAGCCCTGACCACAGGATTGGAGGGGGCCACACCAGTTCCATCTGAGGGGTGGAGAAGGCTCCGGGGTGGGGTCGAGGAGGTGGTGCCCTCCTGGACGCCCCTCCTCATGTGGGAGGTGTGAGAGCAGGGAGCCCCACACCTCCCAGCCCTGCAGCACATCCCCACCTCCCAGCCCTACCACCCCGGGGTCCACAGCTCCTCCAGGCCCAGAGCAGGGTCTCAGCTTGGAGCTTTCCCGAGGCCTTGAAGTCGAAGTCGGGCTTCCATGCAGAGCTGACTCATCGCAGCACCGGCTGCCTGTCCCCCGGGGGCCACGGGCTACACTGCCCCGGCCAAGCCCCTGTGCCGCCCAAGCTGGGATCTGGGGAGCCTGATGGCCCTGAGACCCTCAGCCCGCTCCCCGGAGGGGAGACATTCCTTTCACTAAAACACAACAAGAAGAAGGACCAGACAAACACTGGAAAAGAGGCGTCCTGGGAAGCAGCTCGCCAAGCTTCTCCCTCCTCTCCTGACTTCCCGCCCCGCTCCATCTTGGTCAGACATTCAATACTTCCTTTTGGAGAACGCATAGATTTGTTTGACTTGGAATATTGAATTTGGAGGCCGTTCAGCAATTTCAAATTTCAGGAGTGGGGCAGTGGGGAGACACTGTAAATTAAAAAATTCTTTCCTCTTCAGTTTCTACCCAAGATTGTATATTTTTTGATGGCAAAATTAGGGATTAACTATAAACATCTGTTTGTTCAATACTGACATGGTTGGGAGAACAATGACCGCACCACGGGTGGGGGGAGGTTTGGTGGAAAGTTCTGGGCCTCCGACCAGGACTCCGGGAAGGTGGGGAAAGGAGAGGTGTGGGGCGGGGCGGAAGCCGCAGAGGACCCCAGGGCACCTGTACGAGCCGCGGCCACCACCTGTCCACACCCCGCCCCGGCGTCCCTGCTCCGCCCTTCCCACTCCGTCCTCTGCATGGGGCCTCCCTTCCTCATCAGCCTCCTCCCTGCACGGCTGGTGTGCAGGGGGAATTTTGCTGCACTGAGGACACACGGGCATGCGCCCACGTGGCCACGGCAGTCCGTGTGGGAAGGCGCCACTGAACAATGAACAACGCTTGGCATGATGAGTCGGCTCACGACAGGTGACAGGTGAGAGACCTAGCAGAGACAGACGGAGTGGAGATGGACAGTGAGCCGCGTCTGTGCACGGAAGGGCTGTCGCAGACACGGAGGAGGGACGTGGGGAAGGCCTTCCGGGCAGAGGCGGTGGCCTGTCCCAGGGCCCTGGGGTGGGAAAGCATACAGATTTGGTGTGAACAGAGCTGCCGAGTGCAGAGCGCATGCAGGTGTGGGGGGTGTGGCTTAAAGCCAAGAGCACCTGGAGCTTTGTTAAGTGGCCCGGGAGCAAGAGGAGTTCTTCCTGTGTGTCCGTTGGGGAGGTCCTGCCAACGGCGTTGGGGAGGCAGATGGAGGGATGAAGCAAGGGCCGTGGGAAGACCACAAGGAGGCCGAGGTGCTGGCAGCTCAGGGCAAGGTAGGCCGGGGTCTGGGGGATGCCGCTGCATTTGCCGCCGTGGGGGCACCAGGGAAGGGGGGTTTGAGGGAGAAGTTGGCGAGTCTGCCGTGGATAGGGTGGGTTTGGGGTGCCTTCGAGACGTGCAGGGAAGCCCAGCAGCACACCTGCTGTGTGCCCACGCCCCGGGGCCTCAGTGCTCCGGGCTGAGCTGGGGGCGCGGCGGACCAAGAGGCCTCCGGCTCCGTCAGTATCCGACCACCATGCTCACTGTCCCAGCAATGGGGCCCCCCACTCAGACTCAGATGTTCAAGTCTTGACAGCAGAGTATGGCCTTATCGGGAACGAGGGTCATCGTGGGTGTCATTAGTTAAGATGAGGTAACGCTGCAGTCTGAGGGGCCCCAATCCAGCATGACTGGTGTCCTCACAGAAAGGGGACATGTGGGCATGGACACGTTCGGGGAGAGTGCGGGGTGCAGACAGAGGCAGAGCCTGGGGCGGCGCTTCTCCCAGCCTAGGACAGCCAGAAAACTTCC
Organism: Phoca vitulina; assembly: GCF_004348235.1. Taxonomy (NCBI): domain Eukaryota; kingdom Metazoa; phylum Chordata; class Mammalia; order Carnivora; family Phocidae; genus Phoca; species Phoca vitulina. The sequence continues at coordinate 1,500,835 of NW_022589807.1, forward strand.
AGAAGCTTAGGCGCAGGCCTGGAGCACACTCCCCTCAGAGCCCTCAGAGAAGCCGACCCACCCACACCTGGACCTCGGGCTTCTGGCCTCTGACTGAGAGACAGTGGACTTCTGTGACTTAAGCCACCCAGTGGTGGTGCTTTGTTGTGGTTGCCCCGGGAAGGTCAGGGAGGCCCAGAGCTCAGGACAGAGGCTGGTTCCTGCAGGAGGCAAGCAGAGCAGGGCGGCTCTGAGGAGGGCACCAGGGAGGCTGAAGAGCCTGCTGTTCTGTGTCAGCAGAGAGCCAGGGTCTCCCCTGAGAGATGGGGAGGGGAGTGGGGGCCTGAATGGCGGGGCACCCGTCAGCTGCTGCCGCATCAGAAACCCCCAGAGCCTAGTGGCTTCACACCATGACTGCTTCTCACCACTGCCACGTCTGTGAGGGAGCCAGGCTCCTCCACACTGGTGACTTGTCAGTGTGGGTGGGGTGACCCAGGACGTGGCGGGAGCCTCTGGCTGATCCAGCACAGGGGTCAGAGGGATGGAGAGCCAGCCTGGTACCCACTCTCTGTCCCACTCTCAAGGCACCATGCCAGGTAGGGACTGCCCTTTGCCCAAAGAGTGAATGAGTGAGTGAATGAATGGAGTGAGTGAATGGAGTGAGTGAATGTATGTGTGTGACTGAATGAATGGAGTGAGTGAGTGTATGTGTGTGAGTGAATGAATGAATGAATGAGTGAGTGAGTGAATGGAGTGAGTATATGAGTGGGTGAATGAATGAATGAGTGAACAAGTGAGTGAATGAGTGAGGGAGGGAGGGACTATATGACTGAGTGAGTGAGCGAATGTATGAGTGAGTGAATGAATGTATGAACGAGTGAATGAATGAGTGAATAAATAAGTGACTGAACGAGTGAGTGAGTGAATGTATGACTGAGTGTACGAGTGAGCGAATGTATTAGTGAGTGAACGACGGAGTGAATGAATGAGTGAATGTATGACTGAGTGAATGAGGGAGTGAATGTATGACTGAGTGAGTGAACGAGGGAGTGAGTGAATGTATGAGTGAATGAGGGAGTGAATGTATGACTGAGTGAGTGAATGTATGACTGAGTGAG
>NW_022589807.1:1501941-1518070 GCF_004348235.1 Phoca vitulina
GGGAGTGAATGTATGACAGTGAGTGAATGTATGACTGAGGGAGTGAAGGTATGGCTGAGGGAACGAGGGAGTGGGTGTCTCGCCCGCTGCCCCGTGCTCACTCCCGTGCCCTGCAGAGCCTGACCCCAGGCGCACAGCCGTTAAGCCCGAGGGGAATGACCAGGGTCACTGCGCCCCGAGGCCGCGCGGCGCTCCTCCGGGAGCTTCTGGGATGTGGCGGGCTCGGGCCGCATGGGGCGTGAGGGGACACGGGACAGGGTGCTGGCTCCCAGCTTGGAGGCTCTGGACTCGGTTTTCTGTGCTGGTAAAAGCACCCGGAGAGTCTTACGTTCTGAACCACAACACTGTAAAAACAGGAAAACCCCCAGGGGTGTGTCAGTTTGCTGGGGCGGCCATCACAACACCACAGACAGATCCTGGGCCGGTCCTGGAGGCGGGAAGTCCGAGGTCCCGCGTGGCCAGGCCGGTTTCCCCCAGGCCTCTCTGCTGGAGGGCTGACACGTCTTCCCGTGTCCTCACGCGGCCGCGGCCCCGCGCGTGTCCGTGTCCTCATCTCTTCTTCACGGGGACGCGGGTCCTGTTGGATCAGAGCTACTCTGACGGCCTCGTTTTAACCTCATCCCCTCTGTGAAGCCCGTCTCCAAACACCATCCCGTCGGAGGTGCGGGTGTTGGGACCGAGCGCACTGTGACCGTAAGATCGGCAGTCACGCTCCCTGGTACTCACCCAAGGGAGCTGCCCGCTGATGTCCACGTGAATCCCCCACGTTTACACGGATGTCTACAGCAGCCCGGGTCATAACTGCCAACACTTGGAAGCATCCAGGACATCCTTCCGTGGGTGATGGACCAATGAGCCGTCCATCCAGACGAACACGAAACGGGCCAGCAAGGCAGGAGGACTCCGAGGAGCCTCGAGTGCCCATCCCTGGGGGGCGAGGGAGGCTCCACGCTGTGGGTGCGCTTGCAGGACGTGTAGGAAAGACGCCCTGGACACCGTGAAACGACCTGGGTTGTGAGCAGGTGGAGCACACAGGGTGTTTGGGGCAGTGAGGACACTGGGTGCGGTACCGCGGTGGTGGATGCGTGACACCGTGAATGTGTCGAAGCCCACGGAATGCACAACACCAAGTGAGCCTCACTGTGCGCTGGGGACTCAGGGTGATCACGGCGTGCCCCCTGCACCATCGGTGGTAGCAAATGTCCCATCTGGTGGGGGTGTGGACGGTGGGGAGGCTGTGCCTGGCAGGGTATTTCAGGACCTTTTCAGTGTGCTGTGAGGCAAAAACTGCTCTAAAAATAATGTTTATTTTTTTTTTTTTTTTTTTTTAAAGATTTTATTTATTTATTTGATAGAGAAAGACACAGCGAGAGAGGGAACACAAGCAGGGGGAGTGGGGGAGGGAGAAGCAGGCTTCCCGCGGAGCAGGGAGCCCGATGCGGGGCTCGATCCCAGGACCCTGGGATCATGACCTGAGCCGAAGGCAGACGCTTAACGACTGAGCCACCCAGGCGCCCCTAAAAATAATGTTTATTTTAATAAAAACATACTGAAAAATTCTGAAATATGGAAAAAAGAATTTATGATTTTTTTAAATAAATGAAGAGACCTACCGACATGGAGGGACATGGGTGTCCTCATTCTGCAGCTCTGCTGGCTGACCAGAGAGAGGACACAGCTCCAAGATGCAGACTCACAGACTCCCCCAGCACGCATGAGCACCTACTGCATGCTGGGCCTATCGTGTGCGGGCAGCAGGCCCTGGAGGCCAGGGGCGCACTGGCCCAGCCCTCCCAGGTCTCCTACTTGGCTGGAAGACAGGCACGTGGACAAGGATGGTGCAACTGAGTGAGCTGGGAGACTCCAGGGTAGGAAGATCTTGGAGGGCTTCCTGGGGGAGGCAGCCTCTCAACTGAATCTGAAAGGGAAGCAGGAGTTCATCAGACCAGGGGTCCAGGGGGCGTTCCTGCAAAGTGTCAAGGACATGGCTGGCTAGGGAGTGTTGAGGGGTGGGCTGCAGTGGGGGACCCAGGCTCCTGAGCACATTTTCTAAAATGCCTCCCTACAAACGACATGCGCAGGACACTATGTTAATATAACCATTGATGATGGCAAAGGTGGCGGAAGGAGGCTCGTTTCTGTGCGTCCTGCCCGAGGGGCGGCCTGAGGGTGGGAGGGCCGTGGTGGCGCTCCTCAGGCCAGGTCCTCCTGGCAGCCCCCAGGGTGACCAAGGATTTCATCTGGAATATGCACAGTCTCCGACAATTTAATAAGGAAAAAAACCCAGAAAACAAACCAGGTGGCCCTATCGGAAATGGCACAGAAGTCCTGAATAAGCATGTCAGCAAGGGGCTGCCCACGCGGCAGTCATCACAGCAGAAGGTGCTAGTGGACATTAAAACCCCAGGGAGCCACCACTGCAGCCTCCTATAGAAGCCCGAGGGGCCAGGGGCCTCAGGGGAGCAGTATGGCAGAGGGCGGGAGCTGAGGGAGGCGGGACCGGCTCTCACCCACCTTTGCACCCTGGCAAGCTATCCTTGGCAGGTTCTCAAAAATGCAGTGACTTCGGTTGGCCCCACGAGGAAAAGCCCCCGGCTGCCTGGTGCACCCCAGTGGCTAGCCCAGGACCTGACATTTCTTACCTGACCCGGCCGGCCCTTGGAGCAGGTCCCAAGGTCCCGGCCCTGGGTCTGCGGCACCCCAGAGGGGCCCACGCGGCAGAGCGGCCCTGCTCGCTGTTTACCACTCTGGGTCCCTATAAATACCCCGGCTGAGGCAGAGAACCTCCTGATCATATTATGACCAGCCTAAATAAGACGCCTTTAATAAAGAGAAACACACGGCCCCATTTATACACAAGTGTGTAAAATATATTAAAATAATTTTAAGTGCATGAGTCACTCACAGAGTGTGTTTTTCGAAAACTCACAAACAGCACTTTGTAGTGAAGATGGCAAGGAACAGGGGCTTGTCCTGCAAACACGGACCTGGCAGGGAAGGGGTACTGATGCGCGGGGCACACTGTTGTGTCCCCCACGCCGGCCAGCGTTCCCTCGGGGGGCACATGGAGTCCTGGCTCCACCCAGACAGTGAAGGGCACCATCGGCGTGGGAGCCTGAGGCTGGCCCACTTTCCACATTTCACCCCTCGGTGGGCACCGCGGGCAGAGCTGGTGGCCCCGTGGTGGGTGAGGCAGAGGGAAGGAAGGCTGCTTTGTATCTCATCCACTCATCCTGGGCTCCTGCTTTCCTTGTTTATACACTGGAGAGAAGAACCTGACTCCAGGGGCCAGAGAGGACTCCAGAGGCAGCCCCCGCACAGTGATCCTCCCACGGCCCCTCTTGCATCTCACACCACCTGTGACAGGGAGCTCACTCCCTCACCGGCATCCCTAGCTGCTGAACAGAGCCCCAGCCTGGCCCTGCTCCTGCCCAGGGCCCAACCCATCACTTTGGGGGTTAGCATTTCCACATGTGGGTTTGAGGAGGACACAGACATTTGCAGTCCGTAACACCTAGCTTCCTCCAAAAGCAACTAATTGCTTTTCCTTAGTATCATTATAAAGTCTTGAGTTTTCAAATATTTGATGTGTTTCAAGGCATTATTGCAAAAGTATCCCATATTTGGCCCATTGGGAGCTCTCCTTATTGGCCCCCTTGGTCCTCTTCCCGTGGGCCCGGTAGACCCACTACTTCCTTGCTGTTGCTTATAACAAGAAGCTCAGGTCATCTTGCTCATTTCTCGCCCCAGACACTGGCCAGCCATTTCTAGAAGGACCCCTGGCTCCTTGTAGTGCAAGTGATATGCAGAGCCTACGGTGAGGGCACGGGCGTGCTCCTCACGACCGGATGTGTAGTGTCCAGGAATATTCAGTGCATAGAGGTATCGCATATGTATTTTTCCAAAGATTTTGTTTTATCGTGCTGAAATACACACAACATAAAATTTACCATCAACCATTTCTTTTTTTAGGATTATTCACTTATTGGAGAGGGAGAGAGAAGCTCAAGCAGACTGTGCTGAGCGCAGGGCCCGATGCGGGGCTGGATCCCACGACCCTGAGATCATGACCTGAGCCGAAATCAAGACTTGGATGCTGAACCAACTGCACCAGCCAGGCGGCCCTCCATCAGTTTCCAAGCATACAGGTCAGTGGCTGTGCGCCCGTCACCAGCACTGTGTCCAGAACTCTGTTCATGTCATAGAATGAAACTGCGTGTGTGAACCACTGCCCCCCTCCCCCTCCCCCCCGGCACCCCTCCTCTCTGTCTCTGTGAATTTGACTACTGTAGGTCACTCACAGGGGTGGCATCCTAGGGGATCTGTCCTTTTGTGACTGGCTTATTTCGTTCAGCACTGTGCCCTCCGGGTTCATCCATGCTCTAGCAGTGTCAGATCTTCTTATTTTTAAGGCTGAATACTATTCCATTGTATGGATACATCTCACTGTCCTGATCCATTCCTCCAGTGATGGACATTTGGGTGGTTTGAGGAATAATGCTGCTGTGAACATGGGTGTGCAAATGGGCATGAAGACGTTTTTGTTACAGAATCCAGGAGGCAGTGAGGCTGTGTGTGCACGCATGGGGCACGCTCAGAGCGTGCAGGCTGGGGGTTGCTCCCACAGACCCCTCTGGTGTGGCCTCTGTGTCCTCCCCCCACCACCCCCAGCTTGCACGTCCTCCAGCCGCCGGGCCGCCGCCCACCCCACAGGGCTTTGGCTAGAAATACAGGGGCTCCTGTCAGTTTGTTTCTCACAATACTGTTCACCACTCTGGGCTCCGGGACAAGCGGGAAGTGCAGAGCGGTATTCAGAAGTCTCTGAGCAGATACTGTTGGCATCACACAGCCGGGTGCTGGGGCCCTGCGGGTCCCTCCCTGCCTCCTCCTCTCCCTTCTCCATGCTCTGCCTCCTTCCCACTCCCTGTCACACACCGGGGGGGCTGCTGCTGGTGCACGCAGACCCGCGGTGCGTGAGGGTGGGTGACTGCATCAGGGGTTCCAGCAGCTCTGAGCTGGGAAGGGTCCTCAGAAAGCACCTGTGACATCTGGCAGTCCTACGCCTCATTGCTCACATACAGTCCTACCAGAGCCCCACTAACCCAGAGCCGTCAGGGGAACGGTTCCGGGGCTGCGCAGCACGCCACACAGAAGACAAAGGGTGTGTTTTCCAGCAAATTCTGCTGTGGGCAGCTGGGAGTCCATGCTCCCCACCAGTCCGAGCAGCCACAGCTGGGGACCGCGCTAGCTTGCTCGCTCACCGGAGCCTGGGTGTGGATTCCTGCGAGGGAGGGGCTGGTGACAGCAGAGGCCCTCAGCCAGTCCAAGGCCTGCACTTGCAGGGGGCAGTCAGACCATGGCTAGCATTCATTCACTCACTCACTCATTCACTGCAGGCCTGCCAGCGTCTGCCCACAACCTGGAGGGGACACGTATTTGTGTCCAGGTTCTGGGCAAGCCTGGGGGCTGTGGGAGCACAGCCCGGTGCCCGACACCCACAGGGATGAAGTCAGCGAGGTCTACGGAGAAGCTGCTTCTGGAAAGTTTCTGTGTATCTGTGGTTGGCCAGCCGAGGAGGGGCCGAAGCCGTGCCTTGGGCAGAGGAAGCAGCACAGTTCTGGAGGGTGGGGGCCCAGACAGGGTGGGCTCCAGCATGTGGGACAGGAACTAGCCGGCAGAGTGTGTTCAGAGAAGAGCGTGCAGGGGCGGGCTGGCCTGGACGGGGCATGGGCGCTGATGAAGAGTAAGCACGGCAGCTCCCCACCGCAGTGAGTGGGGCGCCCCAGGGCCACACCCAGGCTGCCAGGGGCCCGCCACCACAAGGCCCTGGGAGGAGGGGCGTCGCGTTTCTAGAGCCTGTGGGAGCCAAGGCCAGGGGAACTTCTGTCATGTGAGATCTTCACGTCCATCCTCAGCACGCGGTGGGGGTTTGGCCCAAGATCTCCAGCTCCGAAGTGGCATCTACTCCTCTGGCCCCCAGGTGTTTCTGGTGCACTCAGCATGTCCAAGGCACTGTCCCAGGAATAGGGGCGCAGGGGTGAGGGGACAGACAGGGCAGACATGCCAGTGGGAGAGACGGCCAGTAGTCCATCCACTGATGACCTCTCAAAAAGCCCCACACACGTGACGACATGTGGGGGTGGGGCAGAGCGGGGGGCTGCTTCCTTGCCGGCAGCCCCGTAGCTCCCAACGGCCCCCGGACACACCACACCGTGCCCGCATGCTCATTCCAAAGCTCCTCTGTGAGGAAGCCCCACTCACTTCAGCGGTCAGGCCGCTCAAGGAGGATATGGGATTTTATCACTGGTCACTATTTAAGGAGAGGGAACCCGAGGAATGGAGAGAATGGGTCACACAGCCAATGAGTGGTGATGTCAGGCCACCTGGCCTCCAAGCCAAGCCCTTAACCACGCAGCAAGCTGCCTCCATCGCTCCCTGCTGAGCCTTCATGGGACCCTCCACCGGTGCAGGACAGAGCTGGAGCTGGCGGGGCTCTGCCACTGCACCTGAAGGCAAATCACCCTTTTCTGAGCTTCCGGTTCCTCACCTGTGGCACGGACTTGGTGGTCTGTCTGAGAGCTCCGAGGCCATCCCGCGGGAGTAAGAAGAGGAATGCAGTATGGCCGCCGGAGCAGGGTGGGGGCCGCGTGTGCCGCAGTTACAAACCCGGGGAGGCCCCGGTTCCAGCTGGGCTCCAAGGGTAGGGGTGAGGTCACAGTGAGCTCCCGCACCCCCTCCTCAGGCAGCACCCGGGAAGATGCATGACTCCAGACCCCCACCCCATGCCGGCCCACCCACCCCTTTCAGACAGGAAGGAAGGACACTGCAGAGACCCCCGTAAGGGCAAAGCGCTCAGCCTGGTGTCCTCCCGCGCCGTGAGTTTTCCCAAGCATCTCAGTGCGTGCCGGGCCCAGCAAAAGCCGGGAGGTCTGAATCCAGGTCCGCCTGGCCAGGCGCCCATCCAGTGTACCTCGGGGTGCAGGAGGATGCCAGGTGCGGAGCAGCTCCCGCTGGGGGCCCCGGGCTGTGCCGGGACTGGGGGCAGCGTCCCAGCACAGACCCCAGGCAAATGCACAGGGCGTCAGAGCAGAGAGGAGCGCCAGCCAGCAAGGCAGGGCGGCTCGAGCTGCCTGCTGGCAACCACAGGGCCCGGGAAGGAGGGAGTTCGGCGCCCTTGAGGAGCTGAAACACCGCGAGTTAGGCCGCTGGAGAAGGCACGTCTGATTTCCATTTTTACCTCGGTCTACCGGGCCACACCAGCCTCACTCGTGCACGAGGTGACCTGGCAGTCTGGGACGGGGGCGCGGGCAGAGCACGAGGTCACCTGGCGGTCTGGAGCAGGGGCCCAGGAAGAGCACGAAGTGACCTGGCGGTCTGGAACAGGGGCGCGGGAAGAGCACGAGGTGACCTGGCGGTCTGGAGCGGGGGCCCGGGAAGAGCACGAGGTGACCTGGCGGTCTGGGAGGGGGGCGCGGGCAGAGCACGAGGTCACCTGGCGGTCTGGGACGGGGGCGCGGGCAGAGCACGAGGTCACCTGGCGGTCTGGGACGGGGGCGCGGGCAGAGCCCGAGCCTGCGATCCCCACCCCTCCTTCCCTTGCCCGTCCCTAGCTCCCCTTCCTCCGCCTCCCTCTCTCGTCTCCCCCCGCCTGTGTGCGGTCCGCTCTTTGTGCCCACAGCGCCCACGCCCACCCGGCCTCTCCGCGTCTCCCTCCGACACGCGTCCACATTTGTGGGTCCGTTTCTGCATCTCCGGTCTCTGCACGTGTCTCCCCCGTCTCTCCGCTCTCCCGCGTCTCCGTGCCCCGCTCCCTGCGGTCCCCGGGGTCCGCCCCCGCCTCCACCTGCCCCTGCCCCTTCCCCGAGCCGCCTCCCGTGCACAGCGCCGAGAGCCTCGCTAATGCGTTTCGCATGGCGCGTCAGTCAAACGCCCTTCTAATGTCCTTAAAGCACGCAGAAAATTGCATCCTTATGAAAAAGAAAGCAAATTGCCTGGTGGAGGCGGAGCTGCCGCGGGGCTCTGGCGGCCGCGCGCCGAGTTCGGAGGAGCTGGGCGGGCCGAGGCGCCTGTCCCCGGGCTCCCAGGGCTGCAGGGCCAGGGAGCCAGGATGCCGCCTTCCGGGTAGCGCCTGGGCACACCGCCTCGCCCCTCACCCACTACCCTTGATCACCTCTCCACACTTGTTTCCTCCACTCTGACCCAGCCCCGCCCCCTGCCAGCCTTTACGGCCAAACTCCTAACTGCCTCAGGACCTTTGCACTTGCTCTGTCGGCTGCCTGGCATACATTCCTTCAGGTCGCAACTGAAGGGTCAGCTCCTGACAGAGATCCTCACTGACCACGCTGACTAAAGCCGCCCTCCCACTCACTGTCTGTCACATGCTTTATTTTCTACAAGGCATGTGTGACTCTCTGAAATCATCTTGTAGGGTTAATTGTTGCTCTTTTGGGACCTACCCAAGTCCCCTCACCTCCACTATCCATGGGTCAGAGGCTGTATGCCCCATGCCTAGCACAGTGCCTGGCACACACACACAGCAGGCATTTAATAAATAGTGAACAAGTGGACATACTCATTCTGGGCAGGTAGAGACTGCTAAGGCATCTGGGACACCCCAAGCTTAACCTCAAGGCTGCTGGCCAAGGGACAGTGGAGACCCACAGAGGTGAAGTTAGGTCCCAGTTCTGCTACTAATAGTTGTGTGTCCCTGGGCCAGTTGCCCAACACCTCTGAGCTTTATCTTCATCTGTAAAACTGGAGTAAGGCACCCCCCCTTACTGGGCTGTCACTGGATCCACATAGGGGAAGGGCCCGCGTCACAGTTCTGGGAACCGCCTGCCGCACTCAGTAACTGCTTTGTTAAATGAATGAGTGGCCCACGGAAGGGCTTGGTTAGTATCAGGGTCCATGCTGCCACCGGGGCCAGACGCTGATATTTCCGGAAGCGCTAAGAAAGAGAATGTGTGGAGACATTGCCAATAGAGTTGTGACCCAATGCCTTTATGTCGCCAGAATTTTTATGTTATACTTACTCAAAGATCTTTTTTGGGCCTATTCACACCTTGATCCTCCCCTCCCCCCACCAGATCTCTAGTGATAAAAAAGTATTAGGGAAATCAGTGGCTTGAGGTGTTCCTAAAACTCCTCTGAGGTCAGAGCTGCCTCTGAATTCGTGCCATCCTGCAGCCAAAATCCTGAGCCCCTTGGCTTCTGCCCGGAGGGTGATCTGCTCCCCGCTCCCTGCACCTCAAGGAAGGTCTCCCCTCCAGCTGGCTTCCTGGCTCTCTCCACGGAGGGGGGAGGAGTCAGCGCACCTGCTGCAGGGACAGTTACACCCTGCAGACACAGGGCTCACAGTGCCCTGGACACCTGCCCCCAAACTGTCGTATGAACTCAGATTTCAGAAAAGGGAAGATGTTGTCTTAAACTTGATGAGATTCAGTAATAGGGTATAAGAACTAGGAAGGGGACTTTTTAAGTCATAGAAGGGAGAGGCGCCTCACTGGGCCTTACTGCAGACGGGAGGAGGACCTGCCTTTCACTGCACCCTGTGTCCAGGGCCCAGGGACCTGGCCAGCAGAGCCAGGCTGACTGCATGCACGGCCCTGGCTCTTTGGCCACCTTTCTGCCCCACTCACTGAGGGAGTAAGGCTCCCCCACTCCCTAAAGTGGGGAGGCGGTGTTTGAGAGTTTTTTCTCTTCCAACTTATGGGTTCCCACCAGTGGCCTCCAGGAGAACTCCGAACAGGGAAAGAGTTAAGCCAGAGTCAACTTTATATTTAACAAAGTGGTGTGGCGTGGGGAGCCCCCGCTCCCGGCTGCACCTGTCATGTCCTGGCGGTGTCGGCTCTGGGAGGAACGTGGGGAGGGGTTGCGGGCCTCAGGCCCCCCTCGATCGGACCACCCTCTCCCCAAACGCTCCGGTGTGCCTCCGGAGCTGGGGTCCCGCTTCCACCGACGAGAACGACTTGCTCAGGATCGGGGTCACAGTCCCCCTCCCCGGTTTGGCCCTGCAGCCAACCCTCCCCCGAAGTCTCCCCTACTGCCCAGCCCCGCCAACCCCCCTTCCCTCCGCCCCGGAAGCACGGAAAGCGCAGATTTGACGGCTGTGGCCCGACGCGGCTACCCGGCTAACGCGGCGCTGCTCAGCCCTCCGGCGGCCCCCGGACCTTCCAGCCGGGAGGGTCCCTGCCGCCGCGGGCGCTCCCCCAGCCCCCACCCCAGCGCCGCGGCTCTCGCGAGACGCCCGAGCCCGCTCCCTCCCCCGGCCGCCGGCCACCGGCCCTGCGCTCCCGGGGCGCAGCCGCGACCTCGTTCGCCCCCGCAGTCCCGGGGTTGTGTTTCCCAGGACCTTGGGGCGGAGAAGACATTCATGCGGCCAGGGAGCGGGCAGGGGGCGAGGAGACCGTCCCTCCGCGGTGAGGGGCGCGCGTGCTGCTGGGCCGGGAGGGGCCTCTGCGCGGGGTGGCTTCCCGCGGACGCACCGCGTCACCTCCGTGGGGAGGATGAGGCCCTTCTCCCGGAGTCGCGGCTCTGCGGGCTGCGGGCTGCGAGCCAAGTCTGGGGCGCCGTGGGCACGTCGTGGCTTCTCCGGGAAGGGCTGAGCTCCCTCCCGGGCTTCCCGAGCAAGGAGCCCCGAGCTGCCCGGCCGGCCGCCCCTTCCCCTGCCCACCGAGGGGCACAGCGCGCAGGCAGGGCCGGGAACCCCTCCCACCGCCGCCCGCACTGGGGGTCCAGTGACCTCTCGACAGCAGGGCCTGCTCAGCCTCCCCATCTGCGTCTGGAGGGTCTGCCGTCGCTGGAATATTGGGGCCCCTGTGCTCTGGCTCCCAATTCGCCGGACGGCCCCCTCCCCCCAAGCCCTCGTCCCTCGCTCGAGGCCCTTCCGTGCAGTCCAATGAGGAGGGGACTGCCTTGGGGAAACGCCGCAGAAGCGCAGGACCGTCTGCCTAAGGTCGCATTCCTCAGAGTGAGTCCAACCTGGGGCCCCAGAACCGACTTGGAGGAGTGGGTCAGAACCCCTCCTTCTCTTCTCTTGGATCCTCCTTCCTTCTACAGCTCCCCGCGGCTGACAGAGGCTGTAGCTGAAATCTGCACCCAGGGCCCAGTCGGGACAAAACTTGTGGGACCTTCTCTTTCCTCCCCTCTGAAGTGGAGAGACGGACACACAGCCGCGCCCCTCGCTGGGCTGCTCTGGGCTTGGGGCAGGAAGGTCACCGCCCACTGCCACGTGTAGCCACCTGGGGGTAACCCTCAGGGCCGGAAGGGATCAGCGGCGCAGCCTACACTGCACATCCGATCCCTCCGGCGCCCTGGGCCGCGCAGGGTTTCTCCTCGGGACGCTGGCCAGCGAGTGGGCTGGAAGCTGTTTGCAAGGTGGAGCTAACAGCCTTTGAGCTCGTTTCCCTGAGACCTGGCAGGGCTGGGGCGCGCGGGGAATTGTCTGCAGCCCGCAGAAAGAGCCCACTCTCTCACTCCCCCCAGCCTTGACCATACGCCCGAGGTGCTCCGGGACTGGAAAGCCAAGCGCTGATTTCCCCAAGGAACGCTCAAGCTGCGATTTAAAGGAAGCCGTCGCCACCACAGGTGGAGGCCATAACTGTCGTTTTCACATTCGGAGATGCAAAACCTGAATCCTCTGTCCCCCGTATTTGTGCCTGGAGGACTTGGTCCCGCTTGGAATTCGGCAGGACCAATATGGGGCCTCTCCCTGAGCTTTAACCAGCAAAGTGGCCATCTCTCCATCCCCATGCCCTGCTCTTTGTCCTCGTAGGAAGTGCAAGGACTGGAACCCACAGGCCTGCCCAGTGCAACCCAGAGGGTCAGAAGTCAGCCGAAGCCTTCCCGTGAGGAGAGGGCACCGCGGGCACACGCCACCAAGTTGCACGCCTGGAAAGGGCGCCCTGCGAGAACTGGGGAGGCTCTCCGTCCCCTGCCTAGGTCAGGTGCCCTCGCTGCCGGAGTCCGACCTCGGGGCTGGGCGCTGCCACTGAGCGTGTACTGCACAGAACGTTAAGACCTGGCGGCAGGCCCCGTGGCGGCCGCGTGGCGCGCCTCTGTGGGGACCTCGGATCCCGGGCTCCCCGGCGGCCTCACGAAGAGCGGACCGAGAGCGGACCGGGACCATCTGGAGGACCTCACCGGCGGTTCTTCAAGTCCCTGGAGACCGAGCCAACAACCGGAGGTGGCTCTCAGCCCTGGGACACTTCCGGAGCCAGCTCCACGGCGGCCTGGGGCTCCTACTCCTCTGCGAGACCCCCGTGTAGCCCGGCTGCTACCGCGGGAGCCCCGGCCTGGGAGGAACGGGGACGAGGCTCGCCCTGGCCCCCCACACCGAGCGGAAGCGATGGCTGGGATCCTGAGCAACGGGGCCGCGGGCCCTGCCGGTCCGAGCCCGTGGGGCGGGTCACAGTTCACTCCCGCGAAGCCCAGGGAGAGGATGTTTCAGAAGCCAGTGCGAGTGTCCCTCTTACGTCGCCGCGACCCCCCTCCTCCAGCCCCGCAGACTCAGAAACCCCTTCATCAAGACCCGCTGTGTCATAAAATATTTTATTGGAAAAAAATCACTGTCTTCGCAAGAGAGGGGTAGGAGCCCCAGCGCCGTGGGGGACCCGGCCTCAGGGTAGAGCCGCCGGGCCGTCCGGGCGCCCTGTCGGGCCATAGTGACCTGAGCCGGGCGGCGGGGTCCCCGACGGGGCGGAAGCGAGTGTGTGGCGGCGGCGCCAGGACGCGGAGGGCCGGCGGGGGGGGGTGGTGCGGGAGACGAGCGGGGCGTGAATGCCGCGGAGCTCCGGGCCCAGGCGTCCGTCCGCCGCGCCGGACGCGAGTCCCCAGGCCAGGGCTGGGAGCGCACTGGGGCCGGGCTTGGCTGCAGGGTCTGTGTCCTTTCTCGCTTGGCCCCCAACTGTCCGCATTCAAGGTAATAAGAAAACGTTTAGAAAGCAAACGGCGTGGCCGCGGAAGGGCCGGCTCGCGGCTTCGGGCGGGCGGAGGGGGCCTCGGGCGACGCGTTGGGCGCTCAGTCCTCGCGGCTCCTGTCGATGGTCTCGCCCGGCGCCTCCGCCGGCTTCTCCGCCTCCTTGGCGCGCTCCTGCTCCGTGAGCTGTTCGCTCGTGGGAATGGAGTTCTTCTTGGGCCGCCCCTTGGGCTTGGTGGGAGACTCCAGGCCGCCGCCCTGCAGCACCTGCGCGTAGGATGGCCGCACGGCGGTGAGCGGGGACGGGGAAGCGGGACCCCGCGCCCTGTGCCCAGGCACGGCCTGCCCGGCACAACGAGGCCATCTGAGGCCGCGCCTAGCCCGGGGAAATGGCGGCCCTCTGAGCGCTGCTGGGGAAAGCAACCGGAGGGTCGGGCCTAGGGGTTCAAAGCTGCCGGAAGGCCTGAGGGTGCAGCGGAGCACGAAGGAATGTGGGCTGTGCTGGGGCACCCAGAGGCAGGGAGCGAGCAGAGAGGGTCCCTGCGGGCACCAGGCACGGAGGGAACTGGAAGGATTGGGTAGAAGTCTCCGCGGTGGGGGTGGGGGTGGGAGCTCCTGGAGGGCACAGGGGCCTGGTGGTGGTGGTGGTGGTGGTGGTGGTGGTGGTGGTGGTGGTGGGGAGCTCCTGGAGGGCACAAGGGCCTGGTGGTGACCGGGGTGCAAAAAGTCACGAACACACTCACTATTTTCTTCCACTTCATCCTCCGATTCTGGTACCACGTCTTCACCTGCAACTGGCTCAGGCCCAGGGATTCAGCGAGATCTATTCTGGAAAGAGCATGGTGCACCTTCAGCAGGGCTAACAGACCCCTCCCACCACCCACTGGGCTCAGCCTGGCCCCGTGGCTACCTGTCCGGCGTGGAGAGGTACTTCTGCTTCTCAAAGCGTTTCTCTAGGCCCATCAGCTGCAGCTCCGTGAACACCGTGCGGCTGCGACGCCCCTTCTTGGCCTTGGCGCCCGGATCCCCGGTGCCTGGCGTCTCCAACTTCCCACGGAGCTGCAGCTCGAGAGGCAGGTGCGGTGTGCCAGGGGTGCCGGGCAGTCCAGGCCCTGCTGCCAGTAACGCCGAGCCTAGCCCGGAGCAGCCCAGCGGCGCCAGAGGGAACTTAAACACCGCAGCCTGCTCGGCTTTCAACACCGCTGCAAGGAGAGAGAGTGGGGAGCCGGTGAGCTTGGGCCGTGCTCCTCCTCCTGGAGCCCCCGCACTGTGCGCCGTGGGAGTGCTCGCCGCACTTGGCCAGTGCCACCCAGCACAAAACTTTCCTGTCTGGCCACAAAGGTCAAGATTTGGGCCGCCTGCCTAGGGTGACCCTTTTCAAAGCCAGGGTCACTGCAGTCTGGGAGGGGGACCTCCCCCACCCGGGCCTCTGCCTGGTGTCCCCCAGGCCCCAGCAGCCTCCGGGATTCTCAATGAATAAAGTCGGGGCTCCGAGAAGCACAGTGTGTCTTTCACAGAAAAGGGAAAGCAAGAAGAAATGGCAGTGAGTCAGGAAGGTGAGCGTTTGCCCCAACCAAGTTGGCATCGCTGTGTCCCGAAACCAGAATGTTAACCGCGTGAGCGCGTCTGCTCCTCTGTGCCCGCGCCACAGCCACGCGGCAGGCAGGCGGGGGTCGCTTGCGGGGGTGAGGTTGGGCGCTCCCCAGAGACTCCAAGCATCCCCCCGCATCGGGAAATTGTCCTTCCTGTTTTCTCTGTTTAGACTCTTCCCGCGAAGACGTTTCCATTTTTCATGAGTCCTATGATGATGATTTTTTTCCCCCCCGCTTCAAACGAATTGTTAACAACAGTGCAAAGAGCCGCAGAGAGGCTGCATCAGAGCTGTATGAAAACGAACAAACTGGCCCTGCGGCCCTCCGCGCTGGCGGGGCCTGGGCCTGAGGGTCGTGGGTGCAGAGCAAGGCCATTTGCAGGGCGGGGCTCCTGCTGGGATGTAGGCGGCCTCCCTCCCCCGGCAGGCCTCTCACTGGGGCTGCAGATGCCCGCCCGCTGGAGTCCGCCAGGGCCAGGCAAGGTGCGGGCAAATGTGAGGAGGGTACGAGCGATCCTTGGGGGAAGGTGGGACAGGGAGGGCAGACAGACCCCATCGAAAAGTCCACCGATGGGTGGAGAGAGACCGGGAAAGGCCAGAAGAAGAAGGGGTACCGAGAAGAGGACCAGCAGGAAAAGGCAGGATCAGCCAAGGAAGGAAGAGAACCGATGGCGGCCGAAAAAGCCAGAACAGGCAGCTCAAGATCCCAGGAGGCCCAGCCGACCTGGAGGGAAAGGGCCAGTCGGGCAGCGGCTCACAGCCAGGCCTCTTGTCCCCAGGCGAGGCCCACGGGCATCGGTGCTGCGGCAGAGGCCGTTGCTCCCCCACCTGAGTCCCCGGAACAGCGTTAGCCCCCAGCACAGTCCTTGGACACACGGGCTTCTGCCCCCAAGGTCCGGCTTCCCCGCCGTGGGCAGCCGCGGCCACTCCCGACCAGCCCTCTGCGGCTTAGGCCCAGGAGCCCGAGGCCTGAGGTCGCTCGGACCCGCAGTCTGACAGTCGCGGTGTGGTCCTGCGCCCGCGCTGGGGATGCGGGCTCGGGGCCCCGACCGGAGGCCGCAGGCGGGCGGCGAAGGAGAGAGCGGACGCCCTCCCAGCCGGCCCGGCCCGCGGGCACCAGGCCTGCCTTCTGCGCGGCCCGGCGCCTGCCCCTCGCTTGCTCGGCTGGAGCGCGCCCCGGGAGCGCCGGGGCCTGTGCCCCCAGAGCTGTCCTCGGGCAGCGCGGCTCGCCGCCCACAACGCCCGGCCCCGCACGTACCCAGGTGGCTGTGGAAGGGCCGCGCGGCCAGCAGCGCCTGCACGCCGAACTTGAGCAGCTCGCCCGCCGCGGCGGCAGCGGCGGCGGCGGGCGCGGCGCCCTTGGGCCCCGGCGGCTCGGTGAGGATCTCTTCGATCATGAAGCTGCGGTAGCGATGCGGCGGGTGGTCGGCGCAGCCCTCGGGCGGCCCGAAGCGCGCGGCGCCGGGGTCCCCAGGCCGCTGCATCGCGGCGCCCGCGGCTCGGTGGCGGCGGCGGCTCGGGCGCGGGGCCCGCGCGGGGCTCTAGGCCGGCCCGCAGCTCGGGGCGGTGCGCGGGCACCGGCTCATGCCCCCTCCCCCCGCCGGCCGGCCGGGCGGAGGCGC